>NC_087169.1:14996141-15006141 GCF_035594125.1 Scylla paramamosain
GAAAGAATGTGAAGGGGATATGAACGAGAGAGGGAGAGAATGAAGACAAAGACAGACATAAAGGAAGACATATTAAGACACAGACAGATGAACAGACAGATGAACAGACAAATGAACACACAGATAGACAGGCAGACAGACACAGAGACAGGTATACAGACAGAAAGAAAAGAAAGAAAATAAATAAGGAAATAGAAAGAAAAAGGAAATAACAAAAAAAAAAATACAAGATACAAACAAACATGGACAGTAGATAGATGCACATACAAAAAATACATAAATTAATTAATAAACATACTGTACATACATACACACATACATGTTTAGGGAGTGACACCTCAGCGGGCCTTTTTTATTGCAGTTTTGTTGCCCTTGGCCGGTGCCCCTCCTACATAAAAAAAAAAAAGAAAAAAAATACATACATACATAAAGACAGACAGAAAGAAAGGCAGACAGTCACACGAACAACAAAGGCGTAAATATATACTGAGTCAATCAAACAGACAGTAGACAGACAGACAGACAGAGAGAGAGACACTGAAAAAAAAATAGAACAAAGAAATTAGACATTAGACAGACGAGACAAAAGACAGATGAGACAACAGACAGACAGACAGACAGACAGACAGACAGACAGACAGACAGTAGTAAAGAAGCGGAGTCAGAATGAAGGAAGGGAAGGAAAGGTCACACTGATGAAAGAAACGGAAAGATTAAAGGGAGAGAGGGAAGGAGGGATGGGGGGAAAAGAGGGAGGGGGAGAAGGAAATGGGGAAGGAGAGGAAAGAGACGGGAAGTGTAGGAGAGGTTTGTTACGCAGACTGATGGAAGAAATGAAGGGGAAGGGTCAGCGGAGGAAGGGAAGGGAAGGGAGAGAGGAAAGGAAGGAAGGAGAGAGGGAGTGAAGGAAAGATGAGGGTGTCATACAAATAGGTCATTTTACGCAGAGAGAGAGAGAGAGAGAGAGAGAGAGAGAGAGAGAGAGAGAGAGAGAGAGAGAGAGAGAGAGAGAGAGAGAGAGAGAGAGAGAGTGTGTGTGTTTGGAATTAAATGTGATTATAAAACCGAATTGCATTATATAATTCTTCCTTTTCACTGTACTTTTTTTTCATTAGTTTCCTTCCTCATTCGTAAAATTACTCTCGTGTTTCTTCGTCTTATTTCTTATAACAAGCAACTTAATTACACTGATGTACACACACACACACACACACACACACACACACACACACACACACACACACACACACACACACATAGAATGTCGTGTGGATGAAAACTACTTTGCGGGTGTGTGTGTGTGTGTGTGTGTGTGTGTGTGTGTGTGTGTGTGTGTGTGTGTGCGTAGCAAGAGGGTCGGTGGTGTTGATAACAAGGAAGAAGGGAGCGGGGAGAGGGGGGAGGAGGAAGGAAGGGAAGAGGGAAGAGGGAGGTATTGATTTGGAGGAAATGAGGTAGAGGCGACACACACACACACACACACACACAGAGAGAGAGAGAGAGAGAGAGAGAGAGAGAGAGAGAGAGAGAGAGAGAGAGAGAGAGAGAGAGAGAGAGAGAGAGAGAGAGAGAGAGAGAGAGAGAGAGAGAGAGAGAGAGAGAGAGAGAGAGAGAGTCCAATTCCCTCCCTCCCTCACTGTCTATTCATCAATCAATTTACGCATGTTCTTCCAGCCAATGTCGATCTGTCTATCCCTCTATCTATCTGTCTGTCTATCTGTTTGTCTATCTATTGAATGAGGAAGATAGCTTACTGCTTTGTCTTTTTTTGTTTCCTCTCATGATAATTAAGTCATATCCCTCTCCCTCCCTCCACCCCCTCTCTCCCCTCTTTCCTCCATAGGGAATCAAGTTTAATCAAAGACCTTTCCGAACTGACATTGCTAAACTTAATTATTAACCGAGGTAGATGGATTGAGAGAGAGAGAGAGAGAGAGAGAGAGAGAGAGAGAGAGAGAGAGAGAGAGAGAGAGAGAGAGAGAGAGAGAGAGAGAGAGAGAGAGAGAGAGAGAGAGAGAGAGAGAACAAGTATCATATGGTGAAGGCAAAAACTCATGCTTGTGTGTGTGTGTGTGTGTGTGTTCCATGCACTTCTTTATTCCATTACTCCTTTTGTTCCTCCATTCCTTCTTTGAACTTTGGCATTTACCTCCCTCCCTCTCTCCTTCCCTCACTCTCTCCCACTCCCTCCCTCCCTCCTGCTTCCCTCTTCCTCCATTACCTCCACCACCTTCATAATCACACTCATTAATGATACACCAAATTTTCATGTCCCGTCTTATGAGGAAGGGAGGAGGTGAGGGAGAGGGAGGGGAGGGAGGGAGGAGGAAAAGGCGAGAGAGAGTGAGATAGATAGAGAGAGAGAGAGAGTAAATGGAAGAGAAACAGATGGAAGAAAAAAAAGAAAGGCGTAAAAAGGGAGAAAAACACAAACACAGACCAACACACACACACACACACACACACACACACACACACAGACGTAGGAATGGCACGTGCGGAGGCCAGACGTACACAATGAAACAGTAAAAAAAAAAAATAAAACTAAAAAAGCAAATTCGTACGTGCACGTGTTCGGAAATTTGTTGACATGCACTTTATAGAAGAAGGAGGAGGAGGAGGAGGAGGAGGAGGAGGAGGTAGTTAAGGAGGTAAGGACCAAGAAGAGGAGGGCAAGGACGACGGGAACGCGGATAAGGACGAGGAGAAGGAGGAGGAGGAGGAGGAGGAGGAGGAGGAGGAGGAGGAGGAGGAGGAGGAGGAGGAGGAGGAGGAGGAGGAGGAATTAATAGAGGCCAAATATGCATGAGTCTTTGGAGGAAAAAGGAGGCAAGTGGACCAAATTATCGACACTGGCCAGGTAATTACAAGGCAGGTGACACGCACTTCACCTGGCATAATTTTGACCTCTCTCTCTCTCTCTCTCTCTCTCTCTCTCTCTCTCTCTCTCTCTCTCTCTCTCTCTCTCTCTCTCTCTCTCTATCACACCACATTTTTTTCTTTTCAATTCTTTTTTTCTTTTCTTCATTGATTTTCTTCCTCTATTTTTATTATCTATATTTTCTACTTTCACAATTGCATCTCTCTCTCTCTCTCTCTCTCTCTCTCTCTCTCTCTCTCTCTCTCTCTCTCTCTCTCTCTCTGGCATGTTCTTTCACCTTTACGTTTCGCTTTCTTCTCTCTCTTCCATTTTATCTCCAATTCTCCCTCTAGTTCTCGTTCCTTCTTCCCACACCCCACAATCTCACTCTCTCTCTCTCTCTCTCTGTAGGTGTTCCATTGAATTTAGCATCCTTCATAATTCAAAGAAAACGGGAATCTAGAGTCCTATAAAAAAAATGAAGTAAGGGAGGACTCAGCTAAAAAAAAAAATAAAATCACCTCGCGTAAATCCTTGGTTCCCTGAGGTGTAAGATTGGTGAGAGAGAGAGAGAGAGAGAGAGAGAGAGAGAGAGAGAGAGAGAGAGAGAGAGAGAGAGAGAGAGAGAGAGAGAGAGAGAGAGAGAGAGAGAGAGAGAGAGAGAGAGAGAGAGAGAGAGAGAGAAAGGAAAATGAATACTTAAAAGAGAAAAAGATGACCTAATAAAGAAAATCAATAAGGATGAAATTAAAGAAAGCAGGAATGAAATTATAGTGGAAGAGAGAGAGAGAGAGAGAGAGAGAGAGAGAGAGAGAGAGAGAGAGAGAGAGAGAGAGAGAGAGAGAGAGAGAGAGAGAGAGAGAGAGACTTGGAAACAGCAGTAAAGGCAATGCGCAAATAGAAATACAAATGTGAAAAAAAGGAAAGAAACGAAAGTGCAACTGGAAAAAAAATAAGCAGAAAGAGAGAGAGAGAGAGACCTAAAATCCAGACGCAATAAAATAAAAAATAAATAAATAAAAACAATAAAAAAAACGAATCGAAAATGTAAGGAAAAAACTAAGATAACAGAAAAAAGGAAAGAATAAAAAAGAAGAGAAAAGAAATAATGGGGGACATAACAAGACAGTGGACAAGAAGGGAAAAGAAAAAGGAAACGAGCTAACTTTCCTTTCCTTCCCTTTCCCTTACCCCTTTCCCCTTTAGCAGAGACAGAATGAAGGGTATGAGCAGAGGAGACCACGACACAGAGACCCAGAGTTCGTATTTATGCGGGCCAAGAGAAAATGTCTGAAGGAGGAGGCTGGAGAGAGAGAGAGAGAGAGAGAGAGAGAGAGAGAGAGAGAGAGAGAGAGAGAGAGAGAGAGAGAGAGAGAGAGAGAGAGAGAGAGAGAGATTTAAGGACGTGGGTGGTGGTCGGAAAATAAAGAAGGGAGGTGAAAGAATGATGATGAAAGCAGTAGAAAAAGAAATTTAAAGATAAACGAACGTGCCAGAGAGAGAGAGAGAGAGAGAGAGAGAGAGAGAGAGAGAGAGAGAGAGAGAGAGAGAGAGAGAGAGAGAGAGATAGGCTTCAGGGTAAGAGAGACCTTTTGTGGAATGCTTATTTTTAAGATGCTTCTATGCTGCGAGTGAAACGGAACAAAAAATGAGCGAAAAAATGTGAGAATATGACGGAAAGATAAGTTCACAGTTCACACTTTTGAGGAGACACTAATGATGATAAAAAAAATTACTCATCTTTTCCTTTTTAGGGTTTTGTCTATTTATCTAAATTTTTTGCTCATTTTTCTTACGAGTCTCCGTCGCGTGCTATGCAAATGCGAATTAGAGTAATTGTCTTAATGAGAGAGAGAGAGAGAGAGAGAGAGAGAGAGAGAGAGAGAGAGAGAGAGAGAGAGAGAGAGAGAGAGAGAGAGAATTCAGACAGTTTACAGAATTTAAAACTTTGATGTGTCAGTCTGTCTGTCTATCTGCCTGTCTACCTACCTATCCGTGTGTCCGTCTGTCTATCCGTCTGTCTGTCTCCATTGGTAACAGGGAAAAACTCTCCATGACATTCACTGTAGAAAGAAAAGGCCCTCATATTTTCCATCATGTCTGAATTGAGTTAAAAAAAAATTACTCTGAATGAACTTGTGATAATTAACAATAACATTCTCTTATGTAAAACTCTGAATTTCTGGAACCTATGGAATACTTCTTTAAAAAGCTCGTGTGTGTGTGTGTGTGTGTGTGTGTGTGTGTGTGTGTGTGTGTGTGTGTGTGTGTGTGTGTGTGTGTGTGTGTGTGTGTGTGTGTGTGTGTGTGTGTGTGTGTGTGTGCGGGTCGTTTGGCACATGCAATAGATCAATCAAACATTTTCCATTACTATTCACTTTTTTTTTTATTCCAGTTATCAGAGGATTTGGGACTGAAAGTAAATGTCAAACTACGTGTTTTTATGAGAGAGAGAGAGAGAGAGAGAGAGAGAGAGAGAGAGAGAGAGAGAGAGAGAGAGAGAGAGAGAGAGAGATTGGATCAGATACGGAGGGGAGAGGTACGTGTGTCAAGGCAGAGTGTAATTAATAATAAAAGTGTGAGGGTGTGGGTGTTGATGTGTCGCCGCGCTGTGTGTTGCCGTGTGTTTGCGTGACCTGTTTTTGTGAACGAGAGAAATAGTGTTATGTCCGCGCTCACTTACGTGCAAATTTACCTTTATTAACGATAACAACGAAACAATGTGTGTGTGTGTGTGTGTGTGTGTGTGTGTGTGTGTGTGTGTGTGTGTGTGTGTGTGTGTGTGTGTGTGTGTGTGTCATATTTTTCCCCACCGCGCGTCACTTGTTTGGTATTTTTAGTCTGTCTTCTATTTCTGTCTCGCAGATTTCAACTCATCGACCTTACGTGGCCATATTTTCTACGTATTTTCTCTTCTCAAACCGAGCTCAAAGTAACCATGTGGCTCAGCACTTCTAGGAAGCTCGAACACAAATTTGCGGTATCAATTTGTGTTCAGAGCAGCACGTATTTACATTCCACAGTAATCATGTCTGAACAACCTTCATTACACTCACAGAACGCAAAGGAGGTGACGTGTCTTTATGCAAGTATGATTCTAATACAACTGCACGTATTTCCTGTGTTTCCAGGTAGTGGGCCTCGTAAAAAGACGGGAAGTAAGCGTTAATATAACCAATAAATGCATGAGAAAGACGAGCACTTCACGATGAATATATGAAGAGACAAGCACATCACGATAAATATATGAAAAAAGGCAAGCACCTCGAGCATTTCGTGATGCATAGATAGTAAGGCCGGCACCTGACGATGAATACATGAAAAGGCAAACACAGATTCTTCCTCGGCCTCGCATGGAACCACTATCACATAACACGGAAAAGGCAACGTAACGCCATTTTCGGAGAAGTGGCTCTGACTCCCACCGCTGCCACCATTTGTGTTTGACTCCCACCGCTGCCACCAGTTAAATTTTCATAACCTCACTGCTGCAACCAGTTATTTTCTCCAAGTGAATACTAACACCAGCCGAGTTTCTACGCCTATCTCTCTTATCTTTATTTCTTCTCTCCCACACTGCTGCCCTCAAATATACGTAAGAATTCTCCAACATAAATTTTTATACTCCCACTTCTACAACCATTTTTCCCCAGTCAACGCAGGCACCGGTTAATTTTCTACGCCTACCTCCTCTTATCTTTATTTCCTCACTCCCCCACCGCTATCCTGAGATTTAAGTATTCTTTGACATTGTATGAGAAACGTCCTAGTTTGCCTTTTCATATACTAATGGGTATTCATGAAGTAAATAAAGAAACAAGTTTACTTCTCTCCTTGCTTGGTTGGCAGCTGCTCGTAATGCCGCGCTTTGTATTTGAGTTGAACGTGAATGATGGAAAAAGGAGGAGACGAATGCGAGTTAAGTGCCAAAAATAAGATAAACAAAGACTGATAAAGACTGCATGAGATAAGAGACAAAGAGATAAAAACAAAGACTGGGACACTGAGACAAATGGACGTCGCAAGAGAGAGAGAGAGAGAGAGAGAGAGAGAGAGAGAGAGAGAGAGAGAGAGAGAGAGAGAGAGAGATTCGGGGGAGCCAGAGAAGAGAGAAAAACTGAGAGACTTTTCCTATTAAGAGAACTGCAAAAGTTTTACATCTGCAAACAGAGCCCGTGATCCGCCCACTTAATTCGACGGAAGGTGATTCTCAGCCTCCAGGAGATCAGGACGGAAAAAAGGGGACGGGGAAAAAGGAGAATGAGGAGCGGATAGGAAGTTAGATGAGGGGGTTTTGCAAAGGGAAAAAAATCAATTGAGTGAAGGAAAAACGTGAAGAGATGAGAGAGAGAGAGAGAGAGAGAGAGAGAGAGAGAGAGAGAGAGAGAGAGAGAGAGAGAGAGAGAGAGAGAGAGAGACGAATGATGTCTACAACGGGCTGATGAGATGAGTCACAATAAAACGAAGAACCAAACGAGATGACACCAATAAAATGAGTCAACAAGTCTGCCATCAAATCATTGAAGCTTAAAGCCACTTGTCTGAACACCCGATAGGCCGCGCAGTCAACCAGTCAGTCAGTCAGTCAATCAGTAAGTAGGTCAGCTCGTCAGCCGGTTATTCAGCAAATCAAAGAGCCAGCGAGCCAGCCAGCCAACCAGTCAGCGAGTCAGTCGGACAAATAATCTTTTCCTTTTCCCAGGACAAATGAACACAAGAAAAGGACAGCCGGGGAAAAAAACGGTTTCCTGTCGCTTTTCCAAGAATATCTCCTAGACTCTTAGCTTGAATTGAGATGCAGAGAAATGGAGAAGAATGGGCAGAGGGAATAAAAGGAAGGAGGTAGCATGTACAGAGATATGATAAGTTGGACGTAGGGAAGGAAGGAGGGAATACAAGGAAAGAAGAAACATGAAGGAGTTGAAAAGTTGGGAGAGAGGGAAGGAGGAGAGGAGATAAAGGTAAAGAGGAACGGAAGAGAGGAAAGGAGGGAATACAAGAAGAGACATGCAAGTTAGAGAAGAGTGGAAAAGGGAAGGAGGAAAGAAGGGAGAGGAATGAAGTAAGTGAAAGATTGAGATACGTGAGCAACTGAATATCCTATAACAAAAGGAGTATGTACAAAAGGTATATGTTAACAATGCTCTCTCTCTCTCTCTCTCTCTCTCTCTCTCTCTCTCTCTCTCTCTCTCTCTCTCTGAAACATGAATTTTTTCTTCAATTTATATTATCATTGTATAGACGCAGCGTATTTTATTACATATGGGTTACTGTGCATCAATAAATTTCCCCTCATACGTGTGAGAAAAGAAGCAAAAAGGAAAGGAGAGGTATGAATGGCCTTTGTCAGCTGCTATAAATTACACGGTCAGGCAGTTGATGGATAACAATATAATCATACAGACAGACATGTGCGTTAGAAAAAAGTAGACAGTTATAGAGTAAACGATGTATGTACAAAAATAAATGTAGAATATGCATAGACAGACAAATAGTTGAATAAGTAAATAGATAGATGGACTGATAGATAGATAGAAAGACAGATAGACAGGGACAGACAGATATAACTACAGACATACATAGATAGATAAATAAATACTTAGATATATAAATAGTAGACAGCCAGACAGATAAATGGGCGTGAAAATAGCAAAACAGAAGGAAAGGTAAATAAGTACTTACACGAGCCAATAAACAAAACAAATATATGGAAAGGAAAATGCGCAAACCTGGTCAAGAAATTAAAAAAAAAATAATTTGATTTAAAATGCACTCCACTACGATTTTTTTTCTGGTGATGACAGGCTGGGTATTAAAATATATAATAAAATAAAATCCAGAGAGAGAGAGAGAGAGAGAGAGAGAGAGAGAGAGAGAGAGAGAGAGAGAGAGAGAGAGAGAGAGAGAGAGAGAGAACTACTGTTGTCATAAAACTGATCCTGAGGTGTGAGAGAATGCAAGCAATGAAGTTTACTGTCAAAATATTGAAAGTTGCTTATTAGTGAGGGAGAGTTAATGGAGGAAGAGGAAGAGGAGGAGGAGGAGGAGGAAGTGGAGGAAAAGCCAAGATATAATATATGAAGATGTGATGATGGGGAAAAATGATAACACAAACAAAAAAACTCATAAAAGTGAAGAAAGAAAAAAAAACAAGATTAGATAAGACAGTAAAAACAAACGAGGAAAAAAAGAAAAAACGTAAACAAAAAAAAAACAGAAGCACCAACGGACGAGAAACACATAAGTATGATAGTGATTTCTTAAACTAGTAAAAAAAAAATAAACAGAAGCTAAAAAAAAAAAAGAAAGAAAGGACCCCAAAAAAGCAGTGCATAATTAAAAGACCAAATTTTCTCCTCTTTTCCCTTCCACAAAGAATGACTTACAGAAGACAACGAAAATAAAGAACAAAAAAAATTCTTTGCCTTCGTTTCCTTGTCAGGGTAGAATTATTCAAGAGAAATAGTTGTACCTTCTCCTCTCCCCTTCCTTTCTCCCTACTCTCTACTCTCTCTCCCCCTTCTTCCATCTTCCAACCCTTCTTCCCTGTCTCTATTATCTTTCCTGCTTTCTCTTTCTCCCTCTTCCATCCTTCCTGCTGTCATTATCGTTCTCTTCAATCTTCCATTCCCCTTCTTCTCATTCTTCCTCCCTCCATCTTGTTCTTTTCCTTCCCTTCACTCCCCACACATTTCTTTTTCTTTATTCTTTCTCTCTCTTTACTCCTATTCTTCTCCCCTTCTCTATGTCTTCTTTCCTTCCTCATCTAATAACTTTTTTTCTCTTCCCTTTTACTCTCTCTCTCTCTCTCTCTCTCTCTCTCTCTCTCTCTCTCTCTCTCTCTCTCTCTCTCTCTCTCTCTCTCTCCATCACCCTGACACATTACCGCCATATGCTTACCCATTTTCCCTCCAATTTCGCCTCTTCCACCCTCATCCTTCTTTCTTTCCCTCTTTCCTTCTTTCCACTCCTCCACCTCCTCACCTTCCTTCCTTCCTTCTTTCCACTCCACCTTCCCATCATCCTCCATTTCTACTGCTCAACTAAAACATTTAAAAGATTAATTTCTCCACCCACTATTTTTCTTTCCATCCACTTTTTTGTCCTAGTTATCCACTTTACATTCCACTTTTCCACATG
>NC_087169.1:15008641-15016141 GCF_035594125.1 Scylla paramamosain
GAGAGAGAGAGAGCAAATGAACGAACAAGGAATTGGAGGAACAGATAAATGAGAATAAATTAAAAGAGAAGGGAGGAAGAAACGAACGAAGGACAAGGGAGAAGAGGACTTTATGTATTCTAATCAATGTAACCACCACCACCATCACCACCACCACCACCACCACCACCACCGCAACCACCACCATAATTCACATGATAACGAGTGCGGGTGAAAACGCAATAAGAGACGAAAATGCAATAAAGGAAGGAAAGGAATAGACATAGAGAAAAAAAAAGTAATGAAAATAACGCTTGTAATTAAGTCCACTACAATATGATTTCCTTGTTTTGTTTATTTTTGAGATGGTATGAAAAAAAAAAAAACACTAATTCATTTTATTCTGTTTAGCATCGATCGTATATTGTTTATCCTTCTACTGATAGATGTGGTGGTGGTGGTGGTGGTGGTGATGGTGCTGATAGGAGCCATAGTTGTGTCTATCTATCTCCAACGCCCATATCTACCTTCCTATCTACTGCCCAAGCACTATCTATCGACCAGTGAAATTGAGAGAGAGAGAGAGAGAGAGAGAGAGAGAGAGAGAGAGAGAGAGAGAGAGAGAGAGAGAGAGAGAGAGAGAGAGAGAGAGAGAGAGAGAGTACAGAAAATTGCAAGGGGAGAAATTTATTGGAAGAAAAGTGAGAGAAAAATAAGAGAAAATAATAAAAAGTAGGGGAACAATTGAGAAAAATGAGGTTATGAGAGAGAGAGAGAGAGAGAGAGAGAGAGAGAGAGAGAGAGAGAGAGAGAGAGAGAGAGAGAGAGAGAGAGAGAGAGAGAGAGAGAGAACATAATCATACCCCCCTCTCACCCGCAACCCACCCCCACCCTTCCTTTAGCTCAGTCTAATTCCCCTTTAATGCTGAGACCCTCCTGTAATTTCCAACACATTCTACGCTGTGTGTGTGTGTGTGTGTGTGTGTGTGTGTGTGTGTGTGTGTGTGTGTGTGTGTGTGTGTATACGCTTGAATTCTTTCTGAGTTGTTTGTTCTTGGTTAGAGAGAGAGAGAGAGAGAGAGAGAGAGAGAGAGAGAGAGAGAGAGAGAGAGAGAGAGAGAGAGAGAGAGAGAGAGAGAGAGAGAGAGAGAGAGAGAGAGAGAGAGAGAGAGAGAGAGAGAGAGAGAGAGAGAGAGAGAGAGAGAGAGAGAGAGAGAGAGAGAGAGAATGTGTGTGTAAGGAAAATCAAAACTCTCCGAGAAGAGTCAACATAATCAGGAGAGAGAGAGAGAGAGAGAGAGAGAGAGAGAGAGAGAGAGAGAGAGAGAGAGAGAGAGAGAGAGAGAGAGAGAGAGAGAGAGAGAGAGAGAGAGAGAGAGAGAGAGAGAGAGGCTGGAATTCGAGAGGAAGCAGAAATGAAGGAAAAAAGGAAGAAACATGGCAAGAATAGCAATGAAGAAAGAACAGAAAGCAAAAAGGAAAAAAATAAACAAGGGATTCGAATGAGACAGAAAAATATGACAAAATCACTGATGAAAACGACACAGCAAGAGAACAGAACAGAACAGAACAGAGAGAGAGAGAGAGAGAGAGAGAGAGAGAGAGAGAGAGAGAGAGAGAGAGAGAGAGAGAGAGAGAGAGAGAGAGAGAGAGAGAGAGAGAGAGAGAAAGGAAAAGTAAGGAATTGAAAAATAAAATCGTATATAGGAAAGGAAGGAAGGAAGGAACGAACGAGGGGAGGAAAGAAATTAATTAATGAGGGAAGGAAAGAAAGAAGAACGAACAACACACACAGAGAAAGAAATAAACTAATGAGGAAAGGAAGAAAAGAACGAACGATCTAAAAAAAAAAATATATAACAAAAAAGCAAGGAAGAACAGGGGCGAAATGCAGTCAACACGTCCCGTCCCTAAACTTAGACTGCAAGATGTAAACAAACAGAGAGCGACCCTCGTCTTTCACGTCCTAGAATGGGTACAGTTTCTTTGTTTACCTTGCCGTCAGGGGAGCGAGGGGCGGGCGAGGAGGGCGGCATGTGGCACCTTGAGCATGTTGACCGATAGTGTTACGCGGCTCTTTGGAAGGTGAGGCGAAGGTGAGGCCGCCGCTGCCCCCTCATGTGACGCCTTAATGAAGTTATGTATTCTGAGCGATAGTGCCACAGGAAAGTTTTAAGTGGAATAAGGGAAGGTTTTCTTTACTCTTTTTCTTCTTCTTTTCTTTTTATGAAGGCAGGCAACGTATTTCAAGGGGTGTAAGGGAAGCATATTTGAGGGAGAATAAGGGAAGGTTTTCTTTTCTCTTTTCCTTCTTTTTTTTTTTTTTTTTTTGCGGGCAGGAAGCGTAAGTCTTAAGTAAATAGCAAGGGGGCATCTCAAGTCAAAATCTGGTTACCTGGGGATGCGAGGCGTTAATGAAGTTATGTGTTGCCAGCAGTATTGTGAGGGGCTAAGTAAACCTTTTTTTTTCTTTTTTTTTTTTTTTTTTTTGGAGTGAGGTGGTGGAAACACTTTTTTTTTTTTTGTGTAAAGTAAATATACAGGACCATCTCAAGTCAGACCAAGGTTGCCTGCTGACTGGAGAGTTAATGTAGCTGTGAACTGTGAGCAGCATTGTGAGAGAAGTTTCAAGTGACAACAAGGCAAGGTTTTATAAGAAAAAAAAAAAAAAAAATGTAGTTTTGAATGTAAATTTTTTTCTGGGGGAGAGATGTGGTTTTAAATATTAATGGTACAGTAGTTTAGGTCACAGTAAGGTTACTTGGTGTGAGGCGATATATTCAGAGTAATAATGAGGAAAGTGTAAAGCAAGAAGCTTTTTTTTTACTATTTCTAGTTTTAAGTGTAAATAGCAGTGGTGTATGTCAAAATAACGTTACTAGTTGATGTGAGGCGATATGCTGTAAGTGATACCCGGCATAGAGTAAAGGGAGAAACTTTCTTCCCCTACTTTTTTTTTTTTTTCTGCACTATGAAGGCAGCTGGTGAGAGTCAATGCTCCAGCAACTCTTCGTAAGGTGAGAGGCGTTAATGAAGTTATATATTCTTTGCGATATTGTGTGGGGGGCAAAGTTTTAAGTGAGAAAGAAGGAAGTTTCTTTCAGCAACATGAGGGTAATTTTCGAGAGTAAATGATGCGCGGCAACATTTGGAGTCAAAACGAGGCAAACTTTTCCATGAGTTGGTGCGTAAAACAAAATTCCAAGCAATATCCAGGCGGAGAACTTTTAGCGATATTAAAAAGCAGTGTTTTAGTAACGATTAAACAGAGTTTGCAGCAACACTGTAACGGTAGTCTTAAGAAATAAGTAATAAAAAAAATAGCATGAAAAACAAACATTAAAAGAACGAAAATTTCAGCATATTTTGACTTTCGATATTGTCTGCAAAAATATGACATTTTTAATGTGAAACCATTCATGAAACGAACATTTTATATTTTCACCTCTGGAATTAAGAGTGTGACAGATTTTTTTTTTTCATTCAGGATAATAACGAAATGAAACCTTTTACTTTTTTTTTCTACCACTCGATGAAGAAAAGATATACGAATAAAAAACACTATCAAAACAGCAATGGAGCAAAAACTTATATATATATATATATATATATATATATATATATATATATATATATATATATATATATATATATATATATATATATATATATATATATATATATATTCATAGCATTCGAATTCAGTTATGAAAAGGAACTCAAAATTTATAAAAACGAAACATTCAAAATCTCTTACCAATAAAAAAAAAACTCGAAAATATGAAAACAAAATCATGACCTTAACGAAACAAAACACATCACATTTTTAACAATCCACTAAAATTTTGAAAAAAAGAGAAAACACATATAAAAAAAGATACATAAACCTCCAATATACATTCACCATTCAAATCAACACCACAAAAAATGAATAAATAAACAAATAAATAAATAAACTCAAAATACCTATTAAAAACACCACTTTAATATCCTTCCCCATTCCAGCCCAACCACACCGACAACCATAACAAACCCCATTAAATCAAGCCTTCATTTACGTGGCATCTTATTTCCCTTTCAACCATTTCCCCGCCAATAAAAAATAATCAACAGCGTTTCTCAGAGTCTGCCAGAAACATGATATAGTGAAGCCGCCACCGAAGAGAAATATACAGACGTGAGCTTCATTGGGATCTGTCAGGCTCCATTGGGGTTTAATGTTTCTGAATACGAGTCCCATTTGCTTCAGTGTCCCAATAATGGCTTGGTGACCTAAATATAAAGGGTGCGTTATTATTCACGTCTAGGTTATGTTTATCAATATCCTGAGGCCTCGAGACTAAGGAACTGGAAAAATGTGTGGGGGAGAGAGAGAGAGAGAGAGAGAGAGAGAGAGAGAGAGAGAGAGAGAGAGAGAGAGAGAGAGAGAGAGAGAGAGAGAGAGAGAGAGAGAGAGAGACAAACAAGAGGGAAAAAGGGAAAAACAAACAAGCGAACAAACAAACAGACAGATAAAAAAAACGACACCAAATGACAAAAAAAAAAACTGACAAAAAAAAGGAAAAATAAAAAGAGACAAACAAAAACACTATGACAGACAAACACACGGACATAACATACGAGACACATACAAAAAGACCCTCACCCAAAGACAACAGGAGCAAAAATAAAGTAAAATAACAACGATCATAAGAACATAAGAACATAAGAAATAAGGGAAGCTGCAAGAAGCGACCAGGCTTACACGTGGCAGTCCCTGTATGAAACACTCCTACCTATTTCCATCTGTTATCCCCATCCATAAACCTGTCTAATCTTCTCTTAAAGCTCTCTAGTGTCCTGGCACTAACTACATGATTACTGAGTCCGTTCCACTCATCTACCACTCTATTTGAGAACCAATTTTTTCCTATCTCCTTCCTAAACCTAAATTTTTCAAGCTTGAACCCGTTATTTCTTGTTCTACCTTGGTTGCTGATCCTAAGAATTTTGCTTACATCTCCCTTGTTATAACCCTTATACCACTTAAAGACTTCTATCAGGTCCCCCTCTTAACCTACGTCTCTCTAGAGAATGTAAATCCTAAAAACCCAAACGAAGGCAGACAAAGCGTTAAGATTAAAAGACAAACAGACAGACAGGTAGAGACAAACTGACGGCCAGACGGACAGAGAGGGAGAGAGAGAGAGAAGGAGAGACAGACAGTGGGAGGGAAAAGGGAACTCGTGGAGGCAAGTGGAGGAGTTATCTCCGTCATAAACTATCTTACTCTCCCGTAAACACAGACTTTATTCGTGATGAAAGTTTATAGCGGCCCTAGAGAGAGAGAGAGAGAGAGAGAGAGAGAGAGAGAGAGACAGACGGACAGAAACAGAGACAAACAGATACACAGACTGGGGCAAAGAGATAAGATAGATAGAGACAGACAGACAGACAGACAGACAGACAGACAGACAGACAGACAGACGGAAACAGACAGACAGAAACAGACACACAGACAGACACAGCGACAGAAAGACACACAGATCTACATACTGACGCCAAGAGACAGATAGACAAAGACAGACAGACATACAGACAGGGACAAAGAGAGAAAAGGAGAGAGAGTAAGTAGGGTCCCACAGTTGCTTTTTTTTCAGAGTCTTTTCAGGTGTAAAATAAAGCCAAGTCCGTCACCTGATATCATGGTAGTAATTAGCGTCTAATTAGGAGAGACTCACCTTGGGGAGCGTGACTGTGCCCTCACTTGTGCTGGGAGGGGAGGGGAGGGTGGAGTAGTGAGGGGAGGGGCACAAAGCAGGAGTAAATGACAGTGGGTAAGAAATAGAATAAAGACTGCATTGAAAAAGGAGAGAAAGGGAAGGGGACGGAGAGAAAAGAAAAGGAAAAAGGAATAGAGGGTGCTGTGGTACAGGGGAGAGGAAAGGAAAACATGAGTGATAAGAGCGTAGAGAGAGAGAGAGAGAGAGAGAGAGAGAGAGAGAGAGAGAGAGAGAGAGAGAGAGAGAGAGAGAGAGAGAGAGAGAGAGAGAGAGAGAGAGAGAGGAAAAACAAAATATGTGAAAGCCATGTGAGAAGGGGAAGAGAAAAGATTAGAGGAGAAAAGGAGGAAAGGAGGGAAGGAAAAGGGAGGGATATGGAGGGAAAAGGAAGGGGGGAGGGAAGAGTTCCGCCATATGTATGAAAGGGAGGGAAGTGGATTGATTAGCGATGATTCACTTATGAGGAGATGAATAGCTGTTGACGAGAGAGAGAGAGAGAGAGAGAGAGAGAGAGAGAGAGAGAGAGAGAGAGAGAGAGAGAGAGAGAGAGAGATGAGAGGTCAGGAAGATATAAAATCGAGATCAAAGAGTACTTGGCGTGAAATATGAAGATATGAAAAGAATGGGATGGGAAAACATTTATTTTCCTTCGCTCTCTCTCTCTCTCTCTCTCTCTCTCTCTCTCTCTCTCTCTCTCTCTCTCTCTCTCTCTCTCTCTCTCTCTCTTACACGCCAGTTTCTTCCTCCTCACCATCATCATCACAATCCGCCCACACACACACACACACACACACACACACACACACACACACACCAATAATCACAAAACAAAAAAAACAAAAAAAATTTCATACAATAGTAACAAAACATACCGCATCTGTTTTTTTTTTTTTCACTTCAACAATACCAAAACTTCAAACACATTCGAGTCTGTAACAAATTTCTGGAGTCAATACAATTTTCGGAGGTTACTCTGCAGATTTTTTAGTCATGATCAGAATTTCGCGTGCTCGTGATTCTGAAGATTTAGAATTTCACGATAAAAAAAAAATCGGATTTTTTTTTCCATTTTTTTTTCTCTTTTGTCTTCACCTTCTGTAAACCGGATTTTCACCTTGGATTATTCGAAATCAGCAGTTTTTTTTTTTTTCCTCTCGGGTGATCGCTCGTTCAGCAACTCAGCAGTGATGGATGAATGTCTCTGTGCTTCTGCTGAGACTGCTGTGTCGTGTGTGTGTGTGTGTGTGTGTGTGTGTGTGTGTGTGTGTGTGTGTGTGTGTGTGTGTGTGTGTGTGTAAAATTGCAATGTTGTGTATGTACTTCTGTTGTGTAAAAAGTGAATGGCGCACGCATCATAAACAGACACACACAAATCTACACTCACATACACGCCCACACACCCACACAAACACAAGCGCGCGCCAGCACACAACGTAAAAAGTATAGATGAATAGAGAGTTGAAGTGCATCCTTTCCAACAACATGAAGGCTTATCTATCAATCTGAGTCCATCCATCTCTTGCACGAAATAAAGAAAAAAAAACATCAACACGAGAGATAGGGAGGGAGATAAGACAAAGAGAAAACACTAACAAAAGAATACTACCACACCGTTCGGGTAGATAAGACACTTGTATTACGTCAAAAGAAAGGTATTGCCTGAGATAAGCCTTGATGACAGGTGGCAGGTGTGCTGCAGGTGTTATTAAGTAATTAGTGATGCCATTAGATGCGATACCTGTATTAGATAAGGTGAATA
>NC_087169.1:15021141-15026141 GCF_035594125.1 Scylla paramamosain
AATAAGGATAGAGGGAGAGAAATAGGTGGAGGGTACAAATCTGAGAGAGAGAGAGAGAGAGAGAGAGAGAGAGAGAGAGAGAGAGAGAGAGAGAGAGAGAGAGAGAGAGAGAGAGAGAGAGAGAGAGAGAGAGAGAGAGAGAGATCAAAAAGGGGATTTACAGAATTGGGGCAGACGAAAGTCATGGAAGGGAGAGATAGAGGGGAAGGCGAGGGGTGAGGGGGAGCACATGTTAGGGGGTAAGTGAGGGGAGGTGGGGGGGCAGGTGACACGCTCTAATTACCTGTTCAAGTCATTAAGGGATATTTGCACAGGTAACTAAGAGACACAGGCTGAAAATTTATGGTACCTATTATTCTACGTGAGCTGAGTGTGTGTGTGTGTGTGTGTGTGTGTGTGTGTGTGTGTGTGTGTGTGTGTGTGTGTGTGTGTGTAAACATGAGTAGTCACTTGATCCGCCTAAAGTTTATAAGAGGATTAAAAAAACATCCTATCTGACATTTTTACACTTTTACTTCTCCCTTTTCCCCTCCTCCTCCTCCTCCTCCTCCTCCTCCTCCTCCTCGGAACAGTACGACACTAAAACTGGAACAAAAAATACGAGGAAAATAACAATCTATCAACATTGCAAGGACCTTTCCCAGACCAAGACCAGCCATGACCCAGATCACGACCTTGGCCCGTCTGCCCCTTCAGGACTTCACCCCACGCCACCATGTCCTCCCCTTCGTATTCCCCCCTTCACCCCTTCACAACCCCTCTGGTATCCTCTTCTCTCATGTATCTGACCCCTTACTTCTTGATCTTTCCTCTTCTTTCTCCCTCTTGTATCCTTTCATCCCTTCATTTTTTCTTTTTATTTCTCCCCACTTCCTTCTCCCTCCTCCTCCTTCTCCCTCCTCCTCCTTCTCCTCCTCCTCCTCCTCCCTATGAATCATTTTGTCGATATTCTTCCTAGGATTAAGAATGGAGCTGTTTTTGGAATTATTTGATTTATTTGAATATTAAAATGTCCTCTGATTTAGATATGACTGGAGGTATTCATGGTGTGTGTGTGTGTGTGTGTGTGTGTGTGTTGAGCTATGTACGTATATTTTCTTTGTTAATCTGCACGAAGGTCCGTCAATATATGTGTGCGTGTGTGTGTTAAGTGTGCGTGTAAGTGTGGCTGTCCGTATGCCTGAATTTGTGCAGGTAAAGTGGAGGTTGGCACACAGGTGGGCAAGGTGAGGCTAACCTAACTCCAGGTGAACGTGGGAGAGAAGAAAAGATATGTACCTTCATTATATTTCATTATATTTTCAAGTGAAATTACTCCTACAAAGTCTGTGTTTCTCTCTCTCTCTCTCTCTCTCTCTCTCTCTCTCTCTCTCTCTCTCTCTCTCTCTCTCTCTCTCTCTCTCTCTCTCTCTCTCTCTCTCTCTCTCTCTCTCTCTCTCTCTCTCTCTCTCTCTCTCTCTCTCTCTCTCTCTCTCTCTCTCTCTCTCTCATCCATAAAATGCTCCTTTCTTTCCTCCTCATTCCTTTCTCTCCTCTCTTTACGCACTGTCCCTCCTCCACACACCTTCCCTCCTTTCCTTCAAACGTTTACCTTTTTCCAGTTTTTTCTCTCCCTTACGACTCCCTGTCTTCCGTCCCCTTTCCCTCTCTACCACCTCTCCCTCTCTCCCTCCCAGCCACGCCGGTTCAACGTGCTTCAATTTCAAGTTATCAAACCATTATCAGCGTGGCAGGAGTGAGTGCCAGGAGGAAGAGGAGCAGGAGAGAGAGAGAGAGAGAGAGAGAGAGAGAGAGAGAGAGAGAGAGAGAGAGAGAGAGAGAGAGAGAGAGAGAGAGAGAGAGAGAGAGAGAGAGAGAGAGAATGAGGAAAATTCGTAAAGGAGCACAAAGGAATACAAAGGATGACCAAGCAATGGTGGGCACTCTTAACCTCACTTCACTAACCTAACTTTACGAGGCTAACAGAAAGAAACACCAAGAAAAAACAAACAATGACGGACCTCTAAACCAAACCTAGCCTGACATAATTTTACGAGGCTTTTAAACTAGATTATTCCAAAGTGGAGATTTAAGATAGCAAAGTGGAAGGCATCTCTGCACCCCCTATTTTCCTAAAGATAAGAAAGAATGTATACAAATAAAGAAAAAAGGAAAATGAGAGAAAAAAAGCGAATAGGGTGATAGAGGCAAGGTGAAAGAAAACAGGAAAGAAAAGAAAAGGAAGAAGACGAAACAAATAATACTGATTTGCAAAGGAAATGCGCAAGACCCAAATAAAAGAGATAGGGAGAGATGAAAGGAAGGAGGGAAAAGGAAAAGGCAAGAAGGAAGAGAAGGAAGAGGAGGAGGAGAGGAGAAAAGTGTAAACTATAAATGGGTGATGAAACGGGGAAAGAGAAGGGGAGAAGAAAAATAGAAGAGGGAAGGAAGTAAGGTGGAAGGGAGGAAAAAAATTGGGAAGTAGAGAGAGAGAGAGAGAGAGAGAGAGAGAGAGAGAGAGAGAGAGAGAGAGAGAGAGAGGAATGAATATATGAATACAAAATGAGGCAACTTAATATAACACGCAAAATATATATATAAAAAAATAAATAAATAAATTCCACGAAGAAGTCAGAAATCAACCGAACCTTAAAAAAAAAAATCGGAACAGAAAACGGAACAGAAAACGGGAGGAGGAAGATGTGACACACAGATAAAAAAAAAAAGAGAGAGAGAGAGAGACAAAGAAGGAGCAAAGAACAAAGAGAGTGACAGAACGACGCCAGATGTGGATTTTATGGGTGGATTGGGCAATTAAGAGAGAGAGAGAGAGAGAGAGAGAGAGAGAGAGAGAGAGAGAGAGAGAGAGAGAGAGAGAGAGAGAGAGAGAGAGAGAGAGAGAGAGAGAGTGTGTGTGTAGAGAAGGGGAAGTAACTCGCCGAAAAGGAAACAGACGTAAATAAAAAGACCAAATAAGGGAGACTGAAATAGCAGCAACGCAATTTTTGAGGGGAGCAGCTAAAAATAAGTCCCCCTTTCCCCACTAAAAATTAAGAGGCAGAAAGAAAACGAGACGGGCTTATTTCGTTCCGTCAAGTCCACCAATCACAGGGCAGAACGAAATGCTCTGAAAATAGCGTCCACCAATCAGGGATAAGCATACATAGGAACGAATGAGGATAACCAGATTCAAGGTTCTCTCTCTCTCTCTCTCTCTCTCTCTCTCTCTCTCTCTCTCTCTCTCTCTCTCTCTCTCTCTCTCTTAGTTTCCCCTTAAAACTCAGTTCAGTTCAGCACGTTTTCTTTTTGCTTATTTCCTGCATCCTATTTTTCTTTCCCATTATTGCTTCCCGTCATCATCATTACCTTTTCTCTCTCTCTCTCTCTCTCTCTCTCTCTCTCTCTCTCTCTCTCTCTCTCTCTCTCTCTCAGGCAATCAGGGCCCTAGTCACGTCACACAAATCACTCTAATCAATCAACAACATTGCATACAAAAGCAATACGTAGTTTGCAATATACCTTTTTCTCCTTTTTCCTTTTGTCTTTTCTTTCCTGTTTTGTTTTTGGATTTTTTTTTATCTTTTTTTATTATTATTTTTTGTTTGTTCCGTGTGCACCTTTATTTTCGTTTAGTATTTCCTGGTGTGAAGTTTCCTTTATTTTTATTTTCCTTCATCTCTCTCTCTCTCTCTCTCTCTCTCTCTCTCTCTCTCTCTCTCTCTCTCTCCTTTTATTCATTTATTTTATTCTCTGTCTTTCTTTGCCACGACTAATTTCCCCCTATGGATTCTTTTTACATTACTATTAATTACATCACATTAATTTGCGAATAATAAACACAGAAAAAATATAATAAAAGTGTGATTTCATTAACAGAGAGAGAGAGAGAGAGAGAGAGAGAGAGAGAGAGAGAGAGAGAGAGAGAGAGAGAGAGAGAGAGAGAGAGACGGCCACTCAGAAAAGGTTCACTTCCCTCGAGCGAAGCAATCGAGGTGGGATGTGAGAGGATTAGCCGATCAGAGGTGGTGGTGGCGCTGGTCGTGAAGGTGCGTGGTGGTGGTGGTGGTGGTGGTTGATAGAGTGATGAGTACGTACGTGTTGAAATGGGAGTTAGTATCATTATTATCAAAATGTTCTGTTGTTGTTATCATTATTATTATCATTATTATTATTATTATTATTATTATTATTATTATTATTATTATTATTATTATTATTGTTATAGCCTTAGTATAATCAAAATCGGCTTGAGCAATTTCAAAATATATTCACCTTTACTTGGCAACCCTTACGTGTGTGTGTGTGTGTGTGTGTGTGTGTGTGTGTGTGTGTGTGTGTGTGTGTGTGACGAAGCTGAGGTATGTAGGTAAGTGTGCATATATATAATATATATAAATAGTCACACACTATATTATAGTGTGTGACTATTTAAGGAATGCGTGCGTGTGTGTGTGCGTGTGAGTAATAGTACTCATGCGAATGTATGTATACGTGTACCTACTACGATACTTTCAAGACGTACGTATGTATGTATGTATGTATGTATGTATGTACAGTATGTCTAAGCGTGTGAGTATGCATCGATTTACATTGGACATGTCTAGAATATTTTTCAAATGTATATATATATATATATATATATATATATATATATATATATATATATATATATATATATATATATATATATATATATATATATATATATATATATATATATAAATCTTCCTTTACAGTCTGTAAATGTATTTGCCAACAATTTACTGCCCACACCTAGAGTTTGCCTGTCATAGTAAACTATCAGTTTATCTATCCATCCATCAATCCATCAATCCATCCGTCCATCCATCAGTGAATTAATCAAGCAGTCAGCCTGTCAGTCAATCTATCTGTTTATCTAGCGATGCATTTATGTATTCAGTTAAAGCATTTACCTGCGTATCTATCAACATAACCACTGCCTATCTATCAAATATCAGCATATATATAGCTACACTTACCAGTCAATCCATCAGTCTATC
>NC_087169.1:15031141-15046141 GCF_035594125.1 Scylla paramamosain
TCGTTCAACAAGCTCCGCTCCCGCGCCTCGGGGATACGAAAAATGTTCGATCATCACACGTGTCAGCTGATCGTGCAGAGGAACCCTGAGGCGCCGCCCGCTGTTCGCTCGTTTACGGTTTCGATCTCCCGGTACGGCGAGGCCCCTCATGGTTAGATAGATATTCATCCCACACTCAGATAATTTCATTGTGCATCTATAAGGCGCCACAAACAGTCACGTGACACCAATGACAACTGCGGCTATTTTCATTTATACACCAATTACGTTCCATTAAAATATATTCTCCTGTAATCCACCTGGCTTTAAATACATTAAGACATCATTAGATTACTCACTGCCATTATTAAACCATTCCACGCAGTCAGATGCGATAATCTCATTACACATATTTACTGGGTTAATTCTGACAATGGTTCATAGCTGATTATATTGTTGCTGCCATTGCTGCTGTTGTTGCTGTTGATGATGATGATCGTGTTGTATTTTATAACAAACACGATTATTACAGTACTATAAAAACTATCCTAACAAGAATGGGAATAACTATAACACACACACACACACACACACACACACAGAGAGACCACCTTTAAAACAAAAGGCTGAACACTCTCTCTCTCTCTCTCTCTCTCTCTCTCACACACACACACACACACACACCAATGGAATACAAAAAAAAATTAAATAATTCTGGAAAACCATTTGCAATATTTCGTACTTCCCTTCAATATCTTCCTCTACCACTCCTGCCTTCGCTCCATTTTTCTTTATCTCCATTTTTTTTTTTTTCTAAATCTAGACGACTAGACGAAAAAATTAGATTGAGGTTAAAAGAGAAAATAAGGAAAGTGGAGCCCTATATAATATTATCTCAGACTGGTACAACTTTTTTCAGCTTTAACAAGAAAAAGTGAACGAGTTATCTTTGTAAGTTAATAATAATCTATACCTGTGTATATTAAGAAAAATAATTTCAATGAACACAAATTCATACATATCACAAATAAATAAATAAATAAATAAATAAATAAATAAATAAATAATTCAGTAAATAAATAAAAAGGAGAATTTCAGAACTATAATATCGAATCCAACGAATACACACACACACACACACACACACACACACACACACACATACAGAAAGAGAGAGAGAGAGAGAGAGAGAGAGAGAGAGAGAGAGAGAGAGAGAGAGAGAGAGAGAGAGAGAGAGAGAGAGAGAGAGAGAGAGAGAGAGAGAGAGAGAGAGAGAGAGGCCTTGTATTCCTGGGATGATTATTCATACACATATACATCACTTGGTGCTTTAATGTTCATTCTGGGCTACGTGAGTTTAATTCCGCCGCCTGACGTGGAGTTAATGTGAGGGAGTCCATTTGAATATCGCCTGGACACATTCATTTGGGAGGTGTGAGGAAGGTGTGAGGGAGGCGTGAGGGAGGTGTGAGAGTGGTGGTAAAAGATAAATGAGAATGTCGTATCCACCTCCCTACATGCCAGGTGGACGGCTGCCCTACAGGTGCATGCGTAGAAGCTGTGTTGTAAATATGTACACGTATCATTGTCAGGAGTAAGTGATAAACAAACGTTCTATCTACCTATCGATATATATATATATATATATATATATATATATATATATATATATATATATATATATATATATATATATATATATATATATATATGTGTGTGTGTGTGTGTGTATGGGTTTCAAAACACTTCTCAAATTCTGGATAATCTTTTTTGGGCCTTTTTCTTTCGGGACTGGCGTCTCAGCGGGTCTTTTCTTTACGATTTTTTTTCTTTGTCGTCTTACATGAAAAAAAGTTCCCTAAAATTTTAAAATACATGTTATACATGTGCGAGATATAATTTGCATTAGCAGCCATTCATTAATGCATGATTCACGCTATAAACACTGAAACCGGAAGTACAAGGGCACAAACAATTATTTTTGCCCTTACGGTCGTTAGGCTCCGGTGTCTGGTAAGTTGCCTTCTCTTCCTTCCTCCCGACAACCGTCCCTTACGGCTGAACATACCCTCTTCACATCAATTTCTCACTTTTTCTATGGTCCCTAAGGATGGGGGGGGTCCTTACTTTGATGTCAAGCGATAAACATCTCCCTTAAGTACTATATATGGTGTGATGGTAAAAGTACTGGTGTAATATGTCTCCGTACGTATAGTGATGGTGGTGTAATTGGTCTAGGAAATATTTGTTCTTGCACTGATTATTACGAAAGAATACCTGTATGTTTTAAGACATTAATCTGAACCTGTTAAACTATACGTCTTTATCTGGACCAGAAGCAGTCTAGTCTATATTTACTGTACCGTTAAGTAAACCTGTAATATTTTGGTCAACCTAGAAGAAAATGCAAGTCATGTGGTAATGGCATCGGATAAAGTGAAGTACAAAGGCTCCACAATGATCCAGGACCAGGCGATCGTTATGCTCCCCACAGCCTCGTCTGCACGGCCAGTCACGCGGCGTGGTGGCTCAGAGCGGTACCGAAGCTGTTCCCCTAACCTGACCGTGTCGACCGAAACACTGAATCACCTGAACTTCCCGGCCACCGACACGCGCTGAGTCAATTCAAGGACGTGTCTACACCACCAGCTGGGATGTATGGTGGCGGTGCAATTGTGTCGATGTGCGAACGCAGATCACGGTGCTGAGGAAAGAATAGCCAGGGAGGTTTAGGTGGTTCAGTGTTTCTGTCTACGCTATTCGTTTGGGGCGAGAGAGGTTAGGCAGCGCGCTTCACAATCATGCTGTGTTCGTTCAACAAGCTCCGCTCCCGCGCCTCGGGGATACGAAAAATGTTCGATCATCACACGTGTCAGCTGATCGTGCAGAGGAACCCTGAGGCGCCGCCCGCTGTTCGCTCGTTTACGGTTTCGATCTCCCGGTACGGCGAGGCCCCTCATGGTTAGATAGATATTCATCCCACACTCAGATAATTTCATTGTGCATCTATAAGGCGCCCAAGGGGAAGCATTACATAAATATCACCCAGCCAAGCGTAAAATTTGGCGGGGCATAATAATTTAACCTAATGCAAGGTAATCTACCATGGACTATAACAACCTGATTGCCACATGACTATCCATTACCGATATTATTAACCACTGATGAGTATCAGTTGGTGAAGATGTTAGACAGTGAAGAAATAACATTACTACACATTGCTGGGCTTTACGGGTTTCAGAGTGGCGTCACACAGCCCTCCCTCACACCCGGGAACTCATCTCTCATCTTACCTCTGTATCTCGCTAGTTTTCTTAAATTCGACCTCGGGATCCACGCTGTTAATCCAAGATGTCTTCATCACTAAGGAAAAACACTGTTCCTCATGCTACACTGATGATTTCACGAATAAATGCCAAAAATATAACACTGAGAGAGAACACGGGTACTGTAACCGGACGAGCTGGGGGACGGCACGGCGGGAACTATTTCAAGGTCAGGTAAACGAAAGGTACTGCCTCTATTTTAGCATTCAAATATCGGATAACTATTACTGATGAAGACCTACAACGACATAGTGATCTTCTAAATCATGAACCATGGGCGTACAAAGTTAGATCCTCAAGTAATGAAATAGTAAGTTATCTATTACGTGACTTCTATGGGTGGACGTTCCGACAGTGCTGCCACCTGCATTACAAAATATGCCCGGCTTATTTCATTCTCTGTTTTATGAAATTTATATTCATTAGTACGAAATGCAAACTATATTTTATTTATTCTCATACTTGCTGACAAATTACGCGTTTTCTTCCTTGTTAGCTGAGGAAAACTGTAAAAATTACATCATCGTGGAAATAAAATCTTTCTTTTTCTTTCACAGACTCGCCATTTCCGCCACCTGGCCAAGTACACAGTGTTGCAGATGGACTCAGAGTGAGTGTTGCACCTCCAGTGTGTTGCAGTGTGTTGTTTGGTCAGCCTGTCATCTAAACCAGCCACTATCTGAAGTCATCCTATCTCACTCTTATATTACCTACATTAAGTCAGTCTGTATATCATACCACCTTACACTATGGTAAGTTTCACCTTAAGTTAAATCCATTGTGCGTTATCCCACCTCGCCCAAACCTATTATATGCGTAACATTACATCACCATAAAATCACCGTAAAACTCTAAACCATTTTATATCATGTGAAGACCCACTTTTCTTCATCTTCTTTTCCCACTCCATATCAACCTTAAAATACCTTAAATCATCCTAAAACTATCCTGGATCACTAGTTGCCCCTTAAGACACATTTGTCGTCAAGCTGTTCACGTCACCTTCCGAATATCACCCTAATTCGCTCTAAACGACAAATCGCATCACTCTACAAACACCTTAACCATTTCACTAGTTTTGTACCTTAGGTAATACAAAATTTATCTTTCATCCTCTTGTTGCTCTATCTCTCCATGACATGTGAGTTTCGTGCTTGTAGGTAACACGGATGTGATATCCAGATTAACCGTAAAGGAGTTGAATCTCTCTATATCACCTTAAGTCACCCTTACACACATCTCTCATCATCCTACTCAGCCTTCAACATGTCCTCCTAACTCACTCTAAACCGCAAGTCACCTCATCCTGAAAGCACCTTAAATCACCCTACATCACCTTGAATCGCCTTTAGACCCTTCTCTAGCCACCCTATTCAGCTCACCCTACACGTATCAATCCTGCAGGCACATGGTCTCGGTGACGCCCTTCCCGGCACGAGAAGGACACCCGGGGTTGCAGCACGCCGCCTGGGTACCCGGGGAGGCAGCAGCTCTGGTCCTGGTTCATCAGAATGACGTGTACCTGAAGGAGTCCCCGGCGTCCCCTGTGGTAACGCGCCTCACCACCACGGGACACACACACCTTGTCTTCAACGGCATCACTGACTACCTTTACCGGGGTGAGAATAACTGGTATAGAATTCGTATTTCTTAATTTCACTGTGATATACAGTAAAATCTCTCTCATCCGGCATTCGAGTATCCGGCAGCTTCAAGTATCCGGCACATTTTTCCCCGAGCCTTAAAATCAATAAAAAAATCAATGTGTACTCATAAAATCGATTGAAATTCCCGCGCGAGGCATACTTTGTCCCCTCGCCACCAGAGCGCACTGCTTCGCGCCACCCGCGGCCCACTGCACTGTGTTTACTCAGTGACCCAGTCCCGCGTGTGCACCGTTTATCTCCTGACGCCTTCATCATGCCTAAAGTTGTAGAAAAGAGGAAGCGTGTTGTGCTTACACTTAAGTAGCTGATCAGATCAGCTGCTGATTAAAATCAGCTGATCTCTGTTATGGTAAGATGCGTGAGTGTAGGGTGGTGATTGTGGACATAATTTCACTTCTATTCAAGTATCCGGCAATATTCAAGTATCCGGCATGTCGGCGGTCCCGTTGATGCCGGATAAGAGGGATTTTACTGTGTAACAATTCCTGGATTTCAAGACACTTACCCTTTAATTTTTGACGACTGCTTCTGACTGTTCAGTGACTGGCACCTCAGTGGACTTTAAATACATATATATATATATATATATATATATATATATATATATATATATATATATATATATATATATATATATATATATATATATATATATATATATATATATATATATATATATAATTTTGTTGCCCTACTTAAAAAAGAAAATAAATAAATAAATAAGAAGAATGTATGGAGTCTATATATGCATCTACATGAAATGTAATGAAATGTGATGAAAGAAATGGCAGCTTCTAGCAAGTACAACCTTTGGAGGTGGCTGAGGAACAAGGAAAAATATCTCAGAGTGGTTAGTAATTAAGGAAAGATGTGTCAAATATCAGTGAAAAGAATAAAAGCTTCGGTGTATCATAGCAACTACTTCACTTACCAGTAGTGGAAGTTATTAAAATTTTTCAAGAGTGTTATCTTAGTGATGCTCAAATGAAGAAAGAATTCTGAACCATCGATGAATAAAACACCTATAAGAACTCAACCAATCATGTCTGTGGCCTTCGTAAATAGTGTACTTGAGAAAAGTGCTCGTAAATACTAACAGCAGAAAAAAGGTGTATATCTCTTCTTCTTCTTCTTCTTCTTCTTCTTCTTCTTCTTCTTCTTCTTCTTCATCTACTTCTTCTTGTAACCTGTTGTGCTTTGTATCTCTTCTAGGTCGTAGCTTCTTTCAGCCGTCCCTTTGGTTTTATGCTACAAAAATGTCACCAATTCTGAACTCGTAAAAAAAAATAAATAAATAACATAAAAGATTAAGTTAGACAAGTAAGTTCACGTTTGGTTGATTTAGGTTAGGTATGTTTTGTTCTTGTCATTTCCCTGTGTCATTTTTTTCCCATATTTTCGGTTTAGGGAAGACGGAAGAGAGTAACAGTTGCCATGTGTGTTCCAGGCGTGAAAGTGAGGGCATGCATGAATCAGAATGGGAAGGAAGGGAACATGGATTTGAGTAGTACAGGTGAGGGTGTGGGAGAGAGTGAGGGACACAAGGTTGGGGTGGAGGACAGAGCAGTACAGTACAATTAAGATGTCACAGGTGAAGTTGCAGTGCACAGGTGAAGGTTGAGTGTGACGGGTATTTCAGTGTTGAGGAATCTTAGAGGTGAGAGATGAAAGATAGAATAAAAGGTGTGTATCGTTCAGATGAGAGATTAGAAAAATTATGTAAGATGTGTGTGTGTGTGTGTGTGTGTGTGTGTGTGTGTGTGTGTGTGTGTGTGTAAGGCATGTAGGATGAGAGGAAAAGCAAATACTCTTTCCACATTTCTATTTTCCTTCTTTCTCTAACTTTATGTTCCCCCTTTCACAACTCCTTTCAGCCATTTTATCCTCAAACTTATCCTTACCCTTTCAACATTCTTTTATTCTTTCTCTCTTCTTCTCTTCCTCCATTCATTATTCCCTTCTGTCATTTTACCCTTTGCGTAATATTTTTCTCTCTTATTTACTTCTGAAATATATCCTCTTTCATCCTGTTCCTTGCCTCCAACTTCCTTCCATCCATCATTACCTTGCAACATTCCTTCCCTCCTTCATCGAGTACCTCCTTCCTCTTCCTTCCACCCTCCATTACCCATCTCCTTTACACTTCTAATTCTATCATTCCTCCTTTAATTTCATTCCTCCACCCTTCATTACCTCCTCCTCCTCCTCCTAGGACTCCCTCCTCCCTCCATTACCTAACTTACTCCTGCCTCCATTTATCTCTTCCTTCCCACTTCGATCGGCCTCCTTGCAATTCTCCTCCCTCCATTACCTCCTTTCCTCCATCCCTCCAGAGTACATCCTTCACTCTGTCTCCGCGGTATGGGCCAGTGCTAACGGGACAAGACTGTGCTACGCCACCTTCAATGACACCAACGTCTTAGAGATGAAAATCCCAGTCTACAATGACGTGTACCCGACCATCCAGCCTGTGAGGTACCCCAAGGTGAGAGAGAGAGAGAGAGAGAGAGAGAGAGAGAGAGAGAGAGAGAGAGAGAGAGAGAGAGAGAGAGAGAGAGAGAGAGAGAGAGAGAGAGAGAGAGAGAGAGAGAGAGAGAGTCTAAATTGTGACATAAATCTTACAAAACAAGAGAATAAATCACATAAAAGTGTCAACTTCATGCATCTAAAATTTAGAAAGACACACACACACACACACACACACACACACACACACAAACACACACACACACACACACACACACACACACACACACACACACACACACACAATAGAAAAAAAAACAGAGGAAAGCAAACATTTAATCACTATTTTTTCCCACAATCAACTTTTTTTCTCCCATGCCAGGTGGACATGCCAAATCCTTCCGTCTCGCTGTGGGTGGTGGAGCTTGGGCGTCCCACACCCACGCCCACACCCAAGGACCTCAAGCCGCCCACACGAGTCAAAAGCCAGTCAGTGGGCCTGTGGTTTGTCCCCCCTCATCGAGTCCTTCTTCGTGTCGTTAGTGGCTTTCAAAGGGACCCTGTTAGCAGCCAGAGAGAGAGGGAGAGAAGGGAGTGACTCATGGAAGGAAGGAAAGGGAATAAGGGAGGAGGACATGGTAGGGGGAGAGAAGGAACTTACGAAAGAAAGGGAAAGGAATAAGGGAGGAGAAAATGGGAAAGGAAGATATGGGGGGGGACTGATGGAAGAAATAAAGAAGGAAAGGGAATAAGGAGGGGAAATATGGGAGAGGGAACGACGAACAGATGGAAGGAAGGGAGGGGAGTAATGGAGAAAGATACGGGAGGGGAAGATACGTAAGCACAAAGGCTAATATTGGGAAGCTTCACAAATTTTTTCTCGTTGCCTTGAATCTCTTCTGGCGTTTTGGGGATAGCTTGAGCCATCCACGCCGCTGCCACCATTTGTTTCCTGTCCCTCCTCTCCTTTACCCTCTTCCTCTCCCCAAAACAAAGCCTCCACTGTACAAGGAGCGCGAAACCATCCACCTCACGACCCAACCTTTCTAAATGATATCCAGAAAATTACCCTCCATCCCCTGCTCTGTGTTATTAAAAGTTCCTGTAGATACACCGGTTGTACCCTGCAGTATAATTCCCTTTAATTTCGTCCATTAAGAGAATGAAAGAGAGAGGGAGGAAGAGACACTGAGAAGGAGGAGAGGGGCAAATTTAAGCACCTTTTCACTGGTAGCACTAATTTCACTGTAGCATAAATTCCACACTGGTGCACATCACGTAAGGAAGAGATAAATTACCTAATTTTTTTTTTCACTTCAAATATTTATAGCAACACCATTCACTTAATTAAGAGCTCGTAATTAGATTCAGGATACAATTTAAACCGTGTGTTGGGATTTAATTCGATGTTACAATGGTAAATACGGCCCAGCTGGTGGCATGTGTCTATGGAAAATCTGCTGTGAGTGAAAGATAATCAAATTCACTAGAAAACTCGTAATAAATGCTAAGCCACTCTTCATTTTTCATCCCCCAGCAACTAGATATGTATAGATTAAACACGTAAATCAGTATATGCGTAAATAAATGAGGGTATTTTCCGAGTTGCTTCTCCCGCAGTTCACTAAAAGTAGGTCAGGTTCACGAGGTCAGATATCAGATAGGTGGATACTTCCTGTCTTTCACGTGTCCACTGTTCAACTCTAAAATTCTAATGTAAAAAAAGTGAAATGAACGCACTCTTAGTCAGTAAATTAACTAAAGCTTACAACTCTTGTCCATCCTGCATCCAGCACATTTGCAACGCCAGATGGTTACGCGCTTGATTCACAATACGAATTGAGAGAAATATGTACTTTTTAATAACTGTTGATTTTCTTTTTTATTATATGCGTGAAAAGACACATTCACGCGCTCAGGTGTGCAATATGTTGGATTACGTGGGTCAATGGACAGGTGTAATTATCATTGTGCTCAGGTGTGTGTAGATGTGCTCACGTGTCACCTGTGTGTCCTCGTGCACAGTGTTCCTTGTCCATGTGTCATGTGTAGTGTGCTTTGATGAATAACTTAAATAATTAGTGACAAACATAAAATCCCATTATAAACCCGTGTGTCTAAGAGAATTAAAAATATCACTAACATTAAAATAAACTCTCCAGATTCGTTGATTTCTGCTGATCATTGACGAATCTAAGTGGCCCTTTAGATTCCCTTGCTTCACTGGCCCTTGTCGAGGCTTAACGAATAGCACTCACCCCCAGGGACCACTACTTCACGGCCGTCAGTTGGGTGGACGAGGACACGGTGGCGGTGGTGTGGCGCAACAGAGCACACAACATCAGCGTACTCACCACCTGCACTCCGCCCATGTGGTACTGCGAGGAGGTGAGAGAGAGAGAGAGAGAGAGAGAGAGAGAGAGAGAGAGAGAGAGAGAGAGAGGAGTGTGTGTGTATCAAATGAAACTCAACACGCCCATGAAACGCTCTGAAAGCTACTGCAATTTTTTACTAAGATAACCACACACACACACACACACACACACACACACACACACACGTAGACAGTTATACCAACAGCTTCATATAAATTGTTACCTTCCTCCGCCCTACGCATCCCTTCCCTCATTTCTATTTTTACCTATCCTCGAATTCTCTCCCTCTCTCCTTCCACTCTGTCCCACCATCCAACCTCCCTTTCAAACATTACTCCCTCTTCCTCTCTTCCTTCTCCCTCCTCTTCCTGACCATCCAACCTCTGAAACATTACTCCCTCTTACTCCTCTTCCCTTCCCCCCCCAAAAAAAAAACAGCTCTACGTGGAGGAAAGCACAACTCGCCGCTGGACCACCATAGAACAAGCTCCTCTCTTCGCCAAGAACGGCACGGAGTATCTGACGGTGGCGCCCCTAGTGGACGGCACGCTAGGCACGTTCCCCCACGTCCACCACGGTATTGAGGGCAACAAGCATCTCAACCCTCTCACCTTCGGCCCCTACACCGTGTTCTCCGTGTTAGGCTGGGATGTGGATAACAATTATGTGTGAGTTTGGTTTCGCTTTGTCTTTTTTCCGTGTTTATTTTCGTTTGTTTTGTATATTAGTGTGTTGCCTTTTTTTTCTCTTTTTCTCTCCTTTTCTTCGATTGTTTTGTATATTTCGTTTTATTTTCTTTTTGTCATGTAGATTTTCTTTTCTTTTTGTTTTCTCCTGCTCTAATTCCTTCTGTGAGTTTTCTTTTTTCGACATGTTCTGTTACTCTCTTCCCTTTCTATTCTCCTTTTCTTCGTGCATAAAGATTATTTGTGAATTTGAACGTTTTCCTTTCAACATGTATAATTTTCTCTCTTTTTTTTCACTCCTTTCCTTTCTCTCCCTCTTTCCCTACTTGCCCTCCGTGTTTACTTTCCTTCCTCTATATCTTCCTTCCTCCATCTCCCTCTTTTTTATTACCTCACCTGTCACTCTTTACCAGGCACTTTTCCTTTCACCATTTCCTTTCTTACTCTCTTCCCTCCATCATTTCCTTTCTTTTTTTCCCTTACTTGACCTCATCTCACTTTTTCTCGCCCTCCGTCAGGTACTACATGGCCAACACCGAGGGCGAGGCGAGTGATCGACACCTGTGGAGAGTGACTGACTTGAATGCTGAGGTGCCACGGGTTCAGGAGTGCCTCACCTGTGCCCTCAATTACACTTCACCTGTCTGCCGTCACTACACGCCTCACCTGGGCCCGGACAACTTCAATGAGGTAGGCAAAAGGGGAAGGTGAAGGTGGTAGGAGGGAAGAGGTGATGAAAAGATAAAAAATGGTGGTATGGGAAGAGTTTGGTTTGGAGAAGAGGAAGAGATGGTGAAGGACAGAAGGAGGGAAAGAAAAAAAGAGAAGGGGAGATGATACAAGGAAAGAATATACGAAATATGAAGAAGAGGAATAGGGGGCGAAGAAGGGAAAATGAGGGTAAGAAAAAGGTAAAATAAAGAAACGATGATGAAAGGGATGAAGAGAATGAAAGAAGAATATGATAAAAACAGTGGTATAGGAAAAGTTTGGAGAAGAGGAAGAGGAAGCTGAGGGGAAGTGAAGTGAAGAAGAAAAGAGAAAGGGAGATGAAACAAGAGAAGAGGAGATAAGAGATGAAGACGATGAAAAAAGAACAGGATGAAAAAAGCAGTGGTAAAGGAAAGGTTAAAAGAGGAAGAGGGCATGAAGGAAGGGAAGTGATAGGGAGAAAGGGACATGATACAAGGGAAGAGATGAGAACTGAAGACATTAGAGAAAAAAAAGTGGAACTGAGATTAATAAAAAAAAGAAGGGATAAATTAACGAGGAAAGTAATGGCAGAGACGAGACGAAAAGCAAAAAGAGGAGATGAGAGGAAGAAGGGAGATGAAATAAAATAAGCAAAGCTGAGGAAGGAATGAAAGAGGACAAGAAGGAATAAGAGTGTGTGTGTGTGTGTGTGTGTGTGTGTGTGTGTGTGTGTAGGAAATGAGGGAAGGAGAGTAAAGACGGGACTCCCGGAAAAAATGAAGGAGTGTTGAGGAAAGTTTGTCACGTGGGAGGAAGGACGCTGACGAGCCGAAGGAAGGGAGGCAGGAAATGCTGGGAAGAGTGGAAGACGGGAAACCTGAATTCAAAATGAGGAGAAAAGTGGAAGGATGCGAGACCAGAGAAACACACACACACACACACACACACACACACACACACACACACAGAGAGAGAGAGAGAGAGAGAGAGAGAGAGAGAGAGAGAGAGAGAGAGAGAGAGAGAGAGAGAGAGAGAGAGAGAGAGAGAGAGAGAGAGAGAGAGAGAGAGAGAGAGAGAGAGAGAGAAAATCAAACATACCAGCGAAATCCAACATCTTTTTGACCGACTCCTTCCTTTTTCCTCCACTACAACCACCTCTTCTTCCACCTTTCCCTCCTCTTTCTCTACCTTCCCCACCACTACCACTACCTCTTCCTCTCCCTCAGGTGCTGCTGGAGTGTGAGGGGCCAAGCGTGCCTCACACCATCCTGTATTCGTTGCTGGAAGAGGAGGTGCTGCTCTTTGTCCACAACAACACCGTGCTGAGGGACCGTAACGACTCTATGGCGTGGCCGCAGCACCGGGAGTACTGGGTGAAGCTGGAGGGAGACTTCACGGCGAAGGTGAGCCCCAGGTGGCCAGTGTGGGACGAGGACATGTGGGAGAGTAGAAGAGTGGGGGAAGGTGACGAGTGAGGGACGAGGACAGACTGGGGAGTGGGAGAGTGGCTAAGAGGGGAAGGAAGAAGTGGATGAGAGTGAAGAGAAGCGAAGGTCAGACACATGCATGTTAGATGAATGAAAGTTATACAGAGACTAATTGGTTACTTGAAGTAGGTCAGGTGAGTGAAAGACAGTTAAAGAGGAGTTTAATGAAGAGTTGAAATGTGTCAGGTAACTAAAAGTAAGATAAACGGCAATGAATAGATCACTAGAAAGGAATTGATGGATTAGTTAATTGACTGAGTGATTAGATTCCAAGGCATTACAAATACAGGGTCACACAACAAAGAGTGAAGAAAGACATGGAAAACAAATGGGAAAGAGAAGATGCAAGAAATATACGAGACCAAAGTGAGGCGAGATGAAAAACGTGGCACACACTGAAGGGGTCGGATAAAGAAAAAGAAAATGAGAAGGAGAGAGAAGATAATGAGCAGCCAGAAGACTAAAAGCACAAAGAAGAGACACCAAACTTACAGATAACAAACAAGATAGCAAACAAGAATAAGTGAGACAAAATAATAGGTAATAAAAGGCGAAGCAAGGCTGAGGTGAAGAACGAGGTCAGCAACGTGTAAGTGATAAAAAAAAAAAATAAAGATGACATAAAAAGACGACTTATGAGAGGAAAACAACAAGTGAAAGATCTGGTAAACGAAACGTGGCCAAGGTGAAGACGATAAAAGTGAGACAATGAAAGAGAAAACTGACTAATGAAGGTAATAAATGAACGAGATGGGAAGAGTTGATATAAAAGGAATAAATAAAAGCTAAGCAAATGTACGAGAAGAAGGCTGAAGGGAAAGGAGATCAGGATAAAGTACGTACATTAGTAAATAACTGATGAGGCAAGGCAAGGTTGACAAGAAACACAGGATATAAAATATTTAAATGAGACAGTGCAAAGAGAGAGAGAGAGAGAGAGAGAGAGAGAGAGAGAGAGAGAGAGAGAGAGAGAGAGAGAGAGAGAGAGAGAGAGAGAGAGAGAGAGAGAGAGAGAGAGAGAGAGAGAGAGAGAGAGAGAGTAGAAAACATGACACAAAAAATAGGTAAATGTGAACGAAAGGAAAACAATATGCCAGAAATACATCGGAAGAAAGAAAATAAATAAATAAATAAATAGATAAATGAATACATAAACATGAGAGAAACCAGTAAATTAACGCACATAAACACACACACACACACACACACACACACACACACACACACACACAGAAAAAAAACAAATGCCACCAGATGTTTGCACTTATTAGCATGTTTGTAATCAGCATCACAAATCCAAAGAAAGAGATGTGGGGTATTAGGTTAGTAAAGGTGTAGCCTGCTCGCCATTCATCATTCCTTCCCCGTAACCTTGATCTTGATCTTGATGTTATAGGTAAATCAAAATCGCTCCAAAACGAAAGGCACCGAAGGAAAACAATACCCACCATACCATTAATCTTATCTAGTACATTGTATTCTCTCCAAGCGCTTTGTCATTGCTTCAGTCATCATTCAGTTGTCTTACTAGTATCCCTTATGTTTTTTTTTTTTTTTTTTTTTTATGTAGGAAGGATACTGGCCAAGGGCAACAAAAATCTAATAAAAAAAAAAATGCCCACTGAAATGCCAGTCCCTTAAAAGGGTCAAAGCAGTGGTCAAAAATTGGTGGATAAGTGTCTTGAAACCTCCCTCTTGAAGGAATTCAAGTCATAGGAAGGTGGAAATACAGAAGCAGGCAAGGAGTTCCAGAGTTTACCAGAGAAAGGGATGAATGATTGAGAATACTGGTTAACTCTTGCGTTAGAGAGGTGGACAGAATAGGAGTGAGAGAAAGAAGAAAGTCTTGTGCAGCGAGGCCGCGGGAGGAGGGGAGGCATGCAGTTAGCAAGATCAGAAGAGCAGTTAGCATGAAAATAGCGGTAGAAGACAGCTAGATATGCAACACTGCGGCGGTGAGAGAGGGGCTGAAGACAGTCAGTTAGAGGAGAGGAGTTGATGAGACGAAAAGCTTTTGATTCCACCCTGTCTAGAACAGCAGTATGAGTGGAACCCCCCCAGACATGTGAAGCATACTCCATACATGGACGGATAAGGCCCTTGTACAGAGTTAACAGCTGGGGGGGTGAGAAAAACTGGCGGAGACGTCTCAGAACACCTAACTTCATAGAAGCTGTTTTAGCTAGAGATGAGATGTGAAGTTTCCAGTTCAGTCAGTCCAGTGTTCACCTCCCTAATGCAAGAGTTAAACAGTCTGCTCTATCATTCACTCCTTTTACCGGTTATCTCCGGAACTCCCACCCCAGCCTACTTATGTATTT
>NC_087169.1:15048641-15051141 GCF_035594125.1 Scylla paramamosain
CACCCACTGCGCCTCCTTCAGGTCACTTTTGGCCAAGCTGGAGTTTCTGGACGGGTCAAGAGTGGCGGTGTTTGGGTGGGGTCATGGAGGCCACAACGCCGCCCGCCTGGTGATCTCGGACACAGAGGGCGTGGTGAGCTGCGCCGCCCTGGTCAGCCCCATCACGGACTGGTCCCTCTATGGTAAGGCACCTTCGTTTTACTTTCACCAATTTCCGTTAAGGTCAGTTGATTTACTTCTTAGTGTTCAGTGGCCGCCTCGTGTTGGCCTGATGGCTACTTGCAGCTTCCCTTATTTTCTTATGTTCCTATGTTCTCCTTTGGGACTGGCACCTAAATGCGCCTTTTTCTTATATCCTGTTTGTTCCCCTAGGCCAGTGCCCCTTTTACATAGAAATAATCGGTGTTATTTACTTGGTTTTGTTGCCCTAGACCATAAAAAAAAAAAAAAAAATTACACAGATACATGAAGAAAAGTCTTATTTATTTCTTTTTGTTGCCCTACACCAGTGGCCCTCTTACATAAAAAAATAAATAAATAAAAAAATCGTCTTATTTACTTCATTTTGTTGCCCTGAGCCAGTGCACGTCTTACATAGAATTTTCAAATCTGTCCCTTTCTACTGGGATTGACACGTGTAGGACTGTTAGCTTCTTTGTGTTCCTTTTTCAAAAGTCCTGCCTTTCTCACCTCAAAATCATTACCAGAACTCATACTTCAAACCTCCAATTACAGCGTGTGCCTTCACTTATTATTGTTTAGAAATATACATTATCTCAGTAACTATGGCTATCCACTCTATCTTCTCGATTTTTTCATGTATTTCTTCTCTCGTATTTTAATGCAACATATTTCGACTTTTTAAACCTTTTATTGATACCAATATAAAAAACTCTCCTTCCCATCTCTGCACCTTTCATTATTCACTAATCTCTTTATTTAATTTCTCACTACTCACCTCTGTATATTTCCACACCTTATTCGCGCCCCTTCTTTTTCTGACGCTTACCTAACTTACTTTCCCGCCTCAGCATCTTTATTTATTTACTCATCTCCCCACTCCCTTTCTCAATATTGTACAGCATAATTTGACATTACTCGCATCTTCTACCCTTCCTTCATCCCCTCATTTTCTGGTATTATCCTAACCTAACCTTTCTCACCTTATCATCTTTAGTTATTCAGTCATCTCTCTCTTTCCCTTATCTTCCTGTACCACTGCCAGGCCACTATGACATCCTATGCACACTCATCTGTTATTCCTCCTTTTCTTTATTCTCTGGCAATGAAGCTCGGATTCTGAAACGTGTTGGGCTCTCAAATAGAATTATTCTCAAAGCCCGCGTATATCATTAGTCAGATTCTCCCTGGCGTTTTTCACGATGACGCAGAATCCTTGTTAAACTACCCCTAGAATCATGAAAACATCCTAGAAAACGCTTGTAACTTGCACTACAGCGTGTTGGTATTAGTGGTAATGCGGTGCCGCCATGTTTGGGAATACAGTTTTAAGAACCTCAAGCTTCCCTTGCAGCATCGTACTACACCGAGAGGTTGATGGGCACAGCGAAGGTGGTGCCCGGCGGGAACTACAGAGGCTATGAGGAGAGTTCGCTACTCCTTCAAGCAGCGTCACTGAAGAACAGATCCCTAATGTTGATACACGGAACGGCTGATACTGACGTGCATTACGACCACACGCTGAAGCTGTCCCACGCTCTCACCAAGGCCGGGGTGATTTTCAGGTGAGAGAGAGTTTTTGTAATGACCATGGATATGCGACCGCGAAAATCACACATACACACACACACACACACACACACACACACACACACACACACACACACACACACACACACACACACACACACACACTCATGCAGCAATCTCTCATCCTTCCCACAGGCAGCAGACGTACACAGACGAAGGCCACGACCTTGATCGAGTCCAGCTGCACCTGTACCACACCCTGGAGAAATACTTCGAAGCCTCCTTCCCCCCGTACAACGAGGAGGAGCTGAGCTTAAAGTTTGGACAAGATGTCCTCCCATAGTTGCAGAGGCGCGGCAGAGACAGCGATAACAACAGCAACAACAACAGTGGGATGCTGGAGCTACAAGAGTCGGCAAGGCGTACCTGGCGCGCAGTTGTCATGTGGTGCCGATGGTTGGGGCTTCTGTTAGCGGGGCCCTACTGCCGAGTGCCCGGCTGTGGGGTGCTGACAGCCGACCCTGGAACAGCCGAGGCCCACCCCTGACCGCTCCATCTTCGAGCATCCCCTAGGGACGTGTGTAGGACCCTGAAAAAGTCCAGTGAGAGAGCCCACCCCATCGCCACCGAGCAGTCCCGATGAAGATGGATGCAAATTTAAGGTGTCCTCTTTCCTTAGTGGAACTCAGAGGCAAATTTTTGGACATTGACAGAAGTGGGTATCGTCGACGCTTCCGTAAGACATCCCCGATGGCAGAGGCGTGGCAGCACGACGCCTCAGTAGGGAACG
>NC_087169.1:15056141-15068641 GCF_035594125.1 Scylla paramamosain
CTACCATAGCAGCAATAGAACGGTCAGAAAGGAAACTTGAGATGAAGTTACAGAGAGAAGGATAGAAACCGTAGGAGGGTAGTTTGGAAATCAAAGCTTTGTGCCAGACTCTATCGAAAGCTTTTGATATGTCCAAGGCAACAGCAAAAGTTTCACCAAAATCTTTAAAAGAGGATGACCAAGACTCAGTAAGGAAAGCCAGAAGATCACCAGTAGAGCGGCCTTGACGGAACCCATACTGGCGATCAGATAGAAGGTTGTGAAGTGATAGATGTTTAAGAATCTTCCTGTTGAGGATAGATTCAAAAACTTTAGATAGGCAGGAAATTAAAGCAATAGGACGGTAGTTTGAGGGATTAGAACGGTCACTCTTTTTAGGAACAGGTTGAATGTAGGCAAACTTCCAGCAAGAAGGAAAGGTAGATGTTGACAGACAGAGCTGAAAGAGTTTGACTAGGCAAGGTGCAAGCACGGAGGCACAGTTTCGGAGAACAATAGGAGGGACCCCATCAGGTCCATAAGCCTTCCGAGGGTTAGGCTAGCGAGGGCAAAGAAAACATCACTGTGAAGAATTTTAATAGGTGGCACGAAGTAGTCAGAGGGTGGAGATGGAGGAACAAGCCCAGAATCGTCCAAGGTAGAGTTTTTAGCAAAGGTTTGAGCAAAGAGTTCAGCTTTAGAAATAGATGTGATAGCAGTGGTGCCATCTGGTTGAAATAGAGGAGGGAAAGAAGAAGAAGCAAAGTTATTGGAGATATTTTTGGCTAGATGCCAGAAGTCGCGAGGGGAGTTAGATCTTGAAAGGTTTTGACATTTTCTGTCAGTGAAGGAGTTTTTGACTAGTTGGAAAACAGACTTGGCATGGTTCCGGGCAGAAATACAAAGTGCATGAGATTCTGGTGATGGAAGGGTTAAGTATCTTTTGTGGGCCACCTCTCTATCATGTATAGCACGAGAACAAGCTGAGTTAAACCAAGGTATAGAAGGTTTAGGACGAGAAAATGAGTGAGGAATGTACGCCTCCATGCCAGACACTATCACCTCTGTTATGCGCTCAGCACGCAAAGACGGGTCTCTGACACGGAAGCAGTATTTATTCCAAGGAAAATCAGCAAAATACCTCCTCAAGTCCCCCCAACTAGCAGAGGCAAAACGCCAAAGGCACCTTCGCTTAGGGGGACCCTGAGGAGGGATTGGAGCGATAGGACAAGATAAAGATATGAGATTGTGATCGGAGGAGCCCAACGGAGAAGAAAGGGTGGCAGCATAAGCAGTAGGATTAGAGGTCAGGAAAAGGTCAAGAATGTTGGGCGTATCTCCAAGACGGTCAGGAATACGAGTAGGGTGTTTCACCAATTGCTCTAGGTCATGGAGGATAGCAAAGTTGTAGGCTAGTTCACCAGGATGGTCAGTAAAGGGAGAGGAAAGCCAAAGCTGGTGGTGAACATTGAAGTCTCCAAGAATGGAGATCTCTGCAAAAGGGAAGAGGGTCAGAATGTGCTCCACTTTGGAAGTTAAGTAGTCAAAGAATTTCTTATAGTCAGAAGAGTAGTAGTAGTATGAGGGTGACTCTGTATTTCGTAGCCAGTACTTTGGTATGAGAGTGAAAGTGGTGGAAAACTCGGAAGATTCAAGAACGTGGGCACGAGAGTAGGTTAAGTCATTGCGCACATAAACGCAGCATCCAGCTTTGGATCGAAAATGAGGATAAAGAAAGTAGGAGGGAACAGAAAAGGGGCTACTGTCAGTTGCCTCAGACACCTGAGTTTCAGTGAGGAAAAGATGAGGTTTAGAAGAGGAGAGGTGGTGTTCTACAAATTGAAAATTAGATCTTAGACCGCGAATGTTGCAGAAGGGGTGTCAAGACACTTAGGCTGCCTTCACACTTAGCGTTTTTTCGACGCGCGTCGTAAATGACGAGCAGTTTTAGCTGACTGTGCTAACAGACGGTGTTCTTCACACTGGTCGTTGAAAAGACGCGCGTCGAGACGACGCTTCAGCGTCGGGCGTCACCCTGCTAAATTCAGTCGTCATTTGCACTGCGCAGCGTGTGGCGGGTGTGTATTTGCTCCGGGTGCCTTCACATTTGGCGTTTTCTCGACGAGCGTCGCTCCCTACACACGGAGCGTCAGGTTGTGATTTTGTACTCTTTCTTTATTATAATTTTGTGTAGAAACTGTATAAAATTGAATAATCTTGTATGTGCATTTATTTATATTAATTATACATTTTTTTTTCAGATTTGCATCACGTTCCTTGCATTACGTAGGCTATTATGGCTAACGAACTAAATACTGAAATGTTGATTGATTTAGTAGAAGAGAGACCCTGTCTCTGGGATTTGTGTAATGATGATTACAAGAACAAACAGAAGAAGGCAAAGTCATGGGCGGAAATTGGAGAGCAATTGTCAGAAAACTTCATGGACCAGAGCGAGAAGGAAAAAAATGAGACATGTAAGTATGCAATGTTTTTTATTGTTTTTTTTTATATACAGCTTCTGTTTAAATTTTCTCATGTTGCCATGGAAGAGCACCCTTTTCACTGACAAAATAAGAAGCAAAGGCGTCCCTTACTTTATTGGCAGTTCTCCCACCCTGAACATTTTCAGCTAATAGTATATTCTCCAATCCTGTTTTATCATTTGGAATGGCGTATCTCTCATGACTACAGTTTCCGTCACGCTTTCGTACAAAGTTATGCAGTACGCAACAAACTCTGGTTATAATTTCTGCAAACTCTATAGATACATTCAAAGGTTTATGAAAGATCCTCCATTTATTAGCTAATATGCCGAATGTACATTCGATGTATCGTCTTGCCCTGCAAAGTCGATAGTTAAATATTTTCTTTTTATCAGTTAGCTGATTTCCAGAATAGGGCCGTAGTATTTGCTGCGATAACGAGAACGCTTCGTCTGCAACGAACACATAAGGGATTTCTCCCCGTAGATCTTCCACTGTTGAAGCTTCAGGAATGTTGAGGTTATTGTTTTCAAGTAAGTTATAGAAATGAGAATTTTTGAAAATGTTAGAGTCACTTTCTTTACCGTACGCTCCCACATCGATATATGTAAAGCAGTAATCTGCGTCACAGACAGCCAGCAAAACTAATGAGAAATAGTTTTTATAGTTGTAATAGAGACTTCCTGAATGGGATGGCTTTATAATCCTAATATGTTTCCCATCAATCGCCCCGATGCAATTAGGGAAATTGGCATATTTTTCGAATTCGGTGCAAATCCGAAGCCATGTTTCTTGTGATGGTTTAGGCATAGATTCACTCAGAAGAACGTTCCAAATCTGGCTGCATACATCTGTTATGATGTTGTGTATTGTGCTGTACCCAATCCTGTGCGCGTAGTGTAGTTCCGCCATCGAACACCCACTTCCAAGGTACCTGAAACAACATAGAATAAATAAATCACAACTGAGGAACATCTACCCATTTTCGTGAAATGTCATAGTTCAATCTTAGATGCCTAATCGATATTTTCCTTTTTTTCCAGGCAGAAGCCTTCAAATGAAATGGAAATCGCTGAGGGATCGATATGCAAGGACCAGAAAAGAGTGTCCCTCTGGGTCAGGTAAACATGGTAAAAAGTCGTATGTTTATCAAGAAAGGTTATCTTTTCTATCTAAAATTTATGAAACTAGGGCAACATCTAGCTCGTTATACCAGGAACCAACGGAAATAGATCCAACTCACGAAGACAAAAATACCCAAGCTTATGTACCAAAAGAAGGTTCTGCTAAGCATCCCAAGAAAAATAAAAGAGATAAGGTAGAAGATAAGCTTATAGCTTTCATCGATGGCAGCAGGAACAAACCAAGTAATGATTTTGTTAAGTTTTGTGAGTCTCTAACCCCCAATATGATCGATTTTACGGAGGCAGAGATCTTTGAAGTAAAATCAGACCTGCTGTATTCGGTAAGAAAAATAAAAGAGAGAAAAAAGCGCGAACGTGACATAGCAAGTCGGCAATCAACTTCCTCAGGTCACAGTATCATGCATTCGTCACAAAACCTGATCCCTCCTAATACTTTCTATGATGTTGAACCTAATCAATCACAAATGATGCATGTTACTACTCCCACTGTGCCGCAGGGAAATACGTCACCTTTGGATTCAATTCTATCTGAAACCTCAGAAATACTCGATGTCATGAATTACCATTAACATATCTTTGTTCGTTTTGTAATATTTAAGTTTTCAAGGAAATACTTATTGGTAGAATTACATATTTTTTTGTTATATTATATTTAATTTCAGCGTTCAAGTAAATAAATTGTATGAGCATATGTTTATCTTAACATATCTTTGTTCGTTTTGTAATATTTAAGTTTTCAAGGAAATACTTATTGGTAGAATTACATATTTTTTTGTTATATTATATTTAATTTCAGCGTTGAAGTAAATAAATTGTATGAGCATATGTTTATCTTATAAGTAAGTGAATAGTACAAAACATAAATGGATGATGGTTAACACATGTTTTTTTTTCTTACCTTAAAGTTATTCCCAGTCTTTCACAAGGATTAATTGCTTGTCTCATATACTCGTACGTATCCTGTTTTTGTATCGATGGTTTTAGGCAACTCAGAAGTTCATCAAACGAATCTTTGGACATTCGAAAATAGTTGAAAAATTTGAGGTCATCATTTGTTAGTTCAGCAAATAAATTGTCGTAATATCTGGTTTTAACCGCTAACAATGGGTGTATCCACGTTGTCCTCTTCTTTCTCTTGTAGAGTGTCCTGTACGCAGAGTATGCGATGAGAACATCACTCATTTCCTCACTCATTTCCATAACGACACTTCTTACTTCCTCAACTGCTGTCACTGCACTGCAAGCTGAAGTGGAACACGACGTCCCGTGTGAAGGTAGATGCGTTTTTTCGACGCGCGTCGTTTTCGACGCGCGTCGAAAAAACGCTAAAGTGTGAAGGCAGCCTTAGGGTCGTCGACAGAAAGGCACTCCGACCTGGGGACATTTATGGTCCCCTCCCCAGATGGGGACTCCGAGGCTGGTGTAGGAGTCGCCATGATGATTTTAAAATTTTTGAGTGAAGTGTGTGTGTGTTATTAGATGCTTGTAGTTTTGTGTGGAGGAAAAGAGTTGTCTTTAGAGGGCAGGGTGTGACTGCCCCCTTGTGTTGTGAGACACAAAGCGAAATGTTCAGTGACGTCACAGCTGGGTTTAATGATAAGTTCACAGCGCCCCCTGAAAAGTGCTTTAGACCTCACTGGGAGTAATTATCGTTTCGGCAGGTGTCTACTGGAAGTTTGCCTACATTCAGCCTGTTTCTAAAAAGGATGACCGTTCTAATCCCTCAAACTACCGTCCTATTGCTTTAATTTTCTGCCTATCTAAAGTTTTTGAATCTATCCTCAACAGGAAGATTCTTAAACATCTATCACTTCACAAAACCTTCTATCTGGTCGACAGTATGGGTTCCGTCAAGGCCGCTCTACTGGTGATCTTCAGACTTTCCTTACTGAGTCTTGGTCATCGTCTTTTAGAGATTTCCTTGAAACTCTTGCTCTTGCCTTAGACATATCAAAAGCTTTTGATAGAGCCTAACACAAAGCTTTGATCTCCAAACTACCCTCCTACAGCTTCTATCCTTCTCTCTGTAACTTCATATCAAGTTTCCTTTCTGACCGTTCTATTGCTGCTATGGTAGATGGTCAATGTTCCCCTAAATCTATTAACAGTGGTGTTTCTCAGGGTCCTGTCCTGTCACCCACTCTTTTACTATTATTCATTAATGATCTTCTAAGCCAAACTTTTTGTCCTATCCACTCCTACGCTGATGATACCACCTTGCACTTTTCCATGCCTTTTCATAGACGTCCAATCCTTCAGGAAGTAAACAGTTCATACAGAGAAGCCACAAAACGCCTGACTTCTGATCTCTCTAAAATTTCTGATTGAGGCAGAACAAAACTTGGTATCGTCCAATGCCTCAAAAACTCAATTCTTCACTCTATCAACTCAACACAACCTCCAGACAACTATCCCCTCTTCTTCAGTGACACTCAACTGTCCATCTCTTCTACATTGAACATCCTCGGTTTGTCCTTTTCTTACAGTCTACACCGGAAATTTCATATCACATCTCTAGCTAAAACAGCTTTTATGAAGTTAGGCGTTCTGAGACGTCTCCTCCAATTTTTCTCCCCCCTCCCCCCCCCACAAGCTTCTAACTCTGTGGAAGGGCCTTATCCGTCCATGTATGGAGTATGCTTCACATGTATGTGGGGGTTCCACTCATACCGCTCTTTTAGACTAGTTTGAACCAAAAGCTTTTCGTCTCATTATCTCCTCTCCTGCAACTGACTGTCTTCAGCCTCTTTCTCATCGCCGCAATCTTGTATCTCTTGCTATCTTCTACCGCTATTTTTTCATGCTAACTGCTCTTCTAATCTTGCTAACAGCATGCCTCCCCTCCTCCCGTGGCCTCGCTGTACAAGACCTTCTTCTTTCTCTCACCCCTATTTTGTCCACATCTTTAATGCAAGAATTAACCAGTATTCTCAACCATTGTGTGTGTGTGAGTGTGCGTGTGCGTGTGTGTGTGTCTGTGTGTGTGTCTGTGTGTGTCTTTGTGTGTGAGTGTGAGTGTGTGTGTGTGTGTGTGTGTGTGTGTGTGTGTGTGTGTGTGTCTATATATATATATATATATATATATATATATATATATATATATATATATATATATATATATATATATATATATATATATATATATATATATATATATATATATATATATATATATATACCCACGCAAACACAAAGTTTATGAAAAATAAGCTTATATGATAGACACCCAAACTTGTGAGATGTAAGAAGAAAGTGGTCAGATATCCAGATCTATGGAAAATAAACCTGATCTGAGACCTGACATTCAAGATTTCAAAGAAAACGTGTAATGTAAAGTAATCATAAGAACTAATAAATATACCGATTTGCTAAAAATTAAAACGTGAATAAAAATGTTTACAGATTGATGAGAGCAAGAGAGAGAGAGAGAGAGAGAGAGAGAGAGAGAGAGAGAGAGAGAGAGAGAGAGAGAGAGAGAGAGAGAGAGAGAGAGAGAGAGAGAAATCACTAACAAAATTTTCTTATCATGAAAATACAAAGTAAGAAGGAGCGTTTTTTTATTTGATGTATTTGTTTACATAGTTTGGACAGTCGACTGCGTTTTAATAACCGTAACCTCCATAGCCGCGAGAGTTGTATGTAGGGGTGTGGTACTGTGAGGAGCCGCCATAAGGGTAACAGGGCTCAGCATCAGCCTCGGGGTCGGCGCTCCTCTTGTGGAGATGTGAATAGCCGTGGTAGTGAGGGCACCCAGAGTAACATTACCCACGGGCTCTGAAGCAAGGCTCGGGCTCGGCGCTCCTCTTGTGGACATGTGAATAGTCGTAGTAGTAAAGGTTTTTCTGGTAACCATAGCAAGGATCGGGCTCTGCACTCCTCCCGTAGTGGTTATGACGGTAGTACCCCGGGGTGCACGAGAACGGGTTGGTATGAGGGATGCCCTCCCACGTAGCCAGCAACAGCCTCAGGCTCGGACTCACCGCTCACTGCTAGGAGGCAGAAGCCCGCAACAACTGCTACTACAGCCTGTCGGGAAAAAGGAAACATCAGTATTCATCCGACACTCGAGCCACCAACGCTCGGGGCACAGAGCCGAGCCTCATTCCTAACATCTTCGAGTAACAGATCAACATGCAAAGATTTTTACATTCACTCTTCTCATCGCTCTCCCATGCTAGGCCTTCTCTTACAGGCTTACAGCCTGGGTCACAGCAGCTCAAGTGGCTGGTAAGTGTCAACAAGCAGTACTACTGAAGGATGCTATGTGCACTCACCACGATCTTCATGTCGACCAGGTGTGGGAATACAGCCTCTACTGTGCCCTACCCTGCCGTCACACTCCCTTTTATACCGCGCTGCCACCGCCTGGGCGTAAAGAAAGTTTTTCTTCCTCCTTATGCTGGTGGGGTTTTCCGCACCACACCCTCGCGTCGCCCATCGTTTTCCCTTTCCATGTCACTGGTTGTAAACACGACGCCTTCCTTTGCATCTCGCCCTATTTCTTGGAGGATAATCAATAAATAAATTAAAGAAAATCTCTAAAAGACTTCTTATGGCATTTGCTACCATCGGAATATATAAAGAGGTCAATGATGAGTTGACAAGAACACACAAAAATTTGTAAACAAAGGAAAGGAAAGTAATTAATTTTATTACCTCTAATCTTAATGTTCACACATGGTTACCTCTTTTGGCAGACGGGAAGAGAGAGAGAGAGGAGAGAGAGAGAGAGAGAGAGAGAGAGAGAGAGAGAGAGAGAGAGAGAGAGAGAGAGAGAGAGAGAGAGAGAGAGAGAGAAAGTATGTTAACTGACAAACATCTACTCACTTAACCATATACACACACACACTTTCCCCGTGATCAACTTTTGTAATATATTTTTGCTTGTTTTCCCATATTTCTAAAAATATAGAAAATTAAACATATACGTGCTGAAATTATGCCTATCACATACATGAACAATAAAGGAACACTGGCATGAGATAACAACTTGGTTCATGCAATAGCAAGAAATGAACAGTTCAGTAAGCAATCACAATGAGGACGAGTAACTTATTATACTAATAAAAGCGTCAGTACTAATAAAAAAATTCAATAAGAAACACATTCATATTCTACCGAAAAAACTTTCAACTCGTATCCACCGCATCATGGAAAAGAAAAAAAAAACTGAATATGAGACTGAAATTCAATGACCAACAGCAGACCTGATTGACAATACTAGATATTACTAAATGCAACATTAGATTTCATTGTCAAACATTCTTCCAAAAACAGCGCTGAAGGGAACGTCGATTTGAATCAGTCACCCAAAAAATAAAAAATCCCTTAACATAATACGGACGGAGGAGACGTAAGTCATTCTCACTCATTCCAAAATGAAAACTAATGAAGAGTTACGGAAGGGAAGTTATATTCAAATTGTTTTCCCTTATAAAATCAAAGAAATATCGTAAAATATAACTAAAGATAAGTAAAATTTAAGCTTCTTACTAATATAAGTAAATGAATGAATGAATGAATGAGCAAATCATTTATTAATAAATAATTACTAGAATCAATAAAAGACCAAAAGAAATTTAAACTATTGAGAGTTCTTAAGGAAAAGTGGATGTAAGCCATTCTCACACACATAAATAAAAGATTATCACTTCGAGTCAAGTGATGTTCATCTTGAACGAGTCGAGAAAAATATATACTAACTCAAAATGTCGGGAAGTGAGTAAGAAAAAGAAAACCCGGATAACGGAGGATAGTGCTGCGTCTTCACGCGCTAATGAGGAAGGACAGTAATGCCGTCTGTGCCTGCCAGCTGCTGGGGCCCTCGGGTGCCACCGCTTGTACCAAAATCATCCGGGAATGAAAGCCTTGAAGTTCAAAATACGGAAAAGATTCATTTAGATTTCATTTTACTGAAACATATGAAAGGAGATTGGTAAATAAAAAAAAATCGTAATATCAATAAATAATATTAAATAAATAATGATCTTCTAAACCAAACTTCTTGTCCTATCCACTCCTACGCTGGTGATACCACCCTGCATTTTTCCACGTCTTTTCATAGACGTCATCCCTTCAGGAAGTAAACATTTCACGCAGGGAAGCCACAGTACTTCTGATCTTTCTAAAATTTCTGATTGAGGTAGAGCAAACTTGTATTGTCAAATGCCTCAAAAACTCAATTCCTCCATCTATCAATTCGACACAGCCTTCCAGACAACTATCCCCTCTTCTTCAATGACACTCAACTCTCCCCCTCCTCTACACTGAATATCCTCCGCCTGTCCTTTATTTATAATCTGAACTGAAAACTTCACATCTCATCTCTAGCTAAAACAGCTTCTATGAAGTTAGGTGTTATGAGACGTCTCCGCCAGTTTTTTCTCATCGCCCCAGCTGCTAACTCTGTACAAGGGCCTTATCCGTCCATGTATGGAGTATGCTTTACATGTCTGGGTAGTTCAACTCATACTGCTCTTCTAGACAAGGTGGAATCAAAAAGATTTTCGTTCTTAAAGGAGTTCTTAAAGAGATCTGAAAGACCAGGGTCTATGATCAGTGAGGATGGCATCATCACTGCGGGGAATAAAAATGAGGTCCTAGCTAAGCCAGAACTAGAATAATGACACGTGTATGCTCCTATCATCAAAACATAGATGCACACGCTTGCATTAAATTCATCAACCTGGAACAGGGAAAACATCTACTAAGTTGCGTGGGAAGGTTTTGGGTTCGAGAGATGCGTGAAATTGTGAAATCAGTGAGACACAAATGTATAACATTTAAAACGTTCACCCTCATATGTGAAGATCACAAAATGGAGGAAAAGGTGAATGAAAGGCTTTAGCCATCACCACCTCTTTATCACACTGCTTCTGACATGTTTGCCCCCTTCAGAATTCAAGATGTTGTGAAGCGTAGGGCTTTTTACAAGGCTCTTAGAATCATTAATGCACTTGCTTATCCACAAGTGTTTATTTTCACTTAATCTAAGGTTATAACGGAGTTTTTTGTGGCTTTCAGACGATAGGTATCCATAAGTGACAACACATAATCTGATACAGACCTTCAGTTTGCGTCAGAAAACAACTGAGCTCAGGCACATGTTTAATGAATTGCATCTGTGTAGCTTTCACGTTTTCTGGAAAGATCGAGGTATAGAGTGCGTCTTCGCTCTCCCTCTCAAAATGGCATAAGTGAAGCCTTAAGAGAGTAAACTGATGACTCAGTAGCACGACTGGTAGCAGCAAAAGGAGTTTCGGACTCTTATTCGAGAAAGTATCATACTCCTGTCCTGGAGAAAACATCATTTTGTCTCTGTAACCACTAAGTTAGTGATGTTAGTAAGTGGAAAAGCATAATCCTCGCCAGGATCGTTCCGACCACGGACTATACCTTTGTAATTCGAGTGCATGGACTTGTCTCCATTCTTTTTATGGATGTGGATGACGTTAGTGTTTTGCCACTGCAGCAGGAAGAAACCAGCGATCCTAGAGTCAGAGGATCACGTCAGATTCTACGGCCATTTTCTTCTTAAGACTTTTGAAAGCTTGCAGGATCATGAAAAGCGATGAGATGAAGTCTAATTCAGTAAACAGAAGAAGAGAAAAGAAATAGTTAATGACTTTGGGATCAGAAGGCTTAATGCTTAAGAAGCTCACTGAGGTGCTGAGCCAAAGTGTTATAACACATAAACTCTCCTTGTTCAAAGTGAATGACATATATATATGTGTGTGTGTGTGTGTGTGTGTGTGTGTGTGTGTGTGTGTGTGTGTGTGTGTGTGTGTGTGTGTGTGTGTGTGTGTGTGTGTGTTTATATATATATATATATATATATATATATATATATATATATATATATATATATATATATATATATATATATATATATATATATATATATATATATACATAACTTCCAAAGTGGAGCACATTCTGATCCTCTTCCCTTTTGCAGAGATCTCCATTCTTGGAGACTTCAATGTTCACCACCAACTTTGGCTTTCCTCTCCCTTCACTGACCATCCTGGTGAACTAGCCTTCAACTTTGTGTTGAGCGCATAACAGAGGTGATAGTGTCTGGCATGGAGGCTTACATTCCTCACTCTTTTTCTCGACCTAATCCTTCCAGACCTTAGTTTAACACAGCTTGTTCTCGTGTTGTACATGATAGAGAGGTGGCCCACTAAAGGTACTTAAGCCTTCCATCACCAGAATCTCATGCACTTTATATTTCTGCCCGGAACCATGCCAAGTCTGTTCTCCAACTAGCCAAAAACTCCTTCATTAACAGAAAATGTCAAAACCTTTCAAGATCTAACTCTCCTCGTGACTTCTGGCATTTAGCCAAAAATACCTCTAATAACTTTGCTTCTTCTTCTTTCCCTGCTTTATTTCAACCAGATACCACCACTGCTGTCACATCTATTTCTAAAGCTGAACTCTTCGCTCAAACTTTTGCAAAAAAAACTCTACCTTGGACGATTCTGGGCTTGTTCCTCCCTCTCCTCCACCCTCTGACTACTTCATGCTACTTATTAAAATTCTTCGCAATGATGATTTCCATGCCCTTGCTGGCCCTAAACCCTCAGAAGGCTTATGGACCTGATGGGGTGCCTCCTATTGTTCTCCAAAACTGTGCCTCCGTGCTTGCACATTGCCTAGTCAAACTCTTTCAGCTCTGTCTGTCAACATCTGCCTTTCCTTCTTGCTGGAAGTTTGCCTACCTTCAGCCTGTTCCTAAAGAGGGGTGACCGTTCTAATCCCTCAAACTACCGTCTCTATTCCTTTAATTTCCTGCTTATCTAAAGTTTTTGAAGCTATCCTCAACAGGAAGATTCTTAAACATCTATCACTTCACAACCTTCTATCTGATGGCCAGTATGGATTC
>NC_087169.1:15073641-15098641 GCF_035594125.1 Scylla paramamosain
AGGAATATCGAAATGAGGATTATGGCTTTTAGTCAAAAGGACGAATAATGATTAGACTGCTGCGCAAGTAGCATTTTGATTTAATAGGTGGTGGTGGTGGTGGTGGTGGTGGTGGTGCCTAGGATAATGATGATGATGATAAATGTTCCACAACATTTTCAATAGCAGAGCGTAAAGCCATTTTCAAAGCTTTATAAGAAACATCGAAAAGAAATGAAGAGAGAAAGAGGTAAACAATGCCTAATACAGAAGCAGGTAGGGCGTTCCAGAGTTTGGGATAACCAGAGTGACTCTTATCAACAAGAAAGTAGGTGTGAAATTTCCACAATAAGAAAAAGAGATATTTCCACAGGTCATTCCACTTACGGCAGCTACGAGGTGTAAAGAGAAGAAGTAAATTACCGTCGAAGGTTTTCTTGCTGTTTACTTTCCCTCAGTACACCGAGTGAGACAATCGTCAAGGAATTCTACGATGCAATACACTTGGTTTCTCCCTCGTTTGTGTCATACATGTACCACAGCCGAGGTCAGAGGTCCGAGGAACAGAACTGACACTGGTTGAATGGACCATTTTTGAACTGACACCTTGAATGGACCATTTTTACCTACTACATTTGCAAAGCAAGACAGGTGTGCTGCTTGTGCTGAACAGAACAGACTCACAAATTATTACACAAAAGCATGGATGACGGTGATAGGTGGAAGTAGGTAAGCATGTTTAGTACGCACAGGGAAGGCCATATATTCTGTTTTTGTGAGAGGAAGGGCGTGAGAGAGAGAAAGTTAGGGCGTATGTACGCATGTGATAGCGTATAAGAAAAAATAAGAGATCCAGGGAATTCTACCCATACCTGTATGACCAGTGCCAAAGGAAACTTGGATTTATTACTGGTACTTTATTACGGTACTCTATCAGTCCAGTCAGTCCTTACCCTCCACCTATTTACCATGAGGAAATGTTACCAGGAAATAATGATCAGTCAGCTCGTGGTGGTCCTGATGTTAAGGGTAACAATGGTAGTGATGGTGGTGGAGGTAGATAATGGTGACGAGAAAAACGATGTTGATGATGATGACGTTGGTGATGATGATAAACGCTTCCCACCCTTGATGTGCCGTATGTGATGACATTTTCAATAGCACAGCATAACTTCACTTTCAAAGCTTCATCACAAATTTACAAGATATTTTCAGTTTTTATTTCTTTTGAACGAGGAAGTGGGACTGTGTCGTGGCGCTTGAGACTAATTTTTGACCTTCATTTGCCTACCTGAGGGAAAGTAACCATTCGTTTATTACTGATAAAAGTAACAACAACAACAACAACAACAACAACAACACCAAGAGAATAAACGACGACGACGACAACGACAACAAAAATAAACAACAAAGGATATTTTAGATATGAAATATATACTATTTAGGGGTATCTTGTACTTAATCCGTGCACGCACACACACACACACACACACACACACACACACACACACACACACACACACACACAATGCTCAGGTGTGATGACTATGCAAGTAACTTTTACCTACTCCAGATATATCAATGAGGAGATGAATGTCTCCTTATGAAAACACTGCAGTGTTGTGTTCCACGTTAAAGAGAATGAAAAATAGCTGCTGAAAATTCCTGTACACAAATATAATAATGATGTGTTTGAGAAATTTAAACACGCGTAAGGAAAGAAACACATGATATGAATAATAAAAGGTTAGAGTTTTCTTTATCGAAGGAAAACTGGTGTTGTAATTCAAATTAGTTATGTTGTCACCCAGAAAGTAAACAGGTAAAATGTTTTCCTTTTTCAGGTGTAAATGAAGCTGGCTATAAACAGCAAAATTTTGAAAAATGTTTGTTTAGTTACTACTCGCCAAAAGTAAAGTAAAAGTAGAAAAAAAGTAGAAGGTTTAGTACACATGGTGCTGACAATGATTGCCGAACATCTGCACATCTTTATCATCAATTGACCACCTGAGACACTCTGTACATCTCCTGGCAGTGATAGGACGCACACCTCCACCCAAACATTACATCACTAGTGTCGAAACGCTTAGTCTGAAAGAAAGACGATAATAAAAAAAAATGCCTGGTGAGTGAGAGTCAACCCTTTCACTAGGACAGAAAACAATTAGCAGCACCAGAAGCAATGTGTGAAAACTTTATAAGCATCTACAAGAAAGTTGGCGATGAAAATTAAAACATTTTGCATTTTCTTCCTAGTTTAAAGACTGGATGAGGCTGTTGAACAAGTAAAGATGTCTCACACTGAATGTTAATTAGGGAAAGGTGTACCAGCTGACAGTAAAAAGGTTAACGAAATCTGAGACTTAATTTCTGGCGCATTAAATAATCGACTCTCAAGATGAGCGTAGTCGAAAATACCCACGTCAGAGCAGGAGGCTGGTAACAAATAGTAGTAAAACTTATAACAACAACGCCGTGGTGACTGACATGAGCTACTGATGCTGAGTTGTTTTATACCCTTCTACTGCGATGGTTGTCTTTTGGTAACATTCACAACTATGTTAAAATATAATTACCATGAACAGGTGGAGGAAAAAAAAAGAATAAAAGACTAAATTCGTACTATCTCGCCTACAGGAATATTTCACATCCTTTGCAACAATATTAAGTGTCTAAAAAGTTGTAGGAAAGGATTGGCTGGCAGAGAAATGGTTAAGTGTCATTAAACTTTTCGCCACTATGAAGGATCTCTGTTAACACTCAGACCAATGAAAGAAATATTTATATGTTCATGCCCCCCAAACAAAATTACAATAAAAAGTCAATATTGTAGTTTTCAGCCTCCAGAACTCTTTACGAGAAAAGAAGAAACTGACCACCTAGGGGGGTGTCTTTTTCTTTTTTTTTTTATTTCTTATATTACATGCATTTGTAACTGTGGAAGTCAACACATTGAAGTTTTTTTCTTTTTTTTATAGCCGTTCTCTCTCTCTCTCTCTCTCTCTCTCTCTCTCTCTCTCTCTCTCTCTCTCTCTCTCTCTCTCTCTCTCTCTCTCTCTCTATCTATCTATCTATCTATCTATCTATCTATCTATCTATCTATCTGTCTATCTATCTATCTATCTATCTATCTATCTATCTCACACACAAACACACACACACACACACACACACACACACACACACACACACACACACACACACACTTACACACAAATGAAATCGAAACCTTATCTGATAGAAATATAATACGAATGAAAATGGGAATACAAAGAGATATATTAAAAGGAGAATGAGAAGCACTGAAAGGAAAGGTGTAATGTTAAATTCTTGAAGCTCATATAAGTTCATATAAACTCATATAAGCAAGTGGAACAAATAAATAGGATTGACAATGATTTCCTCTTTATTTACAAAATGTGATTAAGAGTTCGGTTCGAAAAGTATTTAGATTTGTAGAAAATATAAACAGTACTCGTGTAAGTAATATTAACCTGCACTGTTGTCAGTTCCGCGCAACGCTCTTCACCAACCTTCCTTTATTGTGGTCCTAGTTCAGGAATTCAATGCCAATAGACATAAAATGAGACAGAATCATAAAACTTATTTCTATTTCAAAAGATATAAAAACAATATTCATTTACATGGCAGAATAAGTAGGTTTATATCATAATGGCATAAGTGTATACATATATTGGATACAATGTTTATTGGTTACTTATTACGGAGTGCTTAAACTGTGTATGTACGAGTATATCTTGATGTTTGAGTACATAAGCAGGTGAATGTTTGTAGATGTGTTTTAGTACAATTGTATACCTACCTATAAAATGTTAGAAATGCCTTTACTGATAAAAAAAAAAAAAAAAAAAGTGAATGATTCATTTGACGTAATAAAGAATTTTGACTCAAAAGCGATGCGTGACTGTAAATGATAATTTATTCATTGTTAGATATCAAGGTGAAGGCAATAACGTTACACACACACACACACACACACACACACACACACACACACACACACACACACACACACACACACACACAAACACAAGAAAATCACACACGCGTGGGCACAATATTTTTTTCCAAGTATGGAGTAGTAAAACTTAGTAGTAGTAAAAACGAAATGTATGAAAAATAAGCCTATATGACAGACATTCAAACTTGTGAGAGGTAGAAGTAAAGTCAGTTATCCAAATCTATGAGGAATAAGCAGAGAGACCAGCCATTCAAGATTTCTGGAAAAGTCTACAGCAAAGTAGTCATCAACACTGAAGGATATATGGATGCGCTGAAAAATAAAAAGTGAATAAAAATAATTTACAGAAAAATGAGAGAAATACAGAAAGAAAGACAGGGAGAGAGAGAGAGAGAGAGAGAGAGAGAGAGAGAGAGAGAGAGAGAGAGAGAGAGAGAGAGAGAGAGAGAGAGGCGGAGGGGGGGAGGGGACGGGGAATCACAAGTTTCCTTATCATGAAAAAAAAAAAAAAATACAAAGTAAGGAGAAGCGTATTTTTTTTATTTGATGTATTTGTTTACATTGGTTGGACAGTCGACGATGCCTTAATAACCGTAACCTCCAAAGCCGCGAAAGTAGTAAGTAGGGGTGTGGTACTGTGAGGAGCCGCCATAAGGGTAACCCGGCTCAGCATCAGCCTCGGGCTCTGCGCTCCTCTTGTGGAGACCATAGGGCCCGTAGTAAGGGCGCCTAGGGTAACCATAGCTCAGATGCCCGTAACCAGGCTCGGCGTTAGCCTCGGGGTCGGCGCTCCTCTTCTGGAGATCTGAATAGCTGTGGTAGTAAGGATGGCTAACGTAACCGTAACCTCTCTTTCTAAAGCCAGGCTCGGCGTCAGCCTCGGGCTCGGAATCGGCGCTCCGCTTGTGGAGATGTGAATAGCCGTGATAGGAAGGGCATCTCTGGTAACCATAGCCATGGTTTATGAAGCCAGGCTCAGCTTCGGCCTCAGGCTCGGCGCTCCTCTTGTGGAGATGTGAATAGCCGTGGTAGTGAGAGCGGTTCTGGTAACCATAGCCACGGCCTCTGAAGCTAGGCTCAGCGTCAGCCTCGGGCTCGGGCTCTGCACTCCTCCCGTACCGGTTATGACCGTAGTACCCGGGATGCACGACAACGGGGTGGTATGAGTGATGCCCTCCCACGTAGCCAGCAACAGCCTCAGGCTCGGGCTCACCGCTCACTGCTAGGAGGCAGAACCCCGCAACAAATGCGGGTTGTGTCCCGAGCCACCAACGCTCGGGACACAGAGCAGAGGCTCATTTCTAATAGCTTCAAGTAACAGATCAACCGCTCTCTCATACTAGGCCTTCTCTTACAGGTTTATAATCTGGGTCACAGCAGCTCAAGAGGATGATAAATGTCAACAAGCAGTATTACTGAAATAGCTATGTGCACTCACCGCGATCTTCATGTCGACCAGGTGTGGAGGACCAGCTTCGACTGTGCTCTGCTCTAACATAACATAACAAAGAGAGAAAAGATGGGGAGGGAGAAGTGGGGATAGTGGGAAGAATAGGGGAGTGATAAGAAGGGAATTGTAGTAGGAGAAATAGTCACTGGGGCTTAACCCAGGCGCAATTTGAATTATGAAGGACATCTTTTTTTTTTTTTTTTTAACGTGTTATATTCATTCTAAGATGGCAAGGGAGACAAGGTCCTTATCGGGGAAAGCAGGAGAGTCCGCCACCAACCGAGCAAGCCAAGCCCAACACAGCCACAGGCACGGACGCCGCCCACGCACCCAAAACCCCGGGCCAAACCACGCACAAGTTAGGGGCCAGACTATCCAGAGCCTGCACCATCAGGATGTGAAAGAGGAGTGAAGGACAGTCAGAGTAAAAAGGGTTTTTTTGTGCTTTTTATTGGTTCAAAGAAGGACAGAGGAAGAAGTACATCCGTATAGCGGAGGGACCTACAGTTTTACGTGGGTTCCGAACCACGGATGGTAGTAGAGTGATTTGGTGATGGCTGGGATATTTATTGTGTGATGTAATGTGGTGGATGAAAAAGCGGTGTCGGTCCTTTCTTCTCGTGTCCTGTGACTCGTCCTGCAAAAAGGCCAACCTGCTAAAAAAAAAAAGAGAATATAAAAAATGTCGTGGTGTTATGTGCATGGGGAGGGTGAGGATGGTTTGTGATAATGATTGACGTGATGGTAGGATGTGCAATGACAGAGGCTCGAAAAGGCTCCCTCACCGCAACGAGGGGTCAAATCTAATACCATCTGCTTGCACGCGGTAAGTCGCTGGTGCCGGGGGGTGAATGGGGATTCCTGCATGGATGCTTCCAGGGCCCCGCCCCACCATCTCTTGACTACCTTCCTGCCCAGCCCTTGCCGCACCCGACTACCTCTGTGTGGGGGGTGAAGTGGCTTCCACTGAATGGTGTGGTTACCGTCCCCATCATCAGTACTGGCCGCTCCTTAACTGCCTCGGGGGGTACCGCTACCGGAACGTCATGCCGACGGCCGGGGGCCCCATTGCCGTGACGTCAGTGGGAGGAGTGCGGTTCGTGCTATCCCCGTCTCTCTGGAAGTGGTCCGGTGCCCCCTTAAAACCTAGGCTGCGAGGCAAGAAAATAATGTATAAAAAACAAAAATATGAATACAAAGCCATAAGACAAAAAATATGAAAAAACCACTAGGTGTTGGCACACGACCCCACTCCCTCGGTCAGAGGCATGGTATGTTAATGGCGGTGTTTTTTTGTCGCGTCCCTTTCCCAGGAGCGGTCCGGTGCCACCTTAAAACCTAGGCTGCGAGACAGAAAAATAAATGCATAAAAACAAAAATATGAATACAAAACCATAAGACAAAAAATATGAAAAAACCACTAGGTGTTGGCACGAGGGCCCGCCCACGTGAATGAGAGAACGACGATGATGCCACTCAGACACCATGAGTGGTACAGAGAAAGGAGATAGTGAAGGGAAGAAAGGAGGAGTCCATTATTAGAAGACAGGTTCAGGAGGCACAGTGGGAGGATCAAGGAGATTGCAGTGCGGCAGGTGACGGAAAGCTGGGGGGAGGTTGGTAATGAAATTGTATGTGATTGTGTGTCTGTCGGAGAAGGAGCTTAGTTGTTTTTCGATTCTATTGTGGAGTGTTATGTTAAGAGGGGGGATGTTGGATTCCTCGTGAATGGAGAGAGAGGTTCGGAAGTCGAACCATTTCGTCCCAAGAGCGAAACGAATTGCTCGGTTTTGAACCTTCTGAAGTTTAGAGAGGTTGGAGGGAGCAGAGAGAGAGAGGGCAAGAGGGCAGTAGGTTAAGAGAGGGAGAATGAAAGCTTTGTAGAGGTGAAGTTTTGTTTTTGTACTGCTGTCGCGAAATCTTTCCAGGCTGCTCAGGGCCTTGGCGGCTATGGTTGCTTTTTGTTTTATATGTATATTGAAGTTGAGGTGCTTATCTATGGTGAGGCCAAGCACTTTGTTGTTGTTACTGATGGGAATTGGGGTGGGGATTGGATCAATTCTGTTTAGTGAGATTTGGCGGGGCTGACTTCTTTTAATGTTGAAATAAGTGACTTTTGATTTTTCGGGATGGGAGAGAATTCGCCATTTCATCTCCCATAGGCTAGTCGCCATCAGTTCCCGTTGAATTTTGTCGGTTAGGAGATCTAACGACCTGGCACGGGCCAATTGCGTTACATCGTCCGCGTATTGAATAGTTAGTGAGTCATTGTGGGCTGGGAGGGGTAGGTCAGCTGTGTACATGTTAAAAAGGGTGGGGGAGAGTACGGAGCCTTGTGGGACTCCAGCCTGGGGGGTAAAAAATGTCGAAAAGTTGCCCTGGTGGCGGATTCTTTTCTGTCTCTCTTCCAGAAAATTACACAAGATGCGTTGTGTTAAAAAAGGGAGATTGAAGTTATTACAAATTTTGTATTTTAAACCGGTGTGCCAAACGGTGTCAAAAGCTTTTTTGACATCTTTTGTCACGAGGGCTGTCTTGTAATATGGCTTGTTGAAATTTAGGTAGGCTACTATGCTGTTAAGTGCGTCCTCAGTTGAGGCGTTCCTCCGGAAACCGAACTGCTGTGGTGCCAGCAATCCGTTACCTTCGAGGAACGCTCTCAATCTTAAATTGATTAGACGCTCAAATGTTTTTCCAAGAATTTCAAGGAGGCTTATGGGGCGATAGTTTTCTGGTAAGTGAGAGTTTTTTTCGGGCTTGGCAATTAGGGTGATGTTTGAAATTTTAAAAGCCTTTGGGAAGTATCCAGAGGCGAGGCAAGCATTGAATATTTTTGTCAGGCTGGATATGATTTCTGGAGGAAGGCTCCGCACCATTGGCCAGGTGACTCCTGAGGGGCCGGGGGCTCGCCGCGGAGTGTGCCTGAGCAACCTGGCGACATCTTCCTCCTCAATGGGTGTGATGAGAGGGTGTTGTGGGTCTAGTCGTGTTAAGTGTATAATGTTATGTGGTAGTGTGTTTGCTAGGTTTTGGCGCACAATATCGGTGATATGGTGTATGTGGGCAATACTGGGCTCATGAAGAGGGAGAGGGTGTGGTTGGAAGGAGTTACGCCAGTGTGTCTGGAAGGTGTTGGTGACCTGGTCTGGGTTGGTGACTCGATCACCGTTCACTAGGAGGTACTCGAATCTTTCCCGCTGGCATCCCTTCAGCTTGTGCACCATGTGCCAGAACTGAGTAGGGTTTCTACAGCGAGCTCCGTCCATACGGGAGACTAGAGTCCTCCAGTGAGCGCTGTAATCATCCTGTAGGCTATTTAGTATGTGTGTGCGAAGGGTGCAGAGGTCTCTGTAGATGGGAATGAGGTTGTTCATGTTTTGTAAAAAGCGTGTTCTGTAGCACACTAGTAGTCGTTGTGTTTTTATGGAGGGTCTGAAGTCTATGTGAATTGTGTGTTGTTTCTTTGGTGTGTGTCTGTTGGCTGATGTCAGGATGTTACTGTGTAGTTTCTCTAGGGCGCTGTCTATTTCTGTATATGGTTGGCCTTCGAGCTGTGTTGGTCGGTGTAGATCTGTAAGTGTTTCCCTGAATCCCTCCCAATCGGCGGAGCGATAGTCGGGGACAGGTGGGGATGGGATAGATATGGGGTTGGAGGATATTTTTAGAATTATGGGAACGTGGTCTGAACCACAGAGGGGTCCGTGGGAGATGTGGTGGTGGAAAGGTAGGGACTGCCGATTGGAGAGAATGAGATCCGGCCTGCCATACCCATTATGGGTATAGCAGGTAGGAAAGTCAGGGCCAAGGAAACGGAGGCGTTTTAGTTGTGTGAGTTGCAGAAGTTCGTGTCCGTGTTGGTTGTTCTTGTTGTGTCGAAATGCTGTGTGACTGGCATTAAGGTCTGCCAGTATGTAGACTGGTAGGTTTGTGTGGTTGAAGAGATTGTTGAGGCTGGTGAGAGGGAGCCCAGTATCCGGTCTGCTGTACGTTGTGGCGATTAGAAATTGCCCGTGTTGTGTTTCGATCTTGGTGGCCAGGAAGTGAGCTGAACACATGTGGATGTGTTTGATGGTACATTTTACCATGATAGCTACGCCATCATGGCGCGTACCTGTTGTGTAGCGTGTGTTGTATCCGTAAAGTTTGATGGGTTTAAGAGGTGTGCCTGTGTGGTTGAGAAGGACGATGTCTGGATCGATAGATCGAATTGCTTCTGAGATAAGGTGTCTGTTATTCCAGAAACCGCAACAGTTTAGTTGTACTACTGTGATCATTGTTGAGTGTGTTAGGTGTTTTTCCTACCCCTTAATGCGGTTCGTGTAGATGGGGGTGAAGGTTGGGGTTGGTTTGTGAGCAGGCGTTTTGTGTCAGTCTTTTTTGTGGTGTTGTTGGTTGTGTTGGTAGAAGTAATGGCACTGGTATTGGTAGTGGTAGGAGTGGATTGTGTTGGAGGGGACTTCTGGGGCTGCGATTCCCCAGAAGCTAGGTCTTCTTCGGAGCCCATGTCCCTAGGTGAGGGGGAACTGGTGTCGTTGGGTGTGGTAAGTTCGGGTTGCTGAAGTGGGGGTGTTGGAGTGTGTATCTCTTCGTTTTGTTGGAAATGTTGTTTAAAGTGTTGTTGGTTGGTTTGTTGGGAGTTTGGTGGAAGCTTTATTGTGGGGCAACCGTTATATTCAAGCAGGGAATTCATGGTTTCAGCTTGCTTTTTTAAGTCGCCAAAAGAGGTCTGAATTGAATATTTTATGATAATTTCTGCAAGCAGAAGTTTCTCTGAGTTTGTGTTTGTGTTAGAAGTAGTTTGTGTGGGAGTATTGGGTGTGGTGGCTTGTGCATAGGTAGTTGTAATTGGGGTAGGTTTTGGAGAGTTTTGTTGTTGCTGACTCTCACGTTTTATGGGACATTTAAAGGAGACCGCTGTGTGTTCCCCTTCACAGTTTATGCATTTTAAGGTGGATGATTGGCAGTTCTTGTAGCCGTGGCCCTTAGCTGCACACTTAGAGCAGATCTGTTCAGTGTCTTTGCACTGGTTAGTGCGGTGGCTGAATTTATAGCATTTGTAACACTGTGTAACCGGTCTGTATTCTTCAATACAGAAGCTGCGCACCGCCAAGGCCAACAGGCGGTTTTCTCCCTCCTTAGGCTGGTAGAGTTTTCCGCGTTAGCGACTCGTGTTATCATTTGCTACAACACTCCTACACCCTCGTGTTCCCGATCGTTTTCACTTCCCATGTCACTGATTGTAAACACGACGCCTTCCTTTGCGTCCCGCCGTATTTCTTAGAGGATCATTAATAAAAAATCAAAGAAAATCTCTAACAGACTATTTATAACATTTACTATCATCGGAATATATATATAGGTCAATGATGAGTTGAAAAGAATACAAGAGAGAGAATCTCCCTGGTGTCAGTGGTGGGGAAGGTGCTGGAATAAAGGGTACCCAAGAAATCTCCTTTAATTTGTACAATCCCCAACATGAAAAATAGTGTATTATATATTAATAAAGAGAGAGAGAGAGAGAGAGAGAGAGAGAGAGAGAGAGAGAGAGAGAGAGAGAGAGAGAGAGAGAGAGAGAGAGAGAGAGAGAGAGAGAGAGAGAGAGAGAGAGAGAGAATCTCCCTGGTGTCAGTGGTGCCACATTGTTCCATAAACAGCGCTGAAGGGAACGTCGATTTGAATTAGTTACCCAGAAATGGAGAAATCTCTTCACATAATAAGGAAGGAGGAGACGTAAGTCATTCTCATTCATTCCAAAATGAAATCTAATCAACAGTTACTGAAGGGAAGTTATATTCAAAATGTATTTTCACTTATAAAATCAAAGAAATATCGTAAAATATAACTAAAGATAAAATGAATTTAAGCTTTTTATTAACAAAAATAAATTAATAAATGAGCAAATAATTTATTAATAAATACCTACAAGCATAAATAAAGTACCTAAATAAAATTGATCTAGTCAGATTTCTCAAGGGCAAGTGAATGTAAGCCATTCTCACACACATAGATAAAAAAAAAATTTAAATGAGATCAAATCAAGTAATGCTCACCCTGAACGCGTCGAGAAAAATATATACGAAATAAAAAAAAGTCGGGAAGTGAGTAAGAAAAGAAAACATGGTTCACGGAGGACAGTGCTGCGTCATCTCGTGCTAATGAGGAAGGACAGTAATGCCGCCAGTGCCTGCCAGCCTCTGGAGCCTCCGGTGTCGCTGCCTGCACCGAAATCTTCCGGGAATGAAAGCCTAATAGATCAAAATACAGAAAACATGTATTTAGATTTCATTTTACTGGAACGTATGAAAGAGAACTGGTCAAGGGATAATAAATCATAATATCAATAAATAATAAAAAATAAATAAACAGAATAAACAGATTAAATGCTGGATTACTTTCCGCTCCCCGAATCGTTAAACAGTAAACGGCTGCAATCCATTCTGAAAATTTAGTCGCGAAGGCGTCTGGTGATCCTCCCTTGAAAAGGTAAATGCAAAACAGAAAAAGGCAGAATTTTCCAGAGAGTACTGGCGATTAAGTGATTAGATGAGGAATATCGAAAAGAGGATTGAGGCTTTCAGTCAAAAGGATGAATAATGACAAGACAGCTGCCAAGCAAGCAGTTTATTGAGGATATTGTTAAAAAACCTAAGATGCATTTTGATATAATTGGTGGTGGTGGTGGTGGTGGTGGTGGTGGTGGTGATTGTGGTGGAGTTAATGGTGGCTGTGATGATGATGATGATGATAATATATGTTACTCAGCCTTTTTAATATCAGAGCATAAAGCCATTTTCAAAGCTTTATAAGACATCGAAAATAAATCAAAAGAGAAAGAGGTAAATATTGCCAATGTGATGTCAAGGCAGTGGGCTCAACAATGGACTCTTGAGGAGGATTCAAGAGGGCGTTCCAAAGTTTGGGATAACCAGAGTGAATCTTATCAACAAGAAAATAGGTGTGAAGTTTCCACAAAGAAGAAGAGATGTTTGCACAGGTCATTGCACTTACAGCAGCTACGAGGTGAAAAGAGAAGATGTAAATTACCGTCGCATGTTTTCCAGCAGTTTTCTTTACCTCAGTACACCGAGGGAGACGACCGTCAAGGAATTCTACAATGCAATACACTGGGTTTCTCCCTCCTTTGTGTCACATATATACCAAAGGGGAGGTCCGAGTTACGAGGAGTAGAACTGACACTGGTGTTAACCTTGAATGGATTATTTTTACCTACTACATTTGCAAAGCAAGACAGGTGTGCTGCTTATGCTGAACAGAACAGACTCACAAATATAAGTCGTTGTTGCTGAGTCATTAGAGAGTTTCACAGCATTTCACAAAGACATGGAGGAGGGAGATAGGTGGAAGTAGATAAGCTTTCGTACGCTCAGGGAAGGCCGCGTGTAGGCCTGATGGCTTCTTCCAGATTCCTTTATTTTCTTATGTTCTTGTGTCAGGAAGGGCGTGTGAGGAAAAGTGAGGTCATGTGGAGGCGTGTGAAGGGCATTTGTGGAAAAAATAAAAGAACCAGGGAATCCTGCCCATAACTAGAAACACGAGGGTGACCATTGCCAGAAGGCGCTTGGGTTTATCTTACATGGTTCTTTATCATTCCGGTCTGTCCTTACCTTCCTGCTATTTAGCATGAGGATATGTGACCAGAATGAGAGTAAAGGGATGATGGTGATGATAATGGTAACAGTGGTGGTGGTGGTGGTAGATGGTGATGACGATGATAATGATGTTGAGGTTAATGATGATAATGACGTTGATGATGATGATGATGATGACAATGCTAAACGCTCCCGCCCATGATATGCCTCTTGTGATGACATTTTCAAAACCAGAGCATCAGGTCACTTTCAAAGCTATATCACAAACTTACAAGAGATTTTTTATTTTTATCTCTTTTCGACGAGGAAATGGGATTGAGTTGTGCTCCTTAAGACTAGTCTTTGACCTTCCTTTACCTACCTGAGAGAAACTAACCCTTCGTTTATTAGTGGTTATAGTAACAGTAGTAGTACCTGTAGTAATACTAGTAGTAGTAGTAGTAGTAGTAGTAGTAGTAGTAGTAGTAGTAGTAGTAGTAGTAGTAGTAGTAGTAGTAGTAGTAATAATTATTATCGTAATAGTACCAAGAACATTAATAATATTAATAATATTAATAATAATTATAATAATAATAATAATAATAATAATAATAATAATAATAATAATAATAATGATATTATTATTATTATTATTATTATTATTATTATTATTATTATTATTATTATTGTTATTGTTATTATTTTTATTATTATTACTATTATCATTATCGAAAATAATGATGATGATTATGATAATAACAATAATAATAATAATAACAATAACAATAATAATCATAATAATAATAATAATAATAATAATAATAATAATAATAATAATAATAACAATAAAAACAACAACAACAATAATAGGAACAACAACAACAATAATCGGAACAACAACAACAACAACAACAACAACAACAACAACAACAACAACAACAACAAAAACAACAACAGCAGCAGCAGCAGCAGCAGCAGCAGCAACAACAACAACAACAACAACAACAACAACAACAAAGATAAACAGCAAAGAATGTTTTCTATTATTTGGGCATATCTTAATCCGTGCACACACACACACACACACACACACACACACACACACACACACACACACACACACACACACATATACACAAACTTCACAGGTGTGATGGCTATGCAAGTAACCTTTACCTACTCCAGATACACCAGTGAAGAGATGAAAGTCTCCTTGTGAAAGCACTACAGTGTTGTGTTCTACGTTAAAGATAACGAAAAGCAGATGCAGAAAATCTCTTTACACAAATATAATAATAACGTGTTTGTGAAATTTATACACGCATAAGGAAGGAAACACATGATATGAATAATAAAAAAAATAAGTTTTTTTTTTCTTATCGAAGGAAAACTGGTGTTGTAACTCAAACTAGTCGTGTCACCCAGAAGGTAACGAGGTAACATGTTTTACTTTTCAGGTGTGAATGAAGCTGGCTAAAAAAAAAAAAAGACAAAAAGGCCAAAGCTGGCAAAAAAAAAAAAAAAGGCAAAACATTAATAAATGTTTGTTTAGTTGTTGCTCGCCAAACGTAAAGTACAAGTTGTATCATTAAAATGATATGTTAACCATCTATTATTTATTTATACAATATATTTTTGTTATCTGTGTTAAAGAAAATGTAAGTTGTGTTCTGTTGGAATGGGAGAAGTTTGGTACGCTTCTTTGTGGTGTTTTGTTTCACCCACTACCTGTGAACATGGTCGGCCTGGCGGGTTGTCTAAGCCGGCCCACCAATGTACTGTGGGTTGTTGTGTTGGGTGGTCCTCTGTGCTACAGACGGAGAATGTAGGGACGCCCTGGACCTCATGTCGGTTGGTGTGTTGGTTGGTCCTCCGTGCTACAGACAGAGTTGTGAGGACGCCCTGGACTGGATGATAGTTGGGGTGACATGTCAGGTGTGCTACGGGGATTCGAAGAGCGTCAGTGTGGGCCACTGAAGTCGAATCACTTCAAGCAATAAACACCTGTTACGATTTGTGGTTTATTACACATTTGGAATCCCCAACATTTCGACTTCAACCACAATGGGCTGGCAAGAGGAGATGGAATTGTTAAAGAGGAAGAGGGCCATTGCCAAAGGGAAATTCACAAGAAAGGTGACCCTGCTGGATGAGGGTGTACGGGAAGGTGAGCCAGTATCAGTATTGAGGAGTAGCTATGAACAGATTTCTGAGGCCTTTCAACACCTAGAAGACAGTAATGATGTGATATTAAAATATGTGTGTGATAATAAATTAGAAGACAAGTTAGTTAAGAAGGCTGAAGAATACATGCTAGATTGTGAAAGAATCATGAAGAAAAGACTAACAAAAATTAGTAACATTGAAAACATACAGAATAGTGTCAAGCCTAAAGTGAAGATAAAGCCTCCTAAATTTGATGGGAATTTAAGAGAGTACCCTCGTTTTAAGGAGGACTTTAAAAATCTAGTCAAAAGTGTGTATGGTGAAGATGCGTATGCATTGAAAATGTGTCTCAGTGGTGATGCCCTTCAGACTGTCAGAGGTGCAGAAGGTAATTATGAAGAAATGTTTGAAAGGTTAGATGACAAGTTTGGAAATGCAAGAAAGGTGGTGGACTTGGTAATAAGTGACCTTAGGGCTTTGAAAAGGATCAATGAAGGTGATACCAAAGGATTTATAAGGATGGTGGATCAGGTGGAACAGTGTTGGCTAGATTTGAAAAATATAAACTTGAATGAGGAACTTAATACTGCTAATGTGGTCAGTCATATTGAGAAGGTGTTGCCCACACTTCAGAAGAGGGAGTGGGTAATAAAGGCAGAAGAAGTATCTGCTACTAGTGATCTCTTTCCCACTTTATTGAAATTTCTGCAAAGGGAGAGAAAGGTATTGGAGTATATGAATTCTAGTGTCAGATCTACTGGCGGTGATAGAAGTTCAGTACATCATGTAAATAATTCAGCTGACAAGGTCATGGAGTCAGATCTGGTAACACTAATAAAACAGATGAAGGAAGAGCAACAACTAAAGAATAAAGAGTTAGAGTCATGTATTGTAAATTTGACGGAGATGGTGAAAGGTACCCACTTGAAGACTGGAAATAATGAGGGAGGATGCTGGATTCACAATTCCAGGAACCATGATACTCTTGATTGTTATAAATTTAAGAATCTCAGCAACAAGGAGAGGTTTGAGTTAGCTAGAAGCAATGGAATATGTTTTAAATGCTTAAAGGGATATCATCAGGCATGGAATTGTAATACAAACAAGTTGTGTGATGTCAGGATCAGGGGTCAAGGTGTGTGTAACCGTCATCATCATCCACTGGTGCATTTTGAACAGGAAGAAGGTGCTAGTCATAATACAGCATCTGCAAACACTCTGAACACCTTATTGAATATCAGTACTGTGTACAGTAACACTCAACCTATAACAGTACTGTGGGATTCAGGTTCTGACATAACCTTGGTGACACACAGTATGGCAGAAAAACTAAGTTTGAAGGGCAAGGATGTGAATTTATCCATGATCAAGGTTGGCAATGTAATTGAACATCATTCTACCAAAGAATATTGCATACCACTGATTGATAGGACTGGGCATGTATGGGAAATTAATGCCATTGGTATAGAGGAAATATCTGCTAAAATCAATGAATTTGATGTATCAGGAGTTAAGGAGTTATTTGTAGGAGTATCAAACCATGATATTAATCGCCCTTGTGGTGAGATTGACATGCTGATTGGGGCCAATTACAGTGAATTATTGCCTAAAGTTGTTCAGACTAATGAAGGTCTTCAATTGTTAGAGAATCCATTTGGGTTCAGTATACGTGGCAGACACAGCAAAATAACAGCCTCAGGGAGCACGACGAACCATGTGATTGTGAGAACTCACAAGGTGTCAAGCTCAATAAGCTCAATGAGATCAAGGTAGAACCTACAGATAAACTTAAGTCACAATTAGATAAATTCTTTGCTTTAGAGGAGAGTGGGGTGCAGTGTGACACAAGATGCCTTAAATGCCTGTGTAAGGGTTGCCCTGTAAGTGACTGTGTCAATATTAAGGAAGAAAGAGAACTGAAATTGATTGAGGAGGGATTAGTATATCATGAAGAAGGGAAGTATTGGACAGCAAGCTATCCTTGGATAAGGGACCCGAGACATCTTAAGAACAATGTAAAAGTGGCTGTGGCTAGATTAAAAACTACAGAAAATAGACTGAAAAAATTGGATATCCAGTATGCCCAGAGTTATCACAATGAAATCAAGGACATGGTGAAAAGGGGGGTAGCGAGACAATTAAGTGAAGAGGAAATGCAGTCATACAATGGCCCAATTCACTACATTTCCCATCATGAAGTATTGAAACCAGATTCTGCTTCAACACCTCTGCGTATTGTATTTAACTCATCTTCATCATACATGGAAAAAAAACTTAATGATTTTTGGGCAAAAGGACCAGTTGTTCTTAACAACATGATTGGAGTCTTGCTAAGATTTAGACAGGAAAGGGTTGCCATAACTGATGATATATCAAAAATGTATCATTCTGTGAAAATCAACACACTGGACCAACACACACACCGATTTCTTTGGAGAGATTTAAACAGTAACAAACCACCTGATCACTATGCCCTGACCTCAGTGACTTTCGGGGATAGGCCGAGTGGGACCATAGCTGTGCTAGCATTAAGGCATACTACAGAAAAATTTGGTAAAGGAGATCCTGAAGTTTATAACATGATTGTAAACAACACATATGTTGATGATATTCTCTATTCCATTGATACGGTAGAAAAGGCTTTTGATTTGATACAAAGAGCAGAACATGTAATATCTCTTGGAAACTTTCATGTGAAGCATTGGATAGTAAGTGGGCAACATGAGAACCATAGTATCAACATCATGGAATCTGACAATGGAGTAATTTTAGTGGGTCAAAGAATATCAAAATGGTTAAAGGAAAACTGGAATCAAGATCACTTCATGTTGATACCAGCTAACCACCCAGTTACTAGACTGTATGTGTCCAGCTTACATAGTAGAGATCATGCAGGTATTGAAACCACCTTGGCCAAGTTACAGAGTAAGTTTTGGGTGCCGGGAGCCAGGAAATTAATAAAATCAATTAAAGATAAATGTGTCACATGTAGAAAACTCTCAAAAAAAACTGAGAACCAGTGTATGGGTCAGGTGTTAGAAGAAAGAATGAAGCCAACTCCAACATTCTATCATACTGCTGTCGATTTGTTTGGACCATTCAATATTAAGGACACTGTTAAAAGGAGAACTCATGGTAAGGTATATGGGGTAATATTCAACTGCTTAGTTACTAGGGCAGTTTATGTAGATTTGGCAGAAGGATACAGTGCAAGTGATTTCATGGCAACTTATCAAAGATTCATCTCAGTCAGGGGTGCATCCAGAATACTGTATTCTGACAGAGGGAGCCAGCTGATAGCAGCTGGAAAGAATATTAAAAGAATTGGAAAAATGAAGGAGTTACTTGGAAATATAATAGACCTAGCGATGCACCGTGGTACAATGGTGCCAGTGAATCCCTTATCAAATCAGTGAAAAGAAATCTTTGTATTGCAATTGGGGATTCAGTATTAACTTTTGGTGAACTTCAGACAGCCTTATTTAATGTAGCCAGTATGATGAATGAAAGACCCATAGGGGTAAAACCTTGCTTTAATTTAGAACTTGGTAATTACCTCTGCCCTAATGATCTATTGCTTGGACGAGCTAGTGTAAAATGTCCACAGGGAATATATGATTCAGATGGAGACCATAAAAGAAGATTAGAGTTTATTCAGAAAATTGTTGAATCATTTTGGAGAAAATGGCAGAGAGATTTCTTTCCAACGATGGTAGTAAGACAAAAATGGCACACCAATAGGAGAAATGTAAGAGTGGGTGATGTGGTTTTAGTTCAAGATGCTAATGCAGTTAGAGGAACCTGGAAATTAGCTCAAGTAATAAAGGCAGATCCAGGTCGTGATGGTGCTGTAAGAGATGTAGACTTAAGGTATAAGATAGTCAAGGAAGGTAAAGGATATGATGGGGTGACAGACAAAGTCATGAGTAGGTCAGTGCATAGGTTAATAGTGTTATTACCTAAGGAAGAACAAGAGTGATGATGAGCGTGTAGGATCATTATAGATATGATTTATCTACATGTACCAAAGCATTCTATGTACTACCTGTGTATATTGTATGTTCACTTTGGTCGGGGTGGAGTGTATCATTAAAATGATATGTTAACCATCTATTATTTATTTATACAATATATTTTTGTTATCTGTGTTAAAGAAAATGTAAGTTGCGTTCTGTTGGAATGGGAGAAGTTTGGTACGCTTCTTTGTGGTGTTTTGTTTCACCCACTACCTGTGAACATGGTCGGCCTGGCGGGTTGTCTAAGCCGGCCCACCAATGTACTGTGGGTTGTTGTGTTGGGTGGTCCTCTGTGCTACAGACGGAGAATGTAGGGACGCCCTGGACCTCATGTCGGTTGGTGTGTTGGTTGGTCCTCCATGCTACAGACAGAGTTGTGAGGACGCCCTGGACTGGATGATAGTTGGGGTGACATGTCAGGTGTGCTACGGGGATTCAAAGAGCGTCAGTGTGGGCCACTGAAGTCGAATCACTTCAAGCAATAAACACCTGTTACGATTTGTGGTTTATTACACATTTGGAATCCCCAACACAAGTAGTAAAGTTAAAGAAGGTTTAGTTCACATGGTGCCGACAATGACTGCCGGACATCTGCACATCTTTATCATCAGTTGACCACCTGAGACACTCTGTACATCTCCTGGCAGTGGTTGAACGCACACCTTCGCCCAAACATTACGTCGCGAATGTCGAAACGCTTACTCTGAAAGAAAGAGGAAAACAAAAAATGCCTGGTCAGGAAGACTCAACCCTTTCACTGGGAGAGAAAACAATTGGCAGCACCAGAAGCAATGCCTGATGTCATCTACATGAAAGTTAGCTGTGAAAATTAATACATTTTGGAATTTCTTCTCAGTTTAAAGATTGAATGTGGCTGTAGAACAAGTAAAGACGTCTCAGAGTGATTGCTGACTAGGGAAAGGTGTGACAAGTGGCAGTAGAAAAGTTAACGAAATGCGAGACTTAATTTCTGTCTGATTAAATAACTGAGTCTCAAGATGGGCGTGGTCGCAAATACCGACGTCAGAGCGGGAGGCTGGTAACAAATAGTAGTAAAACTAATAAGAACAAAGCCGTGGTGACTGACATGAGCTACTGGTGCTGAGTTGTTTTACGCCCTTTTACTGCGATGGCTGTCTTTTGCTAACATTCAAAACTGCGTGAAAATATGGTTACCATGGGCAGATGGAAGAAAAAAATGAGATTGAGTTAGTACTGTCTCCTCTACGGGAGTATTTCACATCCTTTACTACAAAATTGTTTAATAAGTTGTAAGGAATTGTAGGAAAGGATTGGCTGGCAGAGAAATGGATAAGAGTCAATAAACGTCTCGCCACTACGAAGGTTCTCTGTTAACACTCAGACCAATAAAAGAAATATTTATATGTTCATGCCCCCCAAACAATATTGGAATAAGACGTTAATACTGTCGTTTTCAGCCTCCAGAACTATTTACAAGAATACATTAGACAAGTAAAGATGAAAGTTTTCGTTGGTTTTGAAACAAAAAGAAAAAAAAACTGGCTACATGCGGGAAGTGTCTTTTTCCTGCTGTTACTTGTATTTGTAACTATGGAAATCAACACAATGATGATTTTATAACTGTAATTCTCTCTCTCTCTCTCTCTCTCTCTCTCTCTCTCTCTCTCTCTCTCTCTCTCTCTCTCTCTCTCTCTCTCTCTCTCTCTAATGAAGCGTTTGTATTGTCTTATGTTGTGACATTCTTCTCACATGCATAGGAATGACAGAATGACACATGCGTACGTGGATGACCGAGACACCATGAACAAAGACGTGTTAGGAGAATGACAAAGTCCTGTTATAACCAATATTAACCATTGCTTGCATATAAGAGGTACAAAGAAAGGACGTGCAGGTAACCTCATATAAGCAAGTGGAACAAATAAAAAGGATTGACAAAGATTTTCTTTTTATCTACAAAAGGTGATTATGAGTCCGGGTCGAAAAGTATTTAAATTTGTAGAAAATATAAACAGTACTCGTGTAAGTAATATTAACCTGCACTGTCGTCAGTTCCGCACAACACTCTTCACCAACCTTCCTTTATTGTGGTCCTAGTTCAGGAATTCAATGGCAATAGACAAAATGAGACAGAATCATAAAACTTATTTCTGATCCAAAAGAAATTAAAACAATATTCATTTACATGGCAGAATAAGTAGGTTTATATCATAATGGCATAAGTGTATACATATATCGGATACAATGTTTATTGGTTGCTTATTACGGAGTGCTTAAACTGTGTATGTGTATTTTATTTTGATGTTCGAGTATATAAGCAGGTGGATGGTTTCTAGATGTGTTTTCGTATAATTGTATACCTATAATATGTTAGAAATGCCTTTATTAATATATATATATATATATATATATATATATATATATATATATATATATATATATATATATATATATATATATATATATATATATATATATATATATATATATATATATATATATATATATATATATATATATATATATATATATATAAAGAGGATTCTCTATAATTGATCTCCACCTAATGAAAAAAAGAAATTAAACTCAACACGATGTACATGACTAAAAATAAATTCATTAATTAAAAGTGAAAGTGGAAGATATGGAAAAAGGAAAATCAATGACTTCGTTTTTACCTACAAGAGAGAGAGAGAGAGAGAGAGAGAGAGAGAGAGAGAGAGAGAGAGAGAGAGAGAGAGAGAGAGAGAGAGAGAGAGAGAGAGAGAGAAGAGAGAGAGAGAGAGAGACAGAGAGAGAGAGAGAGAGAGAGAGAGAGAGAGAGAGAGAGAGAGAGAGAGAGAGAGAGAGAGAGAGAGAGAGAGAGAGAGAGAGAGAGAGAGAGAGAGAGAGAGAGAAATCACTAACAAAGTTTTCTTATCGTGACAAAAACAAAACAAGGAGGAGCGATTTTTTTATTTGATGTATTTGTTTACATTGGTGGAACAGTCGACGACGCTTTAAAAACCGTAACCTCCATAGCCGCGAGAGTAGTAAGGGCGGCTCTGGTAACCATAGCCACGAGCTCTGAAGCCAGGCTCAGCTTCAGCCTCTGGCTCGGGGTCGGCGCTCCTCTTATGGAGATGTGAATAGCTGTGGTAGTAAGGGCGGCTCTGGTAACCATAGCCACGGGCTCTGAAGCCAGGCTCAGCTTCGGCCTCTGGCTCGGGGTCGGCGCTCCTCTTGTGGAGATGTGAATAGCTGTGGTAGTAAGGGCGGCTCTGGTAACCATAGCCACGGGCTCTGAAGCCAGGCTCAGCTTCGGCCTCTGGCTCGGGGTCGGCGCTCCTCTTGTGGAGATGTGAATAGCTGTGGTAGTAAGGGCGGCTCTGGTAACCATGGCCATGGCTTAGGTAGCCAGGCTCAGCATCAGCCTCGGGGTCGGCGCTCCTCTTGTGGAGATGTGAATAGCTGTGGTAGTAAGGGCGGCTCTGGTAACCATAGCCATGGCTTAGGTAGCCAGGCTCAGCTTCGGCCTCTGGCTCGGGGTCGGCGCTCCTCTTGTAGAGATGTGAATAGCTGTGGTAGTAAGGGCGTTTCTGGTAACCATAGCCATGGCTTAGGTAGCCAGGCTCAGCTTCGGCCTCTGGCTCGGGGTCGGCGCTCCTCTTGTGGAGATGTGAATAGCTGTGGTAGTAAGGGCGTTTCTGGTAACCATAGCCATGGCTTAGGTAGCCAGGCTCAGCTTCGGCCTCTGGCTCGGGGTCGGCGCTCCTCTTGTGGAGATGTGAATAGCTGTGGTAGTAAGGGCGTTTCTGGTAACCATAGCCATGGCTTAGGTAGCCAGGCTCAGCTTCGGCCTCTGGCTCGGCGCTCCTCTTGTGGAGATGTGAATAGCTGTGGTAGTAAGGGCGGCTCTGGTAACCATAGCCGTGGCTTAGGTAGCCAGGCTCAGCTTCGGCCTCTGGCTCGGGCTCGGCGCTCCTCTTGTGGAGATGTGAATAGCTGTGGTAGTAAGGGCGGCTCTGGTAACCATAGCCATGGCTTAGGTAGCCAGGCTCAGCGTCAGCCTCGGGCTCGGGCTCTGCACTCCTCCCGTAGCGGTTATGACCGTAGTGCCCGGGGTGCACGACAACTGGGTGGTATGAGTGATGCCCTCCCACGTAGCCAGCAACAGCCTCAGGCTCGGGCTCACCGCTCACTGCTAGGAGGCAGAAGCCCGCAACAACTGCTACTACAGCCTGTCGGGAAAAGGGAAACATCAGTATTCTATCTGACACTCCAGCCACCAACGCTCGGGGCACAGACCAGTGGCTCATCCCTAACATCCTTAGGATCAACATGCAAAGGTCTGTACATTCACTCCTCAAGAGGCTCATAAGTGTAAACAACCAGTACTAATTTGAAGGCAGCTATGTGCACTCACCGCGATCTTCATGTCGACCAGGTGTGGAGGACCAGCTTCGACTGTGCTCTGCTCTGCCGCTGCACTCTCTTATATACCGCGCTGCGCACCGCCAAGGCAAACAGGCGGTTTTCTCCCTTCTTAGGCTGGTGGGGTTTTCCGCGTTAGTGACTCGTGATATCATTTGCTACAACACTCCTATACCTTCGATCTGCCGATCGTTATCACTTCCCATGCTACTGATTGTAAACACGACGCCTTCCTTTTTCGTCCCGCCGTATTTCTTAGAGGATCATCAATAAAAGAAAATCAAAGAAAATCTCTAACAGACTATCTATGACATTTACTACCATCGGAATATACACATAGCTCAATGATGAGTTGACAAGAACACAAAAAAAAATTTATAAAAAAGTAATTAATTTTATTACCTTTAATCTTAATATTCTCACATGGTTAATTGTTTGTTAGACGGGAAGAGAGAGAGAGAGAGAGAGAGAGAGAGAGAGAGAGAGAGAGAGAGAGAGAGAGAGAGAGAGAGAGAATCTTCCTGGTGTCAGTGGTGCCACATTGTTCTATAAACAGCGCTGAAGGGAACGTTGATTTGAATTAATTACCCAAAAAGGGAGAAATCTCTTCACATAATAGAGAGGGAGCAGACGTAAGTCATTGTCATTCATTCCAAAATGAAATCTAATCAACGGTTACTGAAGGGAAGTTATATTCAAAATGTATTTTCACTTATAAAATCAAAGAAATATCGTAAAATATAACTAAAGATAAAGTGAATTTAAGCTTCTTATTAACAAAAATAAATGAATAAATGAGCAAATAATTTATTAATAAATACCTACAAGAATAAATAAAGTACCTAAATAAAATTAATCTAGTCAGATTTCTTAAGGGAAAGTGGATGTAAGCCATTCTCACACACATAGATAAAAAAAAAAAAAATTAAATGAGATCGAATCAAGTAATGCTCACCTTGAACGCGTCGAGAAAAATATATACGAAATAAAAAATGTCGGGAAGTGAGTAAGAAAAAGAAAACATGGTTCACGGAGGACAGTGCTGCGTCATCTCGTGCTACTCGTAATGAGGAAGGACAGTAAAGCCGCCAGTGCTTGCCAGCCTCTGGGGCCTCCGGTGTCGCTGCCTGCACCCAAATCTTCCGGGAATGAAAGCCTAATAGATCAAAATACAGAAAACATGTATTTAGATTTCATTTTACTGGAACGTATGAAAGAGAACTGGTCAAGGAAAAATAAATCATAATATCAATAAATAATAATTAATAAATAAACAGAATAAACAGATTAAATGCTGGGCTACTTTCCGCTCCCCGAGTCGTTAAACAGTAAACGGCTGCAATCCTTTCTGAAAATTTAGTCGCGAAGGCGTCTGGTGATCCTCCCTTGAAAAGGTAAATGCAAAATAGAAAAAGGCAGAGCT
>NC_087169.1:15111141-15113641 GCF_035594125.1 Scylla paramamosain
AGCAGCTTTATGGTACTGCGGAAACTTCATCGCTCACAATCTTAACTTTACCATGGTATGATGAAGTTCATGGAGGTCACGAGGAAGTGGATTAAGTATAATTTCTTAATACTTGGAATAAAACTGTGTGTGCATATGACTTTTTTTTTGTGAGTATGTTTGTGGTGGTATTGATTTTCTTTTCTCCGTGATCAACTTTTCTCATATACTATTGCCTCTTTTCTCATAATCATAAAATAAAGAAGATTAAAAATTAACTTATTACAATGATAAAAACGTTGTCAATAAGAAACACATTAATATCCTACCAAACAAAATCTTTGAACGCGTATCCACCGCATCATGGAAAGAAAACTGTATATAAGAACGAAATTTAAGTGACCAACAGCTGACCTGATTAACATTACTGGCATATTAGATTTCAATGCCAACAATCTTGCATAAACAGCGATGAACGGGAACTCGATCTGAATTGGTCACCCTTCACATAATACGTAAGTCATTCTTATTCATTCCAAAATTAAATCTATCAAGAGTTACTGAAGGGAAGTTATATTCAAATTGTTATTTTTTTTTATAAAATCAAGAAAATATCGTAAAATATAACGAAAGATAAAGTCAATTTAATCTTCTAACTAACATAAATAAATGAATAAATGAATGAGCGAATATTTTATAAATAAATATCTACACAATAAATAAAATACCTAAATCAAATTAAACTAGTCAGAGTTCTTAAGGGAAAGTGGATGTAAGCCATTCTCACACACATTCTTAAAAAAAAAAAATCACTTCGAGTCAAGTGATGCTCACCTTGAACGAGTCGAGAAAAATATATACTAACTCAAAATATCGGGAAGTGAGTAAGAAAAAGAAAACCCGAATCACGGAGGACAGTGCTGCGTCATCACGCGCTAATGAGGAAATGACAGTACATAATGCCGCCAGTGCCTGCCAGCTGGCAGGCAGGGGTCTCGGGTGTCGCCGCCTGCACCAAAATCTTCCGTGAATAAAAGACTTGAATTTCAAAATACGGAGAAGATGTATTTAGATTTCATTTTATTGGAACGTATGAAAGGAGGCTGGTCAAGGGATAATAAATCATAATATCAATAAATAATAAAAAAATAAATAAACAGAATAAACAGATTAAATGCTGGGCTACTTTCCGCTCCCCGAGTCGTTAAACAGTAAACGGCTGCAATCCTTTCTGAAAATTTAGTCGCGAAGGCGTCTGGTGATCCTCCCTTGAAAAGGTAAATGCAAAACAGAAAAAGGCAGAGCTATCCAGAGAGTACTGGCGATTAAGTGATTAGATGAGAATATCGAAAAGAGGATTGAGGCTTTCAGTCAAAAGGATGAATAATGACAAGACAGCTGCCAAGCAAGCAGTTTATTGCGGATCTTGTTAAAAAACCTAAGATGCATTTTGATATAATTGGTGGTGGTGGTGGCAGTGGTGGAGTTAAAGGTGGCCGTGACAATGATGATAATGATGATGATGATGATAATGATGATGATGATGATGATGATGATGATGAAAATGATGATGATGATGATGATGATGCTGATGATAAATGTTCCCCAACATTTTCAATAGTAGAGCACAAAGCCATTTTCAAAGCCTTATAAGAGACATCGAAAAGAAATCAAGAGAGAAAAAGGTAAATAGTGCCAATGTGATGTCAAGGCAGTGGGCTCATTAATGGATTCTTCAGGAGGAGTCAACAAGCTGCTGCTCATGTAAGTCAGAAATCAAGTTACTACCGCTATCACCACCACCACCACCATTACTGCCTAACACTGCTTACCGGCAAAGGACAAGTTTACACCCAGGGTTGCATTTAATAGATTCTTCATATAAAAGGGAACCAGCCTATGGGAACAAAAGTTTAAAGAGACCTACTGAAGGCACCAGTCCGTATAGAGTACATCCGAAAATGATCATCCGAAATTTCTGAAGTGCCTTGGAACAGTTCAAATCAAATGTTGGAGGCAATGCAGAAGCAGGTAAGGTGCTCCAGAATTTGGGACAACCAGAGTGACTGTTACCAACAAGAAGATACGTGTGAAGCTTCCACAATAAGAAAAAGAGATATTTCCACAGGTCATTACACTTACAGCAGCCACAAGGTGAAAAGAGAAGACATAAATTACCGTCGTATGTTTCCTCGTGGTTTCCTTTGCCTCAGTACACCGAGGGAGACAATCCTGAGGAAATTCTTCGATGCAATACACTTGATTTCTCCCTAGTTTGTGTCACACGTGTACCACAAGGGAGGTCCGAGATCCGAGGGGCAGAACTGATACTGATGTTAACCTTGAATGGACTATTTTTACTTACATTTGGAAAGCAGGACAGGTGTGCTGCTCGTGCTGAACTGAATAGACTCAGAAATCAAGTTGTTGCTGCTGAGTCATTAGAAAGCTTTAAAATGTTAGACAAAAACTTGGATGAGGATGATAAGTGGAAGTAGGCAGAGCAAACATAGTATTGACC
>NC_087169.1:15121141-15138641 GCF_035594125.1 Scylla paramamosain
TGTTGCCAATTCATCAACACAAGAGCAATGAACTTCTCTATGACAGTATCTAGAAAAATGGTGAAAATTTATCTATTTTGAAGCAATAAATCTTTCTAAAAGCCACAAAAGCAAAGTTTGGTAGGAATAATGGAAATTTTCTACTGTTCTGCAATGAAAAGAATCGGAAAAATAACACTCGCTTGTCAAAGACAAAAAATCTTGTTACACAGCGTAATCGCTCCTATGGATTGCTAAGTGTCTTCTAGCAATAGGCAATGAATGACATTAATAGTCAGAATATAAAGACACTGGAAAACTATAGGTAAACTGGGTTCAGAAAGAGTTACTCTTGGGAGTTCTTAAAGAGATCTGAAAGACCAGGGTCTATGATCAGTGAGGATGGCATCATCACTGCAGGGAATGAAATGAGGTCCTAGCTAAACCAGAACTAGAATAATGACACGTATATGCTCCTATCATCAAAACATAAAGGCACACGCTTTCCATTATCACGCTTCCATCAAATTCATCAACCTGGAACACAGAAAACATTTGCTAAGTTTGCAGGGGAAGGTTTTGGGTTCGAGAGATGCGTGAAATTGTGAAATCAGTGAGACACAAATGTATAATATTTAAAACGTTCACCCCCATATGTGAAGATCACAAAATGGAGGAAAAGGTGAATGAAAGGCTTTAGCCATCACCACCTCTTTATCACACTGCTTCTGACATGTTTGCCCCCTTCAGAATTCATGATGTTGTGAAGCGTAGGGCTTTTTTACAAGGCTTTTAGAATCATCAAATGCACTTGCTTATCCACAAGTGTTTATTTTCACTTAATTGAAATACAAAAGAAGGGAATACAAAGCGCTACATTAAAAGGAGAATAAGAAGCACTGAAAGGAAAGATATATGTTAAATTCTTGAAGCTCATGTAAGCCTATATAAACTTATATAGGCAAGTGGAAACAAATAAATAGGATTGGCAATGATTTCCTTTTTATCTAGAAAATGTGATTATGAGTCCGGGTTTGAAAAGCATTTGGATTTGTAGAAAAATATAAACAGTACTCGTGTAAGTAATATTAACCTGCACTGTCGTCAGTTTCCGCACAACACTCTTCACCAATCTTCCTTTATTGTGGTCCTAGTTCAGGAATTCAATGGCAATTGACATAAAATGAGACAGAATAATAAAACTTTTCTGTTTCAAAAGAAATTAAAAACAATATTCATTTACATGGCAGAATAAGTAGGTTTATATCATAATGGCATAAGTGTATACATATATCGGATACAATGTTTAATTGGTTGCTTATTACGGAGTGCTTAAACTGTGTATGTGTATTTTGATGTTTGAGTATATAAGCAGGTGGATGTTTCTAGATGTGTTTTCGTATAATTGTATACCTATAATATGTTAGAAATGCCTTTATTAATATATATATATATATATATATATATATATATATATAATATATATATATATATATTATATATATATATATATATATATATATATATATATATATAATATATATATATATATATAAAGAGGATTCTCTATAATTGATCTCCACGTATTGAAAAAAAAAATTAAAACACGATGTACATGACTAAAAATAAATTTATTAATTAAAAGGAAAAAGTCGTGCAGGTAAGTTCATATAAGGAAGTGGAAGATATAGAAAAAGGAAAAATCAATGACTTCCTTTTTACCTACAAGAGAGAGAGAGAGAGAGAGAGAGAGAGAGAGAGAGAGAGAGAGAGAGAGAGAGAGAGAGGAGAGAGAGAGGAGAGAGAGAGAGAGGAGAGAGAGAGAGAGAGAGAGAGAGAGAGAGAGAGAGAGAGAAATCACTAACAAAGTTTTCTTATCGTGACAAAAACAAAGCAAGGAGGAGCGATTTTTTTATTTGATGTATTTGTTTACATTGGTTTGAACAGTCGACGACGCCTTAAAAACCGTAACCTCCATAGCCGCGAGAGTAGTAAGGGCGGGTCTGGTAACCATAGCCACGAGCTCTGAAGCCAGGCTCAGCTTCAGCCTCTGGCTCGGGGTCGGCGCTCCTCTTATGGAGATGTGAATAGCTGTGGTAGTAAGGGCGGCTCTGGTAAACCATAGCCACGGGCTCTGAAGCCAGGCCTCAGCTTCGGCCTCTGGGCTCGGGGTCGGCGCTCCCTCTTGTGGAGATGTGAATAGCTGTGGTAGTAAGGGCGTTTCTGGTAACCATAGCCATGGCTTAGGTAGCCAGGCTCAGCATCAGCCTCGGGCTCGGCGCTCCTCTTGTGGAGATGTGAATAGCTGTGGTAGTAAGGGCGGCTCTGGTAACCATAGCCACGGGCTCTGAAGCCAGGCTCAGCTTCGGCCTCTGGCTCGGGGTCGGCGCTCCTCTTGTGGAGATGTGAATAGCTGTGGTAGTAAGGGCGTTTCTGGTAACCATAGCCATGGCTTAGGTAGCCAGGCTCAGCTTCGGCCTCTGGCTCGGGGTCGGCGCTCCTCTTGTGGAGATGTGAATAGCTGTGGTAGTAAGGGCGTTTCTGGTAACCATAGCCATGGCTTAGGTAGCCAGGCTCAGCATCAGCCTCGGGCTCGGCGCTCCTCTTGTGGAGATGTGAATAGCTGTGGTAGTAAGGGCGGCTCTGGTAACCATAGCCGTGGCTTAGGTAGCCAAGGCTCAGCGTCAGCCTCGGGCTCGGGCTCTGCACTCCTCCCGTAGCGGTTATGACCGTAGTGCCCGGGGTGCACGACAACTGGGTGGTATGAGTGATGGCCCTCCCACGTAGCCAGCAACAGCCTCAGGCTCGGGCTCACCGCTCACTGCTAGGAGGCAGAAGCCCGCAACAACTGCTACTACAGCCTGTCGGGAAAAGGGAAACATCAGTATTCTATCTGACCACTCCAGCCCACCAACGCTCGGGGCACAGACCAGAGGCTCATCCCTAACATCCTTAGGGATCAACATGCAAAGGTCTGTTACATTCACTCCTCAAGAGGCTCATAAGTGTAAAACAACCAGTACTAATTTGAAGGCAGCTATGTGCACTCACCGCGATCTTCATGTCGACCAGGTGTGGAGGACCAGCTTCGACTGTGCTCTGCCTCTGCCGCTGCACTCTCTTATATACCGCGCTGCGCACCGCCAAGGCCAACAGGCGGTTTTCTCCCTTCTTAGGCTGGTGGGGTTTTCCGCGTTAGTGACTCGTGATATCATTTGCTACAACACTCCTACACTCTCGCATCTCCGATCTCTTTCACTTTTCTTATCACTGATTACAAACACCGCACCTTCATCTCCGTCCCGTCATACAGGCATCATGAAGAAACATACGAAAAAAAATTAAATAAACTCTGTATGGTATGTAATGGCATAAGAATGTCTAAAGAAGAGAGGGAAACATTACTATGAACGAAAAGGGAACAACAATGTGAGAGTAAGGTAACCTCTTATGCACAATAATGAAATACACATTAACATAAATATTGTCAACTTGCGTATGTTCAGTACATATACGAAAACACTTACACTTACAAGATGAATAAATTCACTATGTAACAAAATTTCGCTTTAGTCTAGATCTTTGCCCCAAACAATAATTTTACAATTATGTCCATCTAAACAAAAAAAAAAAAAAAAAAAGTTATTTTGATCCAAAAACTTTGCTTTTGTGGTTAGAACAATAAATATACATTTTTGCATTATTTCATTAGAGTATGGGTCACTGTTGGCTTTCATCCAAGGTAAAGTAGTAGTAGTCGTAGTAGTAGTAGTAGTAGTAGTAGTAGTAGTAGTAGTAGTTGTAGTAGTAGTAGTAGTAGTAGTAGTAGTAGTAGTAGTATTAGTAGTAGTAGTAGTAGTAGTAGTTGCAGCAGCAACAGCAACAGCAACAGCAACAACAACAGCAGCAGCACACACACACACACACACACACACACACACACACACACACACACACACACACACACACACACACACACACACACACACAGAATGCTCAGGTGTGATGACTAGGCAAGAAATCGTTACCTATTACAGATACACCAATGGAGAGATGAATGTCTCCTTATGAAAGTACTGCAGAATTGTGTTCCACGTGTAAGACAACGAAAAAGAGCTGTAGAAAATCCCTTTACACAAATACAATAATAGCGTGTTTGGGAAATTTATACACGTGTAAGGAAGGAAACACATGACATGAATAATAAAAGGTAACTCTTTTCTTTATTGAGGGAAAACTGGTGTTGTAACTCAAACTAGTTGTGTTGTCAACCAGAAGGTAACGAGGTAACATGTTTGACTTTTCCAGGTATGAATGAAGTTGGCTAAAAAATAAATAAATAAATAAATAAATAAATAAATAAGTTGTTTTGATCCTAAAACTTTGTTTTTGTGGTTAGAACGATAAATATACATTTTTTGCCTTTTTTTTCATTATAGTATGGGTCACTATTATTTTTCATCCCAGGTAAAGACCTTTGCAAAATCTCAATTGCTTATCTATTTACTTTTAAAATATTGCAAATATGTTAAAACAGTGACAGAAAGAAAGATTTTTATTTTTTAATAAGATCATTCTTGAACTGATCAGATCTCGCAAAAAATTTCTCATAATTAGAAGAATTTGCTTACATTTCAGAAATCTCCTCAAATCTTCCAGAATGATCTACCAAACACTTTTAGAAGTTTCTAGAATGTTTGTAGGGCATTCTATTCAATGTAAACTTTTCCAGAATATTTTAAAACTTTCTAGAATATAGTACAAATATGTAGAAGTATGAAAATTTTTCTAGAATCTACAATAATTTTCTAGAATGATCCATAATATTCTATAGAAGGTTCAAGAATATTCTAGAAAGATTGGGAACATTCTGGGACACATTCTAGAAAAACTAAGAATATTTTAGAGTATTGCTTGACAATATAAGAGTAGGGACTTGTTGACCACCAATCAGTTCTTCTTTGTCTGCCTGAAAAGACACATCACAAGAGGAGAAATGGCATCAAGAGGCTGCACTCATTCTCCAGATGCATTCTGCTATATATGTTGCCAATTCATCAACACAAGAGCAATGAACTTCTCTATGACAGTATCTAGAAAAATGGTGAAATTTATCTATTTTGAAGCAATAAATCTTTCTAAAAGCCACAAAAGCAAAGTTTGGTAGGAATATGGAAAATTTTCTACTGTTCTGCAATGAAAAGAATCGGAAAATAACACTCGCTTGTCAAAGACAAAAATCTTGTTACACAGCGTAATCGCTCCTATGGATGCTAAGTGTCTTCTAGCAATAGGCAATGACATTAATAGTCAGAATATAAAGACACTGGAAAACTATAGGTAAACTGGGTTCAGAAAGAGTACTCATGGGAGTTCTTAAAGAGATCTGAAAGACCAGGGTCTATGATCAGTGAGGATGGCATCATCACTGCAGGGAATGAAATGAGGTCCTAGCTGAACCAGAACTAGAATAATGACACGTATATGCTCCTATCATCAAAACATAAAGGCACACGCTTCCATTATCACGCTTCCATCAAATTCATCAACCTGGAACAGAGAAAACATTTGCTAAGTTGCAGGGGAAGGTTTTGGGTTCGAGAGATGCGTGAAATTGTGAAATCAGTGAGACACAAATGTATAATATTTAAAACGTTCACCCCCATATGTGAAGATCACAAAATGGAGGAAAAGGTGAATGAAAGGCTTTAGCCATCACCACCTCTTTATCACACTGCTTCTGACATGTTTGCCCCCTTCAGAATTCATGATGTTTTGAAGCGTAGGGCTTTTTACAAGGCTTTTAGAATCATCAATGCACTTGCTTATCCACAAGTGTTTATTTTCACTTTATTGAAATACAAAAGAAGGGAATACAAAGCGCTACATTAAAAGGAGAATAAGAAGCGCTGAAAAGGAAAGATATATGTTAAATTCTTGAAGCTCATATAAGCCTATATAAACTTATATAGGCAAGTGGAACAAATAAAAAGGATTGACAAAGATTTTCTTTTTATCTACAAAAGGTGATTATGAGTCCGGGTCGAAAAGTATTTAGATTTGTAGAAAATATAAACAGTACTCGTGTAAGTAATATTAACCTGCACTGTCGTCAGTTCCGCACAACACTCTTCACCAACCTTCCTTTATTGTGGTCCTAGTTCAGGAATTCAATGGCAATAGACAAAATGAGACAGAATCATAAAACTTATTTCTGTTTCAAAAAAAATTAAAACAATATTTATTTACATGGCAGAATAAGTAGGTTTATATCATAATGGCATAAGTGTATACATATATCGGATACAATGTTTATTGGTTATTTATTACGGAGTGCTTAAACTGTGTATGTGTATTTTGATGTTTGAGTATACAAGCAGGTGGATGTTTCTAGATGTGTTTTCGTATAATTGTATACCTATAATATGTTAGAAATGCCTTTATTAATATATATATATATATATATATATATATATATATATATATATATATATATATATATATATATATATATATATATATATAAAGAGGATTCTCTATAACTGATCTCCACCTAATGAAAAAAAAAATTAAACTCAACACGATGTATATGACTAAAAATAAATTTATTAATTAAAAGGACAAGTCGTGCAGGTAAGTTCATATAAGGAAGTGGAAGACATAGAAAAAGGAAAATCAATGACTTCCTTTTTACCTACAAGAGAGAGAGAGAGAGAGAGAGAGAGAGAGAGAGAGAGAGAGAGAGAGAGAGAGAGAGAGAGAGAGAGAGAGAGAGAGAGAGAGAAATCACTAACAAAGTTTTCTTATCGTGACAAAAACAAAGCAAGGAGGAGCGATTTTTTTATTTGATGTATTTGTTTACATTGGTTGAACAGTCGACGACGCCTTAATAACCGTAACCTCCATAGCCGCGAGAGTAGTAAGGGCGGCTCTGGTAACCCCAGCCACGGGATCTGAAGCTAGGCTCAGCTTCGGCCTCTGGCTCGGGGTCGGCGCTCCTCTTGTGGAGATGTGAATAGCTGTGGTAGTAAGGGCGGCTCTGGTAACCCCAGCCACGGGATCTGAAGCTAGGCTCAGCTTCGGCCTCTGGCTCGGGGTCGGCGCTCCTCTTGTGGAGATGTGAATAGCTGTGGTAGTAAGGGCGGCTCTGGTAACCCCAGCCACGGGATCTGAAGCTAGGCTCAGCTTCGGCCTCTGGCTCGGGGTCGGCGCTCCTCTTGTGGAGATGTGAATAGCTGTGGTAGTAAGGGCGGCTCTGGTAACCCCAGCCACGGGATCTGAAGCTAGGCTCAGCTTCGGCCTCTGGCTCGGGGTCGGCGCTCCTCTTGTGGAGACGTGAATAGCTATGGTAGTAAGGGCGGCTCTGGTAACCCCAGCCACGGGATCTGAAGCTAGGCTCAGCTTCGGCCTCTGGCTCGGGGTCGGCGCTCCTCTTGTGGAGATGTGAATAGCTGTGGTAGTAAGGGCGGCTCTGGTAACCCCAGCCACGGGATCTGAAGCTAGGCTCAGCTTCGGCCTCTGGCTCGGGGTCGGCGCTCCTCTTGTGGAGACGTGAATAGCTGTGGTAGTAAGGGCGGCTCTGGTAACCCCAGCCACGGGATCTGAAGCTAGGCTCAGCTTCGGCCTCTGGCTCGGGGTCGGCGCTCCTCCCGTAGCGGTTACGACCGTAGTGCCCGGGGTGCACGACAACTGGGTGGTATGAGTGATGCCCTCCCACGTAGCCAGCAACAGCCTCAGGCTCGGGCTCACCGCTCACTGCTAGGAGGCAGAAGCCCGCAACAACTGCTACTACAGCCTGTCGGGAAAAGGGAAACATCAGTATTCTATCTGACACTCTAGCCACCAACGCTCGGGGCACAGACCAGAGGCTCATCCCTAACATCCTTAGGATCAACATGCAAAGGTCTGTACATTCACTCCTTAAGAGGCTGATAAGTGTAAACAACCAGTACTAATTTGAAGGCAGCTATGTGCACTCACCGCGATCTTCATGTCGACCAGGTGTGGAGGACCAGCTTCGACTGTGCTCTGCTCTGCCGCTGCACTCTCTTATATACCACGCTGCGCACCGCCAAGGCCAACAGGCTGTTTTCTCCCTTCTTAGGCTGGTGGGGTTTTCCGCGTTAGTGACTCGTGATATCATTTGCTACAACACTGCTACACTCTCGCATCTCCGATCTCTTTCACTTTTCTTATCACTGATTACAAACACGGCACCTTCATCTCCGTCCCATCATACAGGCATCATGAAGAAACATACGAAAAAAAATTAAATAAACTGTGTATGGCATGTAATGGCATAAGAATGTCTAAAGAAGAGAGGGAAACATTACTATGAACGAAAAGGGAACAACAATGTGAGAGTAAGGTAACCTCTTATGCACAATAATGAAATACACATTAACATAAATATTGTCAACTTGCGTATGTTCAGTAGATATACGAAAACACTTACACTTACAAGATGAATAAATTCACTATGTAACAAAATTTCGCTTTAGTCTAGATCTTTGCCCCAAACAATAATTTTACAATTATGTCCATGTAAACAAAATAGAAAAAAAAACGTTATTTTGATCCAAAAACTTTGCTTTTCTGGTTAGAACAATAAATATACATTTTTGCATTATTTCATTATATTATGGGTCACTATTGGCTTTCATCCCAGGTAAAGTAGTAGTAGTCGTAGTAGTAGTAGTAGTAGTAGTAGCAGTAGTAGTAGTAGTAGTAGTAGTAGTAGTAGTAGTAGTAGTAGTAGTAGTAGTAGTAGTAGTAGTAGTAGTAGTAGCAGTAGTTGCAGCAGCAGCAGCAGCAGCAACAGCAACAGCAACATCAATACACACACACACACACACACACACACACACACACACACACACACAAACCTCCCTCACACAAACTCAACAGCTACAGTTGGAGAGTGTGCAAAAAAGGGCGTGCAGAGTCATCCTTGGCCCTGCATACACCACCTATAAAGAAGCCCTGAACATCCTGAGCCTGTCCAGACTATCCACCAGGTACCGTGAGGCTCTGGAGAAGTTTGGAAGGGGACTTCTGCATCATCCACGTCTCAGAAACATGCTGCCGCCTGACGCGCCTCGCCCGACCCGTGCCACCAGACACCACAACAAGATAGTGCCCCTAAAGGCGCCGCGTACGGACCGGTACCGACTCAGTGCGATTCCCACCATGGTGCGAGCCATCAATCAATAGTCCCTTCTAGATTTGACTTACCTTTAGGATTAATGTCAAGTATTTCCCCACCCCCAATGTACATCTTCAGTTTGTTGACTGCCTAAAGAATAAACCGTTTATTACTATTATTATTATTATTATTACACACACAGGGCGTGCAGGGTCATCCTTGGCCCTGCAAACACCACCTATGAAGAAGCCCTGAACACCCTGAGCCTGTCCAGACTATCCACCAGGTACCGTGAGGCTCTGGAGAAGTTTGGAAGGGGACTTCTGCATCATCCACGTCTCAGAAACATGCTGCCGCCTGACGCGCCTTGCCCGGACCGTGCCACAAGACACCACAACAAGATAGCGCCCCAAAAGGCGCCGCATACGGACCGGTACAGACTCAGTGCGATTCCCACCATGGTGCGAGCCATCAATCAATAGGTCCCTTCTAGATTTGACTTACCTTTAGGATTAATGTCAAGTATTTCCCCACCCCCAATGTACATTTTCAGTTTGTTGACTGCCTAAAGAATAAACCGTTTATTATTATTATTATTATTATTACACAGACACACACACACACACACAGAATGCTCAGGTGGGATGACTAGGCAAGAAATCTTTACCTACGCCAGATACACCAATGGAGAGATGAATGTCTCCTTATGAAAGCATTACAGAATTGTGTTCCACGCGTAAGACAGCAAAAAATGGCTGCTGAAAATCCCTTTGCACAAAGACAACAATAACGTGTTTGGGAAATTTATACACGTGTAAGGAAGGAAACACATGGCATGAAAAATAAAAGGTAAGTTTTCTTTATCGAGGGAAAACTGGTGTTGTAACTCAAACTAGTTGTGTTGTGAACCAGAAGGTAACGAGGTAACATGTTTGACTTTTCCAGTTGTGAATGAAGCTCGCAAAAAAAAAAAAAAAAATGAAAAAAATGAAAAAAAAAGAAAAAAAAAAAAAGAAAAATGTTCGTTTAGTTGCTACTTGCCAAACGTAAAGTACAAGTAGTAAAGTGACAGAAGGTTTAGTTCACATGGTGCCGACAATGACTGCCGGACATCTGCACATCTTTATCATCAGTTGACCACCTGAGACACTCTGTACATCTCCTGGCAGTGGTTGAACGCACACCTTCGCCCAAACATTACGTCACGAATGTCGAAACGCTTACTCTGAAAGAAAGAGGAAAACAAAATATGCCTGGTCAGGAAGACTCAACCCTTTCACTGGGAGAGAAAACAATTGGCAGCACCAGAAGGAATGCCTGAAGTCTTTATAAGGATCTACAAGAAAGTTGGCAGTGAAAATTAATACATTTTGGAATTTCTTCTCAGTTTAAAGATTGAATGTGGCTGTAGAACAAGTAAAGACGTCTCAGAGTGATTGCTGACTAGGGAAAGGTGTGACAAGTGGCAGTAGAAATGTTAAAGAAATGCGAGACTTAATTTCTGTCTGACTAAATAACTGAGTCTCAAGATGGGCGTGGTCGCAAATACCGACGTCAGAGCGGGAGGCTGGTAACAAATAGTAGTAAAACTAATAAGAACAAAGCCGTGGTGACTGACATGAGCTACTGATGCTGAGTTGTTTTACGCCCTTTTACTGCGATGGCTGTCTTTTGCTAACATTCACAACTGCGTGAAAATATAGTTACCATGGACAGATGGAAGAAAAAAATGAGATTGAGTTAGTACTGTCTCCTCTACGGGAGTATTTCACATCCTTTACTACAAAATTGTTTAAAAAGTTGTAAGGAATTGTAGGAAAGGATTGGCTGGCAGAGAAATGGATAAGAGTCAATAAACGTCTCGCCACTACGAAGGTTCTCTGTTAACACTCAGACCAATAAAGGAAATATTTATATGTTCATGCCCCACAAACAATATTGGAATAAGACGTTAATACTGTCGTTTTCAGCCTCCAGAACTATTTACAAGAATGCATTAGATAAGTAAAGATGAAAGATTTAGTTGGTTTTGAAACAAAAAGAAAAAAAAAACTGGCTACATGCGGGAAGTGTCTTTTTCCTGCTGTTACTTGTATTTGTAATTATGGAAATCAACACAATGATGTTTTTTTTATAACTGTAATTCTCTCTCTCTCTCTCTCTCTCTCTCTCTCTCTCTCTCTCTCTCTCTCTCTCTCTCTCTCTCTCTCTCTCTAATGAAGCGTTTGTATTGTCTTATGTTGTGACATTCTTCTCACACGCATAGGAATGACAGAATGACAAATGCGTACGTGGATGACCGAGACACCATGAACAAAGACGTGTTAGGAGAATGACAAAGTCCTGTTATAACCATTACTAACCATTGCTTGCATATAAGAGGTAAAAAGAAAGGACGTGCAGGTAACCTCATATAAGCAAGTGGAACAAATAAAAAGGATTGACAAAGATTTTCTTTTTATCTACAAAAGGTGATTATGAGTCCGGGTCGAAAAGTATTTAGATTTGTAGAAAATATAAACAGTACTCGTGTAAGTAATATTAACCTGCACTGTCGTCAGTTCCGCACAACACTCTTCACCAACCTTCCTTTATTGTGGTCCTAGTTCAGGAATTCAATGGCAATAGACAAAATGAGACAGAATCATAAAACTTATTTCTGTTTCAAAAAAAATTAAAACAATATTTATTTACATGGCAGAATAAGTAGGTTTATATCATAATGGCATAAGTGTATACATATATCGGATACAATGTTTATTGGTTACTTATTACGGAGTGCTTAAACTGTGTATGTGTATTTTGATGTTTGAGTATACAAGCAGGTGGATGTTTCTAGATGTGTTTTCGTATAATTGTATACCTATAATATGTTAGAAATGCCTTTATTAATATATATATATATATATATATATATATATATATATATATATATATATATATATATATATATATATATATATATATATATATATATATATATATATATATATATATATATAAAGAGGATTCTCTATAACTGATCTCCACCTAATGAAAAAAAAAATTAAACTCAACACGATGTATATGACTAAAAATAAATTTATTAATTAAAAGGACAAGTCGTGCAGGTAAGTTCATATAAGGAAGTGGAAGACATAGAAAAAGGAAAATCAATGACTTCCTTTTTACCTACAAGAGAGAGAGAGAGAGAGAGAGAGAGAGAGAGAGAGAGAGAGAGAGAGAGAGAGAGAGAGAGAGAGAGAGAGAGAGAGAGAAATCACTAACAAAGTTTTCTTATCGTGACAAAAACAAAGCAAGGAGGAGCGATTTTTTTATTTGATGTATTTGTTTACATTGGTTGAACAGTCGACGACGCCTTAATAACCGTAACCTCCATAGCCGCGAGAGTAGTAAGGGCGGCTCTGGTAACCCCAGCCACGGGATCTGAAGCTAGGCTCAGCTTCGGCCTCTGGCTCGGGGTCGGCGCTCCTCTTGTGGAGATGTGAATAGCTGTGGTAGTAAGGGCGGCTCTGGTAACCCCAGCCACGGGATCTGAAGCTAGGCTCAGCTTCGGCCTCTGGCTCGGGGTCGGCGCTCCTCTTGTGGAGATGTGAATAGCTGTGGTAGTAAGGGCGGCTCTGGTAACCCCAGCCACGGGATCTGAAGCTAGGCTCAGCTTCGGCCTCTGGCTCGGGGTCGGCGCTCCTCTTGTGGAGATGTGAATAGCTGTGGTAGTAAGGGCGGCTCTGGTAACCCCAGCCACGGGATCTGAAGCTAGGCTCAGCTTCGGCCTCTGGCTCGGGGTCGGCGCTCCTCTTGTGGAGACGTGAATAGCTATGGTAGTAAGGGCGGCTCTGGTAACCCCAGCCACGGGATCTGAAGCTAGGCTCAGCTTCGGCCTCTGGCTCGGGATCGGCGCTCCTCTTGTGGAGACGTGAATAGCTATGGTAGTAAGGGCGGCTCTGGTAACCCCAGCCACGGGATCTGAAGCTAGGCTCAGCTTCGGCCTCTGGCTCGGGGTCGGCGCTCCTCTTGTGGAGATGTGAATAGCTGTGGTAGTAAGGGCGGCTCTGGTAACCCCAGCCACGGGATCTGAAGCTAGGCTCAGCTTCGGCCTCTGGCTCGGGGTCGGCGCTCCTCTTGTGGAGACGTGAATAGCTGTGGTAGTAAGGGCGGCTCTGGTAACCCCAGCCACGGGATCTGAAGCTAGGCTCAGCTTCGGCCTCTGGCTCGGGGTCGGCGCTCCTCCCGTAGCGGTTACGACCGTAGTGCCCGGGGTGCACGACAACTGGGTGGTATGAGTGATGCCCTCCCACGTAGCCAGCAACAGCCTCAGGCTCGGGCTCACCGCTCACTGCTAGGAGGCAGAAGCCCGCAACAACTGCTACTACAGCCTGTCGGGAAAAGGGAAACATCAGTATTCTATCTGACACTCTAGCCACCAACGCTCGGGGCACAGACCAGAGGCTCATCCCTAACATCCTTAGGATCAACATGCAAAGGTCTGTACATTCACTCCTTAAGAGGCTGATAAGTGTAAACAACCAGTACTAATTTGAAGGCAGCTATGTGCACTCACCGCGATCTTCATGTCGACCAGGTGTGGAGGACCAGCTTCGACTGTGCTCTGCTCTGCCGCTGCACTCTCTTATATACCACGCTGCGCACCGCCAAGGCCAACAGGCTGTTTTCTCCCTTCTTAGGCTGGTGGGGTTTTCCGCGTTAGTGACTCGTGATATCATTTGCTACAACACTCCTATACCTTCGATCTGCCGATCGTTATCACTTCCCATGCTACTGATTGTAAACACGACGCCTTCCTTTTTCGTCCCGCAGTATTTCTTAGAGGATCATCAATAAAAGAAAATCAAAGAAAATCTCTAACAGACTATCTATGACATTTACTACCATCGGAATATACACATAGCTCAATGATGAGTTGACAAGAACACAAAAAAAAATTTATAAAAAAGTAATTAATTTTATTACCTCTAATCTTAATATTCTCACATGGTTAATTGTTTGTTAGACGGGAAGAGAGAGAGAGAGAGAGAGAGAGAGAGAGAGAGAGAGAGAGAGAGAGAGAGAGAGAGAGAGAGAGAGAGAGAGAGAGAGAGAGAGAGAGAGAGAGAGAGAATCTTCCTGGTGTCAGTGGTGCCACATTGTTCCATAAACAGCGCTGAAGGGAACGTTGATTTGAATTAATTACCCAAAAAGGGAGAAATCTCTTCACATAATAGAGAGGGAGCAGACGTAAGTCATTGTCATTCATTCCAAAATGAAATCTAATCAACAGTTACTGAAGGGAAGTTATATTCAAAATGTATTTTCACTTATAAAATCAAAGAAATATCGTAAAATATAACTAAAGATAAAGTGAATTTAAGCTTCTTATTAACAAAAATAAATGAACAAATGAGCAAATGATTTATTAATAAATACCTACAAGAATAAATAAAGTACCTAAATAAAATTAATCTAGTCAGATTTCTTAAGGGAAAGTGGATGTAAGCCATTCTCACACACATAGATAAAAAAAAAAAATTTAATGAGATCGAATCAAGTAATGCTCACCTTGAACGCGTCGAGAAAAATATATACGAAATAAAAAATGTCGGGAAGTGAGTAAGAAAAAGAAAACATGGTTCACGGAGGACAGTGCTGCGTCATCTCGTGCTAATGAGGAAGGACAGTAAAGCCGCCAGTGCCTGCCAGCCTCTGGGGCCTCTGTTGTCGCTGCTTGCACCCAAATCTTCCGGGAATGAAAGCCTAATAGATCAAAATACAGAAAACATGTATTTAGATTTCATTTTACTGGAACGTATGAAAGAGAACTGGTCAAGGGATAATAAATCATAATATCAATAAATAATAAAAAATAAATAAACAGAATAAACAGATTAAATGCTGGGCTACTTTCCGCTCCACGAGTCGTTAAACAGTAAACGGCTGCAATCCTTTCTGAAAATTTAGTCGCGAAGGCGTCTGGTGATCCTTGAAAAGGTAAATGCAAAACAGAAAAAGGCAGAGCTATCCAGAGAGTACTGGCGATTAAGTGATTAGATGAGGAATATCGAAAAGAGGATTGAGGCTTTCAGTCAAAAGGATGAATAATGACAAGACAGCTGCCAAGCAAGCAGTTTATTGAGGATCTTGTTAAAAAACCTAAGATGCATTTTGATATAATTGGTGATGGTGGTGGTAGTGGTGGAGTTAAAGGTGGCCGTGACAATGATGATAATGATGATGATGATGATGATGATAATGATGATGATGATGATGATGATGATGATGATGATGATGATGATGATGATGAAGATGATGATGATGATGATGATAATGATGATGATTATGATGATAAATGTTCCCCAACATTTTCAATAGCAGAGCACAAAGCCATTTTCAAAGCCTTATAAGAGACATCGAGAAGAAATCAAGAGAGAAAAAGGTAAATAGTGCCAATGTGATGTCAAGGCAGTGGGCTCAATAATGGATTCTTGAGGAGGATTCAACAAGCTGCTGCTCATGTAAGTCAGAAATCAAGTTACTACCGCTATCACCACCACCACCACCATTACTGCCTAACACTGCTTACCGGCAAAGGACAAGTTTACCCCCAGGGTTGTATTTAAGAGATTCTTCATATAAAAGGGAACCAGCCTATGGGAACAAAACTTTAAAAAGACCTACTGAAGGCACCAGTCCGTATAGAGTACATCCGAAAATGATCATCCGAAATTTCTGAAGTGCCTTGGAACAGTTCAAATCAAATGTTGGAGGTAATGCAGAAGCAGGTAAGGTGCTCCAGAGTGACTGTTACCAACAAGAACATACGTGTGAAGCTTCCACAATAAGAAAAAGAGATATTTCCACAGGTTATTGCACTTACAGCAGCCACAAGGTGAAAAGAGAAGACATAAATTACCGTCGTATGTATGATAATGGTAATAGTGGCAGTGGTTCTTAAGGTACATGATGAAGACGATGAAAACGATGTTGATAATGACGTGAATTATGATGATGATAATAATGATGGTAATGCTAAACGCTCCCCGACCTTGATGTGTCTCCTATGAAGAAATTTTCAAAAGCATAGCATAAGGTCACTTATAAAGCTTTATCACAAGATTACAAGAAATTTTCAATTTTTTATTTGTTTTCAACGAGGAAGTGGAAGTGAGTTGTGCTCCTTAAGAATAATCTTTGACCTTCCTTTGCCTACCTCAGGGAAACTCAACATTCCTTTATCAATGGTTACAGTAGTAGTAGTAATAGTAGTAGTAGTAGTAATAATAATAGTAGTAATAATAAAACTAGTAGTAATAGTACTAATAGCGATAGTAGTAGTAGTAGAAGTAATACTAGTAGTAGTAGTAGTAGTAGTAGTAGTAGTAGTAGTAGTAGTAGTAGTAGTAGTAGTAGTAGCAGTCGTGATAGGCGTAATAATATGAGTAGTAGTACCAGTAGCAGTAATAGTAGTAGTAGTAGTAGTAGTAGTAGTAGTAGAAGTAGTAGTAGTAGTAGTAGTAGTAGTAGTAGTAGTAGTAGTAGTAGTAGTAATACTAATAGTAGTAGTAGTAGTAGTAGTAGTAGTAGTAGTAGTAGTAAGGAGGGCAGCGGGGAACCTGCAAGTATGTGCAGGACAGCAGGCAGGAGGGGAAGCCGCCATCCACGCTATGAGGGAAATGTTCAGTGAAGACAATTGTGAAGCGGTGTTATTAGTGGACGCCAAAAACGCTTTCAACACTATTAACAGAAAAACAATGCTTCACAACATTCGAGTAAAATGTCCCTCTCTGGCACAATATGTAGAAAACACATATAGTGACCCCTCGGATTTGTACATATGTAGTAATAGTGGTAATAGTGTTAAGGTGTTAAAGTCCATGGAAGGGACAACACAAGGTGACCCAGTGGCCATGGCGATGTACGCCCTCGGACTTTCAGTGCTGCAACAAGTTATCTCATATGAGAAAACGAGTGTGAAGCAAGTGGCGTATGCGGATGACCTGTTAGGGGCCGGCAAAATAACAGACTTGAAAAAATGGTGGGGCTTAGTGAACGACAATGGTCCCATCATAGGGTACACACCCAATGCCGCTAAGTCCGTCGTTATTGTAAAGCCGGAACAATATGACAGTGAAGTGGATAGCTTCAGTGACAGTGGAGTTATACGAGTAATAACAAAGGATGGACAACGGCATCTGGGTGCTGTCATCGGAACAGAGGAGTTCAAGAGGGAGTACATAGGAGAAAAGGTGAAGGAGTGGATACATGAGATGGAAGTCCTGTCTGACATGGCCAGGACTGAGCCTCATGCAGCCTACTCCGCCTACACCCACGGCTTGCAGCATCGATGGAGATTCGCCATGCGCACCATCCCAGGCATCAGCC
>NC_087169.1:15143641-15146141 GCF_035594125.1 Scylla paramamosain
TCTCCTGTCATACGTTCCTAGCAGCTTTATGGTACTGCGGAAACTTCATCGCTCACAATCTTAACTTTACCATGGTATGATGAAGTTTCATGGAGGTCACGAGGAAGTGGATTAAGTATAATTTCTTAATACTTGGAATAAAACTGTGTGTGCATATGACTTTTTTTTTTTATGAGTATGTTTGTGGTGGTATTAATTTTCTTTTCTCCGTGATCAACTTTTCTCATATACTATTGCCTCTTTTCTCATAATCATAAAATAAAGAAAATTTAAAAATTAACTTATTACAATGATAAAAACGTTGTCAATAAGAAACACATTAATATCCTACCAAACAAAATCCTTGAACGCGTATCCACCGCATCATGGAAAGAAAACTGTATATAAGAACGAAATTTAAGTGACCAACAGCTGACCTGATTAACATTACTGGCATATTAGATTTCAATGCCAACAATCTTGCATAAACAGCGATGAACGGGAACTCGATCTGAATTGGTCACCCTTCACATAATACGTAAGTCATTCTTATTCATTCCAAAATTAAATCTATCAAGAGTTACTGAAGGGAAGTTATATTTAATTTTTTTTTTATAAAATCAAGAAAATATCGTAAAATATAACGAAAGATAAAGTCAATTTAATCTTCTAACATAAATAAATGAATAAATGAATGAGCGAATATTTTATAAATAAATATCTACAAAATAAATAAAATACCTAAATCAAATTAAACTAGTCAGAGTTCTTAAGAGAAAGTGGATGTAAGCCATTCTCACACACATTCTTAAAAAAAAAAATCACTTCGAGTCAAGTGATGCTCACCTTGAACGAGTCGAGAAAAATATATACTAACTCAAAATGTCGGGAAGTGAGTAAGAAAAAGAAAACCCGAATCACGGAGGACAGTGCTGCGTCATCACGCGCTAATGAGGAAGGACAGTAATGCCGCCAGTGCCTGCCAGCTGGCAGGCAGGGGTCTCGGGTGTCGCCGCCTGCACCAAAATCATGTAAGTCAGAAATCAAGTTACTACCGCTATCACCACCACCACCACCATTACTGCCTAACACTGCTTAACGGCAAAGGACAAGTTTACCCCCGGGGTTGCATTTAAGAGATTCTTCATATAAAAGGGAACCAGCCTATGGGAACAAAACTTTAAAAAGACCTACTGAAGGCACCAGTCCGTATAGAGTACATCCGAAAATGATCATCCGAAATTTCTGAAGTGCCTTGGAACAGTTCAAATCAAATGTTGGAGGCAATGCAGAAGCAGGTAAGGTGCTCCAGAATTTGGGACAACCAGAGTGACTGTTACCAACAAGAACATACGTGTGAAGCTTCCACAATAAGAAAAAGAGATATTTCCACAGGTTATTGCACTTACAGCAGCCACAAGGTGAAAAGAGAAGACATAAATTACCGTCGTATGTATGATAATGGTAATAGTGGCAGTGGTTCTTAAGGTACATGATGAAGACGATGAAAACGATGTTCATAATGACGTGAATTATGATGATGATAATAATGATGGCAATGCTAAACGCTCCCCGACCTTCATGTGTCTCCTATGAAGAAATTTTCAAAAGCACAGCATAAGGTCACTTATAAAGCTTTATCACAAAATTACATTTTCAACGAGGAAGTGGAAGTGTGTTGTGCTCCTTAAGAATAATCTTTGACCTTCCTTTGCCTACCTCAGGGAAACTCAACATTCCTTTATCAATGGTTACAGTAGTAGTAGTAATAGTAGTAGTAGTAGTAATAATAATAGTAGTAATAATAAAACTAGTAGTAATAGTACTAATAGCGATAGTAGTAGTAGTAGAAGTAATACTAGTAGTAGTAGTAGTAGTAGTAGTAGTAGTAGTAGTAGTAGTAGTAGTAGCAGTTGTCATATATTACTAAGTCCACGCTTCCCGGTGAGAACTTCCCGCCTGCAGGTTTCGACAGCATAAATATGTAAATACTATGAATGTCATCAAACTTGTTACCAACTTATCAACTTGAGGTGAGGGCAATGCTTAGTCTGACGTGATTTTGAAGGTGGTGTGTGGCTGGGCTTGTTTCAGTGTGTGGGTGAGCGCCGGGCGTGCGTCAGGTAGTGTGTTGTTATTTTGTGGTTGTGGGAAACCTTGGTTGCCTTTGGTGATTTAATTGTTTATTTTTCTTTGCATTGAATAAGAAATTTATGACAGTAAATTAGGTTGGACCCATAAGTTGAAAATGTGAAACGAATGTATGTACGTGATGTTGTGTAGCAGTCGTGATAGGCGTATTAATATGAATAGTAGTACCAGTAGCAGTAATAGTAGTAGTAGTAGTAGTAGTAGTAGTAGTAGTAGTAGTAGTAGTAGTAGTAGTAGTAGTAGAAGTAGTAGTAGTAGTAGTAGTAGTAGTAGTAGTAGTAGTAGTAATAGTAGTAGTAATACTAATAGTAGTAGTAGTAGTAGTAGTAGTCCTTATTGTAAAGCCTGAACACTATGACAGTGCAGTGGA
>NC_087169.1:15151141-15153641 GCF_035594125.1 Scylla paramamosain
CCCACTGGATTTCTTGGAGGATCACCAATAAATAAATGAAAAAAAATCTATAACAGACTACTAATGCCATTTACTACCACTGGAATACATTCATGGATCAATGATGAGTTGACAAAAACGTACAAAAACTTACAAACAAAAAAAAAAAAGGAAACCAGGTACCTTTTACTACCTCTAATTTTAATGTTCTTAGATGGTTGACTGTTTAGCAAGCAGAAGGAGAGAGAGAGAGAGAGAGAGAGAGAGAGAGAGAGAGAGAGAGAGAGAGAGAGAGAGAGAGAGAGAGAGAGAGAGAGAGAGAGAGAGAGAGAGAGAGAGAGAGAGAGAGTGAAACTGTGTTAACTGACAAACAACATCTACTCACATATCCAAACACACACACACACACACACACACAGACACACACACACACACACACACTCCTCAATGAATACACTCGCATCTCCTGTCATACGTTCCTAGCAGCTTTATGGTACTGCGGAAACTTCATCGCTCACAATCTTAACTTTACCATGGTATGATGAAGTTCATGGAGGTCACGAGGAAGTGGATTAAGTATAATTTCTTAATACTTGGAATAAAACTGTGTGTGCATATGACTTTTTTTTTTTGTGAGTATGTTTGTGGTGGTATTAATTTTCTTTTCTCCGTGATCAACTTTTCTCATATACTATTGCCTCTTTTCTCATAATCATAAAATAAAGAAAATTAAAAATTAACTTATTACAATGATAAAAACGTTGTCAATAAGAAACACATTAATATCCTACCAAACAAAATCCTTGAACGCGTATCCACCGCATCATGGAAAGAAAACTGTATATAAGAACGAAATTTAAGTGACCAACAGCTGACCTGATTAACATTACTGGCATATTAGATTTCAATGCCAACAATCTTGCATAAACAGCGATGAACGGGAACTCGATCTGAATTGGTCACCCTTCACATAATACGTAAGTCATTCTTATTCATTCCAAAATTAAATCTATCAAGAGTTACTGAAGGGAAGTTATATTCAAATTATTTCTTTTTTTTTATAAAATCAAGAAAATATCGTAAAATATAACGAAAGATAAAGTCAATTTAATCTTCTAACATAAATAAATGAATAAATGAATGAGCGAATATTTTATAAATAGATATCTACAAAATAAATAAAATACCTAAATCAAATTAAACTAGTCAGAGTTCTTAAGAGAAAGTGGATGTAAGCCATTCTCACACACATTCTTAAAAAAAAAAATCACTTCGAGTCAAGTGATGCTCACCTTGAACGAGTCGAGAAAAATATATACTAACTCAAAATATCGGGAAGTGAGTAAGAAAAAGAAAACCCGAATCACAGAGGACAGTGCTGCGTCATCACGCGCTAATGAGGAAGGACAGTAATGCCGCCAGTGCCTGCCAGCTGGCAGGCAGGGGTCTCGGGTGTCGCCGCCTGCACCAAAATTTTCCGTGAATGAAAGACTTGAATTTCAAAATACGGAGAAGATGTATTTAGATTTCATTTTATTGGAACGTATGAAAGGAGGCTGGTCAAGGGATAATAAATCATAATATCAATAAATAATAAAAAAATAAATAAACAGAATAAACAGATTAAATGCTGGATTACTTTCCGCTCCCCGAACCGTTAAACAGTAAACGGCTGCAATCCTTTCTGAAAATTTAGTCGCGAAGGCGTCTGGTGATCCTCCCTTGAAAAGGTAAATGCAAAACAGAAAAAGGCAGAGCTTTCCAGAGAGTTCTGGCGATTAAGTGATTAGATGAGGAATATCGAAAAGAGGATTGAGGCTTTCAGTCAAAAGGATGAATAATGACAAGACAGCTGCCAAGCAAGCAGTTTATTGAGGATCCTGTTAAAAAACCTAAGATGCATTTTGATATAATTGGTGGTGGAGGTGGCTGTGGTGGAGTTAAAGGTGGCCGTGACAATGATGATAATGATGATGATGATGATAATGATGATGATGATGATGATGATGATGATGATGATGATGATGATGATGAAAATGATGATGATGATGATGATGATGATGATGCTGATGATGATGATAAATGTTCCCCAACATTTTCAATAGCAGAGCACAAAGCCATTTTCAAAGCCTTATAAGAGACATCGAAAAGAAATCAAGGGAGAAAAAGGTAAATAGTGCCAATGTGATGTCAAGGCAGTGGGCTCAATAATGGATTCTTGAGGAGGATTCAACAAGCTGCTGCTCATGTAAGTCAGAAATCAAGTTACTACCGCTATCACCACCACCACCACCATTACTGCCTAACACTGCTTACAGGCAAAGGACAAGTTTACCCCCAGGGTTGTATTTAAGAGATTCTTCATATAAAAGGGAACCAGCCTATGGGAACAAAACTTTAAAAAGACCTACTGAAGGCACCAGTCCGTATAGAGTACATCCGAAAATGATCATCCGAAATTTTTGAAGTGCCTTGGAACAGTTCAAATCAAATGTTGGAGGCAATGCAGAAGCAGGTAAGG
>NC_087169.1:15158641-15166141 GCF_035594125.1 Scylla paramamosain
TAATATAGATATTGTCAACTTGCGTATGTTCAGTACATATACGAAAACACTTACACTTACAAGAAGAATAAATTCACTATGTAACAAAATTTCGCTTTAGTCTTGATCTTTGCCCAAAACAATAATTTTACAATTATGTCCATCTAAACAAAAAAAAAAAAAATTATTTTGATCCAAAAACTTTGCTTTTGTGGTTAGAACAATAAATATATATTTTTGCATTAATTTCATTAGAGTATGGGTCACTATTAGCTTTCATCCCAGGTAAAGTAGTAGTAGTCGTAGTAGTAGTAGCAGTAGTAGTAGTAGTAGTAGTAGTAGTAGTAGTAGTAGTAGTAGTAGTAGTAATAGTAGTAGTAGTAGTAGTAAGTTGCAGCAGCAACAGCAACAGCAACAACAGCAGCAGCAGCAGAACACACACACACACACACACACACACACACACACACACACACACACACACACACACACACACACAGAGAGAGACAAAATGAGAGAGAGAGAGAGAGAGAGAGAGAGAGAGAGAGAGAGAGAGAGAGAGAGAGAGAGAGAGAGAGAGAGAGAGAGAAATCACTAACAAAGTTTTCTTATCGTGACAAAAACAAAGCAAGGAGGAGCGATTTTTTTATTTGATGTATTTGTTTACATTGGTTGGACAGTCGACGACGCCTTAATAACCGTAACCTCCATAGCCGCGAGAGTAGTAAGTAGGGGTGTGGTACTGTGAGGAGCCACCATAAGGGTAACCCGGCTCAGCATCAGCCTCGGGCTCGGCGCTCCTCTTGTGGAGACGTGAATAGCTGTGGTAGTAAGGGCGTCTCTGGTAACCATAGCCATGGTTTAGGTAGCCAGGCTCAGCTTCGGCCTCTGGCTCGGGCTCGGCGCTCCTCTTGTGGAGACGTGAATAGCTGTGGTAGTAAGGGCGTTTCTGGTAACCATAGCCATGGTTTAGGTAGCCAGGCTCAGCTTCGGCCTCTGGCTCGGGCTCGGCGCTCCTCTTGTGGAGACGTGAATAGCTGTGGTAGTAAGGGCGTTTCTGGTAACCATAGCCATGGTTTAGGTAGCCAGGCTCAGCTTCGGCCTCTGGCTCGGGCTCGGCGCTCCTCTTGTGGAGACGTGAATAGCTGTGGTAGTAAGGGCGTTTCTGGTAACCATAGCCATGGTTTAGGTAGCCAGGCTCAGCGTCAGCCTCGGGCTCGGGCTCGGCGCTCCTCTTGTAGAGACGTGAATAGCTGTGGTAGTAAGGGCGTTTCTGGTAACCATAGCCATGGCTTAGGTAGCCAGGCTCAGCGTCAGCCTCGGGCTCGGGCTCTGCACTCCTCCCGTAGCGGTTACGACCGTAGTACCCGGGATGCACGACAACTGGGTGGTATGAGTGATGCCCTCCCACGTAGCCAGCAACAGCCTCAGGCTCGGGCTCACCGCTCACTGCTAGGAGGCAGAAGCCCGCAACAACTGCTACTACAGCCTGTCGGGAAAAGGGAAACATCAGTATTCACATGACACTCGAGCCACCAACGCTCGGGGCACAGACCAGAGGCTCATCCCTAACATCCTCAGGTAACAGATCAACATGCAAAGGTCTTTACATTCATTCCTTAAGAGGCTGATAAGTGTAAACAACCAATACTAATTTGAAGGTAGCTATGTGCACTCACCGCGATCTTCATGTCGACCAGGTGTGGAGGACCAGCTTCGACTGTGCCCTGCTCTGCCGCCGCACTCCCTTATATACCGCAATGCGCACCGCCAAGGCCAACAGGCGGTTTTCTCCCTTCTTAGGCTGGTGGGGTTTTCCGCGTTAGTGACTCGTGTTATCATTTGCTACAACACTCCTACACTTTCGCATCTCCGATCTCTTTCACTTTTCATGTCACTGATTACAAACACGGCACCTTCATCTCCCTCCCATCATACAGGCATCATGAAGAAACATACGAAAAAAAAATTAAATAAACTGTGTATGGTATGTAATGGCATAAGAATGTCTAAAGAGAGGGCAACATTACTATGAACGAAAAGAGAACAAGTATGTGAAAGTCAGGTAACCTGTTATGCAAAATAATGAAATACACATTAATATAGATATTGTCAACTTGCGTATGTTCAGTACATATACGAAAACACTTACACTTACAAGAAGAATAAATTCACTATGTAACAAAATTTCGCTTTAGTCTTGATCTTTGCCCAAAACAATAATTTTACAATTATGTCCATCTAAACAAAAAAAAAAAAGTTATTTTGATCCAAAAACTTTGCTTTTGTGGTTAGAACAATAAATATACATTTTTGCATTATTTCATTAGAGTATGGGTCACTATTGCTTTCATCCCAGGTAAAGTAGTAGTAGTCGTAGTAGTAGTAGTAGTAGTAGTAGTAGTAGTAGTAGTAGTAGTAGTAGTAGTAGTAGTAGTAGTAGTAGTAGTTGCAGCAGCAACAGCAACAGCAACAACAGCAGCAGCAGCACACACACACACACACACACACACACACACACACACACACACACACACACACACACACACACACAGAATGCTCAGATGTGATGACTAGGCAAGAAATCGTTACCTACTACAGATACACCAATGGAGAGATGAATGTCTCCTTATGAAAGTACTGCAAAATTGTGTTCCACGTGTAAGACAACGAAAAAGAGCTGTAGAAAATCCCTTTACACAAATATAATAATAGCGTGTTTGGGAAATTTATACACGTGTAAGGAAGGAAACACATGACATGAATAATAAAAGGTAACTCTTTTCTTTATTGAGGGAAAACTGGTGTTGTAACTCAAACTAGTTGTGTTGTCAACCAGAAGGTAACGAGGTAACATGTTTGACTTTTCCAGGTGTGAATGAAGTCAGCTAAAAAAAAATAAATAAATAAATAAATATATAAATAAAAATATGTTTTGATCCTAAAACTTTGTTTTTTGTGGTTAGAACGATAAATATACATTTTTTGCCTTTTTTTTTCATTATAGTATGGGTCACTATTATTTTTCATCCCAGGTAAAGACCTTTGCAAAATCTCAATTGCTTATCTAACTACTTTTAAAATATTGCAAATATGTTAAAACAGTGACAGAAAGAAAGATTTTTATTTTCTAATAAGATCATTCTTAAACTGATCAGATCTCGCAAAAAATTTATCATAATTAGAAGAATTTGCTTACATTTCAGAAATCTCCTCAAATCTTCCAAAATGATCTACCAAACACTTTTAGAAGTTTTTAGAATGTTTGTAGGGCATTCTATTCAATGTAAACTTTTTCCGGAATATTTTAAAACTTTCTAGAATATAGTACAAATATGTAGAAGTATGAAAAATTTTCTAGAATCTACAATAATTTTCTAGAATGATCCACATGCTGGATGCCAGTTGCCAGTTGCCAGTGTCCCTCCTACATAAATTAAAAAAAAGGTCGTCCATGGTGTCTCTCTCACACACACACACACACACACACACACACACACACACACACACACATTTGTCAGTTGTTTTCAACAAGAATAGTTCTGGTGTTATATCCCTTTGGGATGGCACGTCAGTCAACTTCTTAGGCATTAAACCTCCAAATCTAAAAGTCATTAACCATTTCCTTTTTCTTCTTTCAGTTACTGAAATGGACTTCATCGCAACCCTTTCTGAGGTCCTGCAAGCTACCAAGCCCCTTAAGCACATGTCTGTATACACACAAACAAAAAATAAGCCTATATGAAAGACATCCAAACTTGTGGCAGATAAGAGGAAATTGATCGCTTATCAAAATCTCTGAGAAATAAGCAGAGAGAGGAACCATTCAAGATTTCAAGAAAAAGTCTACAACAATGCAATCACAAACACTGATACATATACCGATGCGCTACAAAATAAAACGTAAATGAAAAAGTTTACAGACAAATGAGAGAGAGAGAGAGAGAGAGAGAGAGAGAGAGAGAGAGAGAGAGAGAGAGAGAGAGAGAGAGAGAGAGAGAGAGAGAGAGAGAGAGAGAGAGAGAGATTATTTATTTATTTTTTTTTTGTTTACTACTTGTTCTAATTCTAATGCTTCTCCTGGTGGTGTTAGTGTTGCCGCTTATTTTCTTAATTGCAATTTTTCTACTTGTAATTCATTTTTCTCAGAGAGAAAGAGAGAGAAATCACTAACAAAGTTTTCTTATCGTGACAAAAACAAAGCAAGGAGGAGCGATTTTTTTATTTGATGTATTTGTTTACATTGGTTGGACAGTCGACGACGCCTTAATAACCGTAACCTCCATAGCCGCGAGAGTAGTAAGTAGGGGTGTGGTACTGTGAGGAGCCACCATAAGGGTAACCCGGCTCAGCATCAGCCTCGGGCTCGGCGCTCCTCTTGTGGAGACGTGAATAGCTGTGGTAGTAAGGGCGTCTCTGGTAACCATAGCCATGGTTTAGGTAGCCAGGCTCAGCTTCGGCCTCTGGCTCGGGCTCGGCGCTCCTCTTGTGGAGACGTGAATAGCTGTGGTAGTAAGGGCGTTTCTGGTAACCATAGCCATGGTTTAGGTAGCCAGGCTCAGCTTCGGCCTCTGGCTCGGGCTCGGCGCTCCTCTTGTGGAGACGTGAATAGCTGTGGTAGTAAGGGCGTTTCTGGTAACCATAGCCATGGTTTAGGTAGCCAGGCTCAGCTTCGGCCTCTGGCTCGGGCTCGGCGCTCCTCTTGTGGAGACGTGAATAGCTGTGGTAGTAAGGGCGTTTCTGGTAACCATAGCCATGGTTTAGGTAGCCAGGCTCAGCTTCGGCCTCTGGCTCGGGCTCGGCGCTCCTCTTGTGGAGACGTGAATAGCTGTGGTAGTAAGGGCGTTTCTGGTAACCATAGCCATGGTTTAGGTAGCCAGGCTCAGCGTCAGCCTCGGGCTCGGGCTCTGCACTCCTCCCGTAGCGGTTACGACCGTAGTACCCGGGATGCACGACAACTGGGTGGTATGAGTGATGCCCTCCCACGTAGCCAGCAACAGCCTCAGGCTCGGGCTCACCGCTCACTGCTAGGAGGCAGAAGCCCGCAACAACTGCTACTACAGCCTGTCGGGAAAAGGGAAACATCAGTATTCACATGACACTCGAGCCACCAACGCTCGGGGCACAGACCAGAGGCTCATCCCTAACATCCTCAGGTAACAGATCAACATGCAAAGGTCTTTACATTCATTCCTTAAGAGGCTGATAAGTGTAAACAACCAGTACTAATTTGAAGGTAGCTATGTGCACTCACCGCGATCTTCATGTCGACCAGGTGTGGAGGACCAGCTTCGACTGTGCCCTGCTCTGCCGCCGCACTCCCTTATATACCGCAATGCGCACCGCCAAGGCCAACAGGCGGTTTTCTCCCTTCTTAGGCTGGTGGGGTTTTCCGCGTTAGTGACTCGTGTTATCATTTGCTACAACACTCCTACACTTTCGCATCTCCGATCTCTTTCACTTTTCATGTCACTGATTACAAACACGGCACCTTCATCTCCCTCCCATCATACAGGCATCATGAAGAAACATACGAAAAAAAAATTAAATAAACTGTGTATGGTATGTAATGGCATAAGAATGTCTAAAGAGAGGGCAACATTACTATGAACGAAAAGAGAACAAGTATGTGAAAGTCAGGTAACCTGTTATGCAAAATAATGAAATACACATTAATATAGATATTGTCAACTTGCGTATGTTCAGTAGATATACGAAAACACTTACACTTACAAGAAGAATAAATTCACTATGTAACAAAATTTCGCTTTAGTCTTGATCTTTGCCCAAAACAATAATTTTACAATTATGTCCATCTAAACAAAAAAAAAAAAAAGTTATTTTGATCCAAAAACTTTGCTTTTGTGGTTAGAACAATAAATATACATTTTTGCATTATTTCATTAGAGTATGGGTCACTATTGCTTTCATCCCAGGTAAAGTAGTAGTAGTCGTAGTAGTAGTAGTAGTAGTAGTAGTAGTAGTAGTAGTAGTAGTAGTAGTAGTAGTAGTAGTAGTAGTAGTAGTAGTTGCAGCAGCAACAGCAACAGCAACAACAGCAGAAGCAGCACACACACACACACACACACACACACACACACACACACACACACACACACACACACACACACAGAATGCTCAGATGTGATGACTAGGCAAGAAATCGTTACCTACTACAGATACACCTATGGAGAGATGAATGTCTCCTTATGAAAGTACTGCAAAATTGTGTTCCACGTGTAAGACAACGAAAAAGAGCTGTAGAAAATCCCTTTACACAAATATAATAATAGCGTGTTTGGGAAATTTATACACGTGTAAGGAAGGAAACACATGACATGAATAATAAAAGGTAACTCTTTTCTTTATTGAGGGAAAACTGGTGTTGTAACTCAAACTAGTTGTGTTGTCAACCAGAAGGTAACGAGGTAACATGTTTGACTTTTCCAGGTGTGAATGAAGTTAGCTAAAAAAAATAAATAAATAAATAAATATATAAATAAAAATTTGTTTTGATCCTAAAACTTTGTTTTTTGTGGTTAGAACGATAAATATACATTTTTTGCCTTTTTTTTCATTATAGTATGGGTCACTATTATTTTTCATCCCAGGTAAAGACCTTTGCAAAATCTCAATTGCTTATCTAACTACTTTTAAAATATTGCAAATATGTTAAAACAGTGACAGAAAGAAAGATTTTTATTTTCTAATAAGATCATTCTTAAACTGATCAGATCTCGCAAAAAATTTATCATAATTAGAAGAATTTGCTTACATTTCAGAAATCTCCTCAAATCTTCCAGAATGATCTACCAAACACTTTTAGAAGTTTTTAGAATGTTTGTAGGGCATTCTATTCAATGTAAACTTTTTCCGGAATATTTTAAAACTTTCTAGAATATAGTACAAATATGTAGAAGTATGAAAAATTTTCTAGAATCTACAATAATTTTCTAGAATGATCCATAATATTCTATAGAAGGTTCAAGAATATTCTAGAAAGATTGGGAACATTCTGGGACACATTCTAGAAAAACTAAGAATATTTTAGAGTACTGCTTGACAATATAAGAGTAGGGACTTGGAGACCGACCAATCAGTTCTTCTTTGTCTGCCTGAAAAGACACATCACAAGAGGAGAAATGGCATCAAGAGGCTGCACTCATTCTCCAGATGCATTCTGCTATATATGTTGCCAATTCATCAACACAAGAGCAATGAACTTCTCTATGACAGCATCTAGAAAATCGGTGAAATATATCTATTTTGAAGCAAATAAATCTTTCTAAAAGCCACAAAAGCAAAGTTTGGTAGGAATAATGGAAATTTTCTACTGTTCTGCAATGAAAAGAATCGGAAAATAACACTCGCTTGTCAAAGACAAAAATCTTGTTACACAGCGTAATCGCTCCTATGGATGCTAAGTGTCTTCTAGCAATAGGCAATGATATTAACAGTCAGAATATGAACACACTGGTAAACTATAGGTAAACCTGGTTCAGAAAGAGTACTCATGGGAGT
>NC_087169.1:15171141-15178641 GCF_035594125.1 Scylla paramamosain
ACAGCGTAATCGCTCCTATGGATGCTAAGTGTCTTCTAGCAATAGGCAATGACATTAACAGTCAGAATATGAACACACTGGAAAAACTATAGGTAAACTGGGTTCAGAAAGAGTACTCATGGGAGTTCTTAAAGAGATCTGAAAGACCAGGGTCTATGATCAGTGAGGATGGCATCATCACTGCAGGGAATGAAATGAGGTCCTAGCTAAACCAGAACTAGAATAATGACACGTATATGCTCCTATCATCAAAACATAAAGGCACACGCTTCCATTATCACGCTTCCATCAAATTCATCAACCTGGAACAGAGAAAACATCTGCTAAGTTGCAGGGGAAGGTTTTGGGTTCGAGAGATCCGTGAAATTGTGAAATCAGTGAGACACAAATGTATAAACATTTAAAACGTTCACCCCCATATGTGAAGATCACAAAATGGAGGAAAAGGTGAATGAAAGGCTTTAGCCATCACCACCTCTTTATCACACTGCTTCTGACATGTTTGCCCCCTTCAGAATTCATGATGTTGTGAAGCGTAGGGCTTTTTACAAGGCTTTTAGAATCATCAATGCACTTGCTTATCCACAAGTGTTTATTTTCACTTAATTGAAATACAAAAGAAGGGAATACAAAGCGCTACATTAAAAGGAGAATAAGAAGCACTGAAAGGAAAGATATATGTTAAATTCTTGAAGCTCATATAAGCCTATATAAACTTATATAGGCAAGTGGAACAAATAAATAGGATTGGCAATGATTTCCTTTTTATCTAGAAAATGTGATTATGAGTCCGGGTTGAAAAGCATTTGGATTTGTAGAAAATATAAACAGTACTCGTGTAAGTAATATTAACCTGCACTGTCGTCAGTTCCGCACAACACTCTTCACCAATCTTCCTTTATTGTGGTCCTAGTTCAGGAATTCAATGGCAATTGACATAAAATGAGACAGAATAATAAAACTTATTTCTGTTTCAAAAGAAATTAAAACAATATTCATTTACATGGCAGAATAAGTAGGTTTATATCATAATGGCATAAGTGTATACATATATCGGATACAATGTTTATTGGTTGCTTATTACGGAGTGCTTAAACTGTGTATGTGTATTTTGATGTTTGAGTATATAAGCAGGTGGATGTTTCTAGATGTGTTTTCGTATAATTGTATACCTATATGTTAGAAATGCCTTTATTAATATATATATATATATATATATATATATATATATATATATATATATATATATATATATATATATATATATATATATATATATATATATATATATATATATATATATATATATATATACATACATATATATATATATATATATATATATATATATATATATATATATATATATATATATATATATATATATATATATATATATATATATATATATATATATATATATATATATATATATATATAAAGAGGATTCTCTATAATTGATCTCCACCTAATGAAAAAAAAATTAAACACGATGTACATGACTAAAAATAAATTTATTAATTAAAAGGAAAAGTCGTGCAGGTAAGTTCATATAAGGAAGTGGAAGATATAGAAAAAGGAAAATCAATGACTTCCTTTTTACCTACAAGAGAGAGAGAGAGAGAGAGAGAGAGAGAGAGGAGAGAGAGAGAGAGAGAGAGGAGAGAGAGAGAGAGAGAGAGAGAGAGAGAGAGAGAGAGAGAGAGAGAGAGAGAGAGAGAGAGAGAGAGAAATCACTAACAAAGTTTTCTTATCGTGACAAAAACAAAGCAAGGAGGAGCGATTTTTTTATTTGATGTATTTGTTTACATTGGTTGAACAGTCGACGACGCCTTAAAAACCGTAACCTCCATAGCCGCGAGAGTAGTAAGTAGGGGTGTGGTACTGTGAGGAGCCGCCATAAGGGTAACCCGGCTCAGCATCAGCCTCGGGCTCGGCGCTCCTCTTGTGGAGATGTGAATAGCTGTGGTAGTAAGGGCGGCTCTGGTAACCATAGCCACGGGCTCTGAAGCCAGGCTCAGCTTCGGCCTCTGGCTCGGGGTCGGCGCTCCTCTTGTGAAGATGTGAATAGCTGTGGTAGTGAGGGCGGCTCTGGTAACCATAGCCACGGGCTCTGAAGCCAGGCTCAGCTTCGGCCTCTGGCTCGGGCTCGGCGCTCCTCTTGTGGAGACGTGAATAGCTGTGGTAGTAAGGGCGTTTCTGGTAACCATAGCCATGGTTTAGGTAGCCAGGCTCAGCTTCGGCCTCTGGCTCGGGCTCGGCGCTCCTCTTGTGGAGACGTGAATAGCTGTGGTAGTAAGGGCGTTTCTGGTAACCATAGCCATGGTTTAGGTAGCCAGGCTCAGCTTCGGCCTCTGGCTCGGGCTCGGCGCTCCTCTTGTGGAGACGTGAATAGCTGTGGTAGTAAGGGCGTTTCTGGTAACCATAGCCATGGTTTAGGTAGCCAGGCTCAGCGTCAGCCTCGGGCTCGGGCTCTGCACTCCTCCCGTAGCGGTTACGACCGTAGTACCCGGGATGCACGACAACTGGGTGGTATGAGTGATGCCCTCCCACGTAGCCAGCAACAGCCTCAGGCTCGGGCTCACCGCTCACTGCTAGGAGGCAGAAGCCCGCAACAACTGCTACTACAGCCTGTCGGGAAAAGGGAAACATCAGTATTCACATGACACTCGAGCCACCAACGCTCGGGGCACAGACCAGAGGCTCATCCCTAACATCCTCAGGTAACAGATCAACATGCAAAGGTCTTTACATTCATTCCTTAAGAGGCTGATAAGTGTAAACAACCAATACTAATTTGAAGGGTAGCTATGTGCACTCACCGCGATCTTCATGTCGACCAGGTGTGGAGGACCAGCTTCGACTGTGCCCTGCTCTGCCGCCGCACTCCCTTATATACCGCGCAATGCGCACCGCCAAGGCCAACAGGCGGTTTTCTCCCTTCTTAGGCTGGTGGGGTTTTCCGCGTTAGTGACTCGTGTTATCATTTGCTACAACACTCCTACACTTCGCATCTCCGATCTCTTTCACTTTTCATGTCACTGATTACAAACACGGCACCTTCATCTCCCTCCCATCATACAGGCATCATGAAGAAACATACGAAAAAAATTAAATAAACTGTGTATGGTATGTAATGGCATAAGAATGTCTAAAGAGAGGGCAACATTACTATGAACGAAAAGAGAACAAGTATGTGAAAGTCAGGTAACCTGTTATGCAAAATAATGAAATACACATTAATATAAATATTGTCAACTTGCGTATGTTCAGTAGATATACGAAAACACTTACACTTACAAGAAGAATAAATTCACTGTGTAACAAAATTTTGCTTTAGTCTTGATCTTTGCCCAAAACAATAATTTTACAATTATGTCCATCTAAACAAAAAAAAAAAGTTATTTTGATCCAAAAACTTTGCTTTTGTGGTTAGAACAATAAATATACATTTTTGCATTATTTCATTAGAGTATGGGTCACTATTGGCTTTCATCCCAGGTAAAGTAGTAGTAGTCGTAGTAGTGGTAGCAGTAGTAGTAGTAGTAGTAGTAGTAGTAGTAGTAGTAGTAGTAGTAGTAGTAGTAGTAGTAGTAGTAGTAGTAGTAGTAGTAGTAGTTGCAGCAGCAACAGCAACAGCAACAGCAACAACAACAGCAGCACACACACACACACACACACACACACACACACACACACACACACACACACACACACACACACACAGAATGCTCAGATGTGATGACTAGGCAAGAAATCGTTACCTACTACAGATACACCTATGGAGAGATGAATGTCTCCTTATGAAAGTACTGCAAATTGTGTTCCACGTGTAAGACAACGAAAAAGAGCTGTAGAAAATCCCTTTACACAAATATAATAATAGCGTGTTTGGGAAATTTATACACGTGTAAGGAAGGAAACACATGACATGAATAATAAAAGGTAACTCTTTTCTTTATTGAGGGAAAACTGGTGTTGTAACTCAAACTAGTTGTGTTGTCAACCAGAAGGTAACGAGGTAACATGTTTGACTTTTCCAGGTGTGAATGAAGTTGGCTAAAAAAATAAATAAATAAATAAATAAATAAAATAAAAAGTTGTTTTGATCCTAAAACTTTGTTTTTTGTGGTTAGAACGATAAATATACATTTTTTGCCTTTTTTTTTCATTATAGTATAGGTCACTATTATTTTTCATCCCAGGTAAAGACCTTTGCAAAATCTCAATTGCTTATCTATTTACTTTTGAAATATTGCAAATATGTTAAAACAGTGACAGAAAGAAAGGTTTTTATTTTTTAATAAGATCATTCTTGAACTGATCAGATCTCGCAAAAAATTTCTCATAATTAGAAGAATTTGCTTACATTTCAGAAATCTCCTCAAATCTTCCAGAATGATTTACCAAACCTTTTTAGAAGTTTCTAGAATGTTTGTAGGGCATTCTATTCAATGTAAACTTTTCCAGAATATTTTAAAACTTTCTAGAATATAGTACAAATATATAGAAGTATGAAAAATTTTCTAGAATCTACAATAATTTTCTAGAATAATCCACAATATTCTATAGAAGGTTCAAGAATATTCTAGAAAGATTGGGAACATTCTGGGACACATTCTAGAAAAACTAAGAATATTTTAGAGTATTGCTTGACAATATAAGAGTAGGGCTTGCAGACCACCAATCAGTTCTTCTTTGTCTGCCTGAAAAGACACATCACAAGAGGAGAAATGGCATCAAGAGGCTGCACTCATTCTCCAGATGCATTCTGCTATATATGTGGCCAATTCATCAACACAAAAGCAATGAACTTCTCTATGACAGCATCTAGAAAAATGGTGAAATTTATCTATTTTGAAACAATAAATCTTTCTAAAAGCCACAAAAGCAAAGTTTGGTAGGAATAATGGACATTTTCTACTGTTCTGCAATGAAAAGAATCGGAAAATAACACTCGCTTGTCAAAGACAAAAATCTTGTTACACAGCGTAATCGCTCCTATGGATGCTAAGTGTCTTCTAGCAATAGGCAATGACATTAACAGTCAGAATATAAAGACACTGGAAAACTATAGGTAAACTGGGTTCAGAAAGAGTACTCAAGGGAGTTCTTAAAGAGATCTGAAAGACCAGGGTCTATGATCAGTGAGGATGGCATCATCACTGCAGGGAATGAAATGAGGTCCTAGCTAAACCAGAACTAGAATAATGACACGTATATGCTCCTATCATCAAAACATAAAGGCACACGCTTCCATTATCACGCTTCCATCAAATTCATCAACCTGGAACACAGAAAACATCTGCTAAGTTGCAGGGGAAGGTTTTGGGTTCGAGAGATGCGTGATATTGTGAAATCAGTGAGACACAAATGTATAATATTTAAAACGTTCACCCCCATATGTGAAGATCACAAAATGGAGGAAAAGGTGAATGAAAGGCTTTAGCCATCACCACCTCTTTATCACACTGGTTCTGACATGTTTGCCCTTTTCAGAATTCATGATGTTGTGAAGCGTAGGGCTTTTTACAAGGCTTTTAGAATCACTGTTTATCCACAAGTGTTTATTTTCAGGTAAATGAAATACAAAAGAAGGGAATACAAAGAGCTACATTAAAAGGAGAATAAGAAGCACTGCAAGGAAAGATATATGTTAAATTCTTGAAGCTCATATAAGCCTATATAAACTTATATAGGCAAGCGGAATAAATAAATAGGATTGGCAATGATTTCCTTTTTATCTAGAAAAGGTAATTATGAGTCCGGGTTGAAAAGCATTTGGATTTGTAGAAAATATAAACAGTACTCGTGTAATTAATATCAACCTGCACTGTCGTCAGTTCCGCACAACACTCTTCACCAACCTTCCTTTATTGTGGTCCTAGTTCAGGAATTCAATGGCAATTGACATAAAATGAGACAGAAACATAAAACTTATTTCTGTTTCAAAAGAAATTAAAACAATATTCATTTACATGGCAGAATAAGTAGGTTTATATCATAATGGCATAAGTGTATACATATATCGGATACAATGTTTATTGGTTGCTTAGTACGGAGTGCTTAAACTGTGTATGTGTATTTTGATGTTTGAGTATATAAGCAGGTGAATGTTTCTAGATGTGTTTCTGTACATTTGTATACCTATAATATGTTAGAAATGCCTTTATTGATGAAAACAAGATTGTCTATAACTGAGCTCGACTTAATGAAAAAATTAGACTCAACACGCTGTACATGACTGTAAATATGTATTTATTAAGTAAAAGGGAAAGACGTGAAGGTAAGTTCATAGAAAAGGAAAAAAATATGACTTCCTTTTTACCTACAAAAGGTGATAATGAGTCTTTGGTTCAACATATCAAGAAAAAAGATAAAACAACAAAAAGTAAATAATAACACTACAAACTGGTCGTCCACGGTCACACACACACACACACACACACACACACACACACACACACACACACACACACACACACACACACACACACACACACACACACACACATCTAGAACAAAATCTTTATCACACTTTATTATTCCTGAAAAAATAATACAAAATATTATGTTTCCCTACCTCTCTCTCTCTCTCTCTCTCTCTCTCTCTCTCTCTCTCTCTCTCTCTCTCTCTCTCTCTCTCTCTCTCTCTCTCTCTCTCTCTCTCTCTCTCTCTCTCTCTCTCTCTCTCTCTCTCTCTCTCTCTCTCTCTTCAAACTAGAGGAAATTCCACAGTTTTATCAATGACATTCTCATGCAATTATGTATTCAATGAGTTTACTACTACTACTACTACTACTACTACTGTTGCTACTACAACTGCTACTACTACTACTACTACTACTACTACTACTACTACTACTACTACTACTACTACTGTTGCTACTACAACTACTACTATTCCTACTACTACTACTACTACTACTACTACTACTGCTACTACTGCTGCTACTACTACTACTACTACTACTACTACTACTGGGCCCATTGCTCTTTTTGACATATATAAATGATATCTCTAATGCCTCTGAAAAATTTAATTATGTATTATTTGCTGATGATACAAATCTTCTTTTACATGATGATAACTTAAATAATTTGCATACTGCCTTGAATACTGAATTAGAGAAAATTAGTAAATGGGTATCTGCTAACAAATTAAAATTAAAGGTAAATGTTACAAAAACAAATTATATATTATTTCAAAATCGATCTGTGGAACATAGAATGAGGACAGTTTATATGGAAGGATGTGAATTGAAAAGGGTTTCATGAACAAAATTTTTAGGGGTTTTAATTGATGAGAATTTAAACTGGAAAAACCATATACAATCACTCTGTTTGAAATTGTCAAAAATTTGTGGGGTACTGTACAAAATTCGTCGTAACCTAACAATTGATGCCTTGAAAAATCTATATTACTCACTATGTTATCCTCATTTTATATATTGTTTATCATTATGGGGTTGTACATGGCCTTCAGTTGTAAAAGAAATT
>NC_087169.1:15181141-15188641 GCF_035594125.1 Scylla paramamosain
GAAGAGGAAAGAGAAGTATAGAAAATAAAGTTGAGGAGTATGAGGTGAAAGAGGACGAGTGGGGGGAGGAGGAGGAGGAGGAGGAGGAGGAGGAGGAGGAGGAGGAGGAGGAGGAGGAGGAGGAAGAGGAGGAGGAGGAGGAGGAGGAGGAGGAGGAGGAGGAGGAGGAGGAGGAGGAGATGGAGGAGGAGAGGCAGGAGAAGAAAGAGAAGGAAAAGAAAACGGAAAGGAAGTGGAAAATGCAAGGAAAAAATGAAATAAAGAAGATAAAGTAAAAATAAGAAAAAACGAAGAAAGAAAATGAAGATAACACTTGCCTAACAAAGAATAAAAAAAGAATAACATGCACAGGAGTAGTAAAGAAAGGAAGAAGAACAACCGCAAGTCATTGTCTAGTATCATGAGAGAAAATTGAGAAAGGGTAAGACGTGGCGTGGAGAGGAGACGACGGGAGGGAGGGTGAGGAAGGGTGAGGGAGGGAGTGTGGTGAAGAGAGCGGCAGGTCAGAGTCGTGGAGGAAGAGAGCGGGACGAACAGGTATAAGGCAGGTTACCGAGGGACAAACACAGGGAACTCCAGAGGAAATTCCATTCTTCGTTCTTCGCTGTTGATAGAAATTAGTATTCCAGATATAGTGAACTTGACCTTAATGTTACACGTACGCACATACATACATACATATATACCTACACACACACACACACACACACACACACACACACACACATATACATACTACGAGAATAATACATATGAATAACAAATATTGGTTCACAGAAAACAAACATACACAAATAAACAAAACATACACAAACAAAGAAGGAAATAAGGAACAAAAAAGAGAAAAGTCGACAGAAAAACAGAGAACAGTCAATACACACATCCACCCACAGCCGCACACACACACACACACACACACACACACACACACACACACACACACACACACACACACATATACACAAACTCTTTCTCTCATCTTACTCCTTTCACTCTCACTCTGTCACTTTTTTTTATTTCTCCACATTCTCCAAACCGGTCAGACAGCTTAGGGGACCCGGGAACAAGAGCTCGCCACGTGGAAAGCTTGCTGGAAATTTTGGCATGAGACAACACACATATAAGTCCTGAAGGAAAAGAAATAAAGGCAAAAAAAATTTCCTCAACGGCAGTACGAGTATTGTCTGGGAAGTACAATTGTGTTATATTTCCCTTTGTGGTTTCCCTTTTTCTTCTTTCCTCCTTTTTTTTTTCCATCTGCGTACGTGTTTGTGTGTGTGTGTGTGTGTGTGTGTGTGTGTGTGTTGCGCGTACCGTGTGTAGTGAGGGGCGCTGTAAGGTTGTAAGTGAATTTCTCTCTCTCTCTCTCTCTCTCTCTCTCTCTCTCTCTCTCTCTCTCTGGCTAGGTCCTTGTAGCACTAAAAATAAACAAGGCGTGGTTGTTTACTTCACGCTCCCACAACCCATGCGGCTGGACCCTCGCACCGCCGCACGTAACTCCTATAAAGCGTAACTCTGAAGTAGCGTCAATTTGACACAACAAGTGAAAATTATGGTATCCTTCCTGTTATCGTACTTATTTTTCATGTTTTATGTGGGTGTTTCTGGTGCGTGTTTGGTGCGTGTGTGTGTAGTGTGCGGTCGGTCTCTCTCTCTCTCTCTCTCTCTCTCTCTCTCTCTCTCTCTCTCTCTCTCTCTCTCTCTCTCTCTCTCTCTGAAGCTTGAGCATTTTCTTAAGATTTCTTCCCCATTTGTTCTCTTTCTTATTGGTCGGCAAGAAAAGTGAAAATTTTTCCTTCTTTTCTTCTTGTTTTCATTTTTATGTTCGTTTTCGCTCCAGTTACTCCCTTGAGGACGCTTGCTTTCTGATTTCCCTTTCTGTGTTCAGGTTCTTTCTTTTCCTGTAACATAAGATGAGAGTTTTTACTACTTGTTCTTGTTGTCCATTCTCGTTTTCCTTCATTCCCTTTGACTTTTACTTAGAAACTTCCTTAAGACCTTCTTCATTACTTTTCTCCTGCACCTTTAACATATCACTTGAACAATTCCTTAACAAGTCTTCCTTCTTTTTTGTTCACTGTTCTCGTTCTTGGTTTTCTTTCACCCACTAAGGGGACATCACAACAAATATCGTCTGTTACTATGAATTGAGGATCCTTTATCTAGAATTCTCAAATCAGGATACCTCGTAAAACTTATACATTTCCAGCACTAGGTGGATTCGAGTATCACAAATGTACTGATGAGATTCTTACCTTGACAAGCGCCAAATGAATCCCAGCGGCCACGTCTGGAAATAGGAGAGAATAGGGTGTGAAATTTTTTTAAGATACAGTAACACGGGTTTGCTTATTTTGAGTGATGTAGTGGTGAAAGTAGTAGTAGTATTAGAAGTAGTATCAGTAGTAGTAGTAGTAGTAGTAGTAGTAGTAGTAGTAGTAGTAGTAGTAGTAGTAGTAGTAGTAGTAGTAATTCCTCATTACTACGACTAGTACTTCTATTATTACTAATACTGACACTAACACTAATAATAATACTAATATAGAACACAAACTATTATAAGTAAACCTGTCTTAATAACAATAACAATAATATTAATGATAACAACAACAACAACAACAACAACAACACTACCACCACCACCACCACGACCACAACCAACACCAACAACAATAACAACAACAACAACAACCTAACTCAGACACCCACATCCACGCTGGAATATACACAATACTGCAATTTAAATACAATTACTTACTAGACTCGTCCTTCTCCCCTCTGGTTTTCCCACCCAAAAAAAAAAAAAAAATGAACTGGCCCTTTCGACACACACAGGTAGCTGAATGAGCACCTGAACACCTGCCATCCTCCGCCTCTCATGTGTTGTGAAACCCTGAAGGAGCTTGCCTCAGGTACTCCGCCGACGGTAGCGTGCGTACATACCTGTGTCAGTGTAGGATATAAAACTACCTGCATCAGTATTTCCTCCTTTCCACATGTCACTTTGGTGCATGAAAATTATGCTTAAAGCCACGAGGAGCCGTACTATGTTAAGTCCAGACTGTGTTCAGTTCAGAAAATAATATGCATTGAGGAAAAAAGAAGACCAGCAAGTGAAGCTTAAAGTGTCTTCACTTTACACAGAAAAAGAAATAAAAGGAAAAGACTTCAGTAATTTAACTCAAAGCGCCATAGATTTACAAGGAAAACAAAGAAAGGATAAAACAGAAAAAGAAAAAACATCGATAACCATATCTTCGTCTACTAATAAAAAAAAAAAAAGCAAAATAATAATAATTTTATTTATTTTAATGTACTTTATTAATTCATTTAATTTATTTCATTTTGCAATATGAGCAAGTATGAAAGGATGGATGAATGCAATAAATGGAATCAATATTTTTTTTTACAACAAGCTAACAGTTTTAAAATGTCTTACATAAAATTCTTAAAGACCAGCAAACTATCAGTATTATATATTTTATAAAGCATTATCCTCACTTAATACAAGTGAAACTTTTTTCCTCTTTGTCGTACACAAATCAGAGGTGCGCAGGACAAGATCGTGTAATACAAAGCAGACAATTGTCAAAATATCAGGTACCAGGCGGCAAACAGCGTGTAACTTTGAGACGCTGCCCCACACACTGCAAATCACCATTATTTGATTTCTCTTACTTGATTTTCTCTCTTGTTCACTTTTTATTCTCCGGGTGTCAGTTTTCCTTCTCACTTGAGGTAGAAGAAACTGTCCTTGCAGACCAAATAAAAAGTGGAATAGTCTTTGCAAGGGCGATTAATTTCTCACGTGACCTAAAACTCTTCCGAAAGTGCTGACGTCATGATCAGGAAGCAAAAAAATTACCAGTGAGGTGAAAAAAAAAAAGTAGATTTATTTGTTGACTAGAACTGCACTACTTACCGAGATACTGCCTGCCGCTACTGAAGGAGAACTGGAAGGCTCCACACACACACACACACACACACACACACACACACACACACACACACACACATGCTCAAACACAAAGACCACCTTCAAAGGCACCAAAGTACTTCACGTATCGCGCAAAATTTTCCTCTTCCTGAACACACACACACACACACACACACACACACACACACACATACACACACACCTATCCTTGCCTGAACCGCAACACTGCAACAGAAAAAAAGAAATTACCAGCAGAAGAAGTTTATAACAGCGATGACAATAACAACAAAAATAACAACAACAACAACTACTACTACTGCTACTACTACTGCTACTACTACTACTACTACTACTACTACTACTACTACTACTACTACTACTGCTGCTGCTGCTGCTGCTGCTGCTGTTACTACTGCTACTACTACTACTACTTCTGTTACTACTACTACTACTACTACTACTACTACTACTACTGTTGATGATGATGATGAGGAGAGGAGCAGGAGGACGAGGAGGAGGAGGATAATAATGAACAACAACAGCACGACCACTTTAACAACTTAACCTTACCAGCACAACACGCCGGCACGGAAAGGCATACAGGGTGTCGACACTGAGGATAAACTTTTTTCTGAGCTACATTTGGACCAAGCAACAAGGGAATGACGTGGGGAAGTCCAGCTGAAGACTCTTACAAAAACAATCCCTCACTTTCCCTCCTAAAAATAAAATAAAAATAACAACAATGCGGCAAGACGAGAGAAAAGAATAAAATGTTTATGTGGCTAGAATAAAAATTGATTCCAAGAAAGAAAATCAAGGAAACATGATTAGTGATAACGTAAGACAGGTCGAGACTAGATTGCCTTTAGATCAGTTGCACCATCACATCTTATTCCCAGTCCTCGTATTGTCAGGAGTCAGAGCCATCTCACTGCACAACTTTTCCTATAATCACCAGCAACTAGCACCAGCACCAGCACCAGATTTTTTCACACATATTGTTGTACTACGGTATTTTAACTGTTCTACAACTTGCAAGAGAGGAAAAATTAACTCTCTCTCTCTCTCTCTCTCTCTCTCTCTCTCTCTCTCTCTCTCTCTCTCTCTCTCTCTCTCTCTCTCTCTCTCTCTCTGGCCATGCAAACAATTTTTTCACAGTACTTTGAATGCAGACAAAAGAAGATTATAGCAAGATAAGGATCAAGAAAAGAGAGCCGGAGGACACGAGAAGTTGCAGTAACAGTGACACGCAATTTTTACCCTTACCTTCCTTATAGGTAAAGAAGAACCATTAGTATGACAGACCATAATTTCTTTTTGTGTAGATATGGGAAAGAGAGAGAGAGAGAGAGAGAGAGAGAGAGAGAGAGAGAGAGAGAGAGAGAGAGAGAGAGAGAGAGAGAGAGAGAGAGAGAGAGAGAGAGAGCGAGAGGCAGAGTTCAAGGTTAGTGTGGCGTGGGCGAGAGAAGAAGGAAGAGAGTCAGGTGTCAAGGCATCCCCCCTACCTCCTCCGTCCTCTTCCTCCACCCATTCCCAACCTCCACCTTTCCCATGTTTTCCTCTCCCTCCTCTCCTCCTCTCCTATTGTGTCTCCCCTTCCTTCACCTTTCCTTCAATTGATGGGTGTGGTTCTTTCCCTCTCCTTCGGTTTCTGTTTTCACTTGTGATTGCCTCCTCCTCCTCCTCCTCCTCCTCTTCCTCCTCCTCCTCCTCCCTCCTCCTCCTCCTCCCCCCCCTCCTCCTCCTCCTCCTCTTCCTGTTACCCATCTACCACCTTTCCAGGTAACAGTCAATAATAAACAGAATTATTAGTATATTATTGCTCCACATCGGACATTCCTACTCTGTTCCTCTTCTCTTTTTTTCTCATACCGGTTTAAAAGCAGGTGTGCACGAGAGAGAGAGAGAGAGAGAGAGAGAGAGAGAGAGAGAGAGAGAGAGAGAGAGAGAGAGAGAGAGAGAGAACGCGTACCTACAATGTATATTTACACCTTTAAGTCTACACACACACACACACACACACACACACACACACACACACACACACACACACACACACAATTAAGCTGTACCTCTTCTAAACGTGACCATATAACGTGAAGGTGAAACTCATTGGAAGATTAACTCGGCCTTAAAAAAAAAAGCATCAAGGCGGAAAAGTCAACATATGGCCCACACTTTTTTCTCTTATTTCTTGCAACAGCTGACCAAGTTAACATTGTAAACGTGTAACTCTGTGAACTCTGTCTCTCTCTCTCTCTCTCTCTCTCTCTCTCTCTCTCTTGACATTTCCCTATCTTTTCTTTTTTATCTTCCGCCTGCTTTGTTTTTACCTGTCATTGCTGTTCATTTCATTTTTCTAATTTCTATTCGTTGTTAATTCTTTTCTTAATTTCTCTTCTTGTTTCCTTTAATTTCTATTTACTTCTCTTCTTTGCACCATTCTTTATGTACTATTCTTTATGTATTGTCTTTATGTACCATTCAACTATGAACATGTTTTTATATTGCAATGAAGAGAGAGAGAGAGAGAGAGAGAGAGAGAGAGAGAGAGAGAGAGAGAGAGAGAGAGAGAGAGAGAGAGAGAGAGAGAGAGAGAGAGAGAGAGAGAGAGAGAGATTCATGTGCAAATTTAATGCCTAGGATAGAAAAAAGCAAGAACATTGGTAGTAGTAGTAGTAGTAGTAGTAGTAGTAGTAGTAGTAGTAGTAGTAGTAGTAGTAGTAGTAGTAGTAGTAGTTAGTAGTAGTAGTAGTAGTAGTAGTAGTAGTAGTAGTAGTAGTAGTAGTAATTGTTGTCACTGTTGTAATAGAGTAGTTGTAGTAGTAGTAGTAGTAGCGGTAGTGGTGTTGGTGGTACAAATGGTAGTAGCGGTAGTGGTGTTGGTGGTACAAATGGTAGTAGTCGTAGTACGTAGTAGTAATACAAATACCAGCAGCAGCAGCAGCAGCAGTAGCACCACCACCACCAGGAGCAGCAGTAGCACCAGCGCCAGCACCAGCAGCAACAGTAACAACAGTAGTAGTAGTAGTAGTAGTAGTAGTAGTAGTAGTAGTAGTAGTAGTAGAAAAATTGGTGTTAGTAGTAGTAGTAGTGGTGGTGGTGGCGGTAAAGGTGATAGTTGTCGTGGTAATAGTCATAGCATTAGTAGTAGTAGTAACTTTAGCAGTAGTAGGAATAGTATCATCACCACCACCAACACCACGACCACCACCAACACAAAAAACAACAAAACTAACAACAACAATACCTCACCCGAAGCAACACCACTAAGCAAGACACAACAAAGCCCACTAACGGAATCAAGGACAGGAGTGACACAAGGAAGAGAACCTGAGGGACGAGGAAGAAAATTAGAGGCGACCCCAATTTCTTACTCCAGGTAGAAAGACAATTACCGGCCACGCCTCTACCTGTGCAATCACCTGACCTCCGAACACCTGTACACGCTACAAGCTATGAGTCACGTTTGAAGAGTTATGGAACGTGTTGGACTCTCTCTCTCTCTCTCTCTCTCTCTCTCTCTCTCTCTCTCTCTCTCTCTCTCTCTCTCTCTCTCT
>NC_087169.1:15196141-15201141 GCF_035594125.1 Scylla paramamosain
AGAAGAAGAAGAAGAAGAAGAAGAAGAAGAAGAAGAAGAAGAAGAAGAAGAAGAAGAAGAAGAAGAAGAAGAAGAAGAAGATGGTGATGATGATGATGATATGATGATGATATATTAGAACAAGATAAACAAATACAACATAAGAGCAAAAAGAACAAAAGAGCACACACACACACACACACACACACACACACACACACACACACACACACACACACACACACACACACACATAACCTGATTACCTTTAAGCAACAACTATAGCAATAACAAACAAATCATAAACACACACACGCACACACACCGTTTATTATTATTATTATTATTATTATTATTATTACACACACAAAAAAATAAATAAATAATAAAGAACACACCTTAGTTTTACCTTTTTCCAGATTGTACCATTTACTCTTTTTTCCTTTCCACTTTTCTTTTAGCTCAGTCGTGTATAAACTTTGTCTTTCAATTACCTTCCTCATAATAAAGAACACTCCTTCCTTGTACCTTTTCCCAAATTAGGTATACAATCTAGTTTTTTTTTTTTTTTTACTTTTTATCTTATTTTATTATTTTTTTTTTTTTTACTCAATCGTATATAAACATCTTTTCTTTCAATTAATTTCCTCATAAGTGACCTTCCCAGTTTTTCTCTGCCCGTCAAGGTCCACCACCGCCAAAGTCTTTTCGTTAATGACACAGCACTTCTTTTTTTTTTATCTGCTTTTTGTCCAGGAAAGGGAAGAATTGCAAGCATATTGTGGTGAACGTTTTTCGGACACCACGTTTGTGCAACAGAGGAAATTTAATGAAGGTGAATGAAATGTACGACTTAATTTCAAGGTTTTACTATTGGGGGGAGTCGCGTGAAGGTGAGTGCGTGGGAGAAAGTGATCTTAATAGGTTGGAAAAATGGATGTGAAGGTGACTGATGATTGACCCTAAAAAAATAACAAAAATAAAGTAATGTACAAGTATATGAAGAGAAAAGGAATTTGATTAGTTGTAAGCAATGTACGGAAAAGTGAGTGATTTACGATTCTGGTCAGTAAAAGACAATGAGTGTTTATGAGGAAGGCCTTTTGTGGCTTCAAGACAGAAATGACAAGTAAAAATACATACACGTAAGTTAAAATTATAGTAGTTTTCATCAGCAAAATAAAAAAAAATTAAGGTGCTCTAATAAGGATCTAAGGAAATGATGTGAAGGAGAGACGAGTGCACGAGGGAAAGTGATTCTGAATAGATGCAAATAATATAAGTGAACATGACTAGACGTTCTAGATAAGTAAAGGAAACAAAAACTAGGATATGAAGGTGATACACATGGACTTAACTTGATGCGATGCTTAATCCCGGAAAGAAGTGATTTATTGAGGCTTCCTATTCTCACCATGAATGTAGAATACTTTATTTATTTATCTGTTTTGGTAACTAGCAAAAAAAAAATGAGGTTGAACTTATGAAGGTGTTCTTGTAGCCTTATGAAATACGATAATATAAATGTAAATGTGTGTGTGTGTGTGTGTGTGTGTGTGTGTGTGTGTGTGTGTGTGTGTGTGTGTGTGTGTGTGTGTGTGTGTGTGTGTGTGTGTGTGTGTGTGCTCATTTTTTTTTATTGCGTTCAGGAAGAAAAGCTGCAAAGCAAGTAGAAGGCCACAAGTTTTTCATTCTCTCTCTCTCTCTCTCTCTCTCTCTCTCTCTCTCTCTCTCTCTCTCTCTCTCTCTCTCTCTCTCTCTCTCTCGAAAACATGCGACCCAGTAGAACAAGGTAAAGGAAGACGTCACCATCTTACCTCTCATCTTATCGAGCAGTGTGCAAATTTAGCTACAACGCGAGAAAACTGAATCTTTATTAAGACAATTTATGGAAGTTTCTCAAGTGCGCATAAACAACGAAAGAACTTTAATAGCCACCAGTACCAACACCACTAAACACTTGCAGGTCTGGCTAAGGGCAAGCAGCATTCCATCTCTCCTGTCACCTGCCTAGCCTTCTCCTTTAGCTGTGCAGGAAATAGGAAAGGTGAGTAGTGATCTGAAAAACTTGATCACTCCTGCTAACATTGACTGAACCAGATAAACGAGGAAGGAAAGATAGAAACTTGAATATGATAACAGTATTACATTGATGATGACTCCAACATTTCCTTGCCTTTACTGAGGAGAAAAAAGGCCGACGGCAATAAAATATTCGAACTACCTTACAAATTTGTCAGTGTTGATATTTGCAATTATATTTTACCGCTACACTGGTACACTGGTTTTATCCTGAAAAGAGCCAATACCAATAATGGGATTAAAAAATGTACTTCTTCAAAAGTTAAGAACATGAAGAAATGAACAGTGTGTGTGTGTGTGTGTGTGTGTGTGTGTGTGTGTGTGTGTGTGTGCGTGTGTGTGTGTGTGTGTGTAATACATTCATACACACAAAAGAAACACCACAGACGACGCCCTCACATGCAAAACACCGACATGGAATTTCGCGAAACAATTGTCATATTTTTTCTTTCTTTTTAGTTCTTTTACACAATGAATGCGATGCGAGGGAAGGAGGTTACTGTAGGAGGGGAGGTGAGGGATGTGGGAGGGCGGGGGGAGCAGGATGTGGGATGCTGTACGAGTATATAAGATGACACTGTATGCAGATGTCAACACTTGTATCCTCTCCTCTTGCCGCCATGAAGTGTCACGTGAGTACACACACACACACACACACACACACACACACACACACACACACACACATCATCATCATCATCATCATCATCATCATCATCATCATCATCATCACCATCATCACAATCATCAGTCTGTTGAGTTGTCTTCGGATAAAACAATTCGCCGCTGCGTTGAAATACCATGTTACAGGATATTAGAATAATGGAAATGTTGGAGAATCTCAAGTATTTCATCGTGGAACTATAAATCTCGACTTGATGCACACTGGGAGGCATCATTGGGAACCAGCCCAACCACCCTTTTTTGAGCTTCTAGGAGTATTATTATTATTATTATTATTATTATTATTAGTAGTAGTAGTAGTAGTAGTAGTAGTAGTAGTAGTAGTAGTAGTAGTAGTAGTAATAGTAGTACTAGAAGTAATAGTAGTAGTAGTAGTACATATAGTAGCAGTAGCAATGATGATGATGGTGGTTTATGGTGGTGGTATCAGAAGTACCAGCAGTAACAGCAGCAGCAACATTACTAACACGTAACGCCTCGTCGCAGCAGGTTGCCGTCGCCGTTGCCGTCGCCATGGTCGTCGTCATGGGTCTGGCCAGCGCCGAGGCCGAGGCTGACGCAAAGGCGCGCCCTGGTTATGGTAACTACTACTACAGCTACAGGGACGCCCGCCGCCGCAACGTCTTCCTCGACTATGACTCGTTTGACCGCGACAAGAGGGAAGCGAAGGCCGAACCGGCGGATAAGACTGAGACCGAGGGTGTAGCAGAGGACCCAAGCGAGCACCAGGTCTTCAAGAGAGCGGCTAAGGCTGAAGCTGAGGCTGAAGCGGACGCCTCCTACGAGGGTTACGGCTGGCGCCACCCATACAAGTACCCCTACAACCCCTACCGCCGCTATTTCTGGAAGTAGCTCCTGAGATGACTAGCTTACTCCGTGTGACTTCTCTGTTTGCCCTCAGCATCACGTAGCGTAGAGGAAGATATTGTAAAAGAGGAATAAAATAGATATAAAAGGTACCTAGCATTCAATTGAGTGACTTGAGTCTTTGTGTGTGTCCTGCGTGGCGGTGAGGGTGACCAGCACCTGCGTGATGAATGTGCAGGTACCAGTGTCTCCATGACGCGACACTTCCCGCTCCCGCCCTGCCACTCATACACCACACCATCAGAACCTGGTAACTGCACAAAGAAAATAACTCTCTCTCTCTCTCTCTCTCTCTCTCTCTCTCTCTCTCTCTCTCTCTCTCTCTCTCTCCTCTCTCTCTCTCTCTCTCTCTCTCTTCCATACAAATCCTCTGACTCCCTCTTTCCAATACGAAAAACAATCGACAAGTTCTGCATTTTGGAGACTTTTCAATAATTTATTCACTATTTTTAGTCAATCTATGTATGCATGACGGCCTTTTCAACACCCTTTTCATATAGTGACTGCAGTTTTTGAAGTAGTAGTAGTAGTAGTAGTAGTAGTAGTAGTAGTAGTAGTAGTAGTAGTAGTAGTAGTAGTAGTAGTAGCAGCAGCAGCAGCAGCAGCAGCAGCAGCAGCAGCAGCAGCAGCAGCAGCAGCAGCAGCAGCAGCAGCAGCAGCAGCAGCAGCAGTAACAGTAGTAGTAGTAGTAGTGGTATCATTGCAAGACTTATGCGTCCTGTCTAAACAAACTGTTATCCAATTCTTTAAGAATGTTAACCTCATTTTGAACTTTGCTAAGCGGAAGTTATTCACGTTTGCAAGAGAATTATTCTCTCTCTACAGAAGAGTTAAGAATTTTTTTTTTTTTTTATGATGAAATAAAAAAATATCAAAAAATACCGAAAAAGTCCTGGTACACTCATCACAATTTTCATGAGTAATGAAAATAATTTAAAAAATAACAGAAAAAAAAATAATAACAGTAATGATCTACCTACAAATCAAGTCGGTAATTCCACATGGGTTAGACCAGACAAAGCACCACACACCCAGCCTCCACACTCACACCCCCTTCAATAATAACAATAAGGATAATGATAATAATAATAATAATAATAATAATAATAATAATAATAATAATAATAATAATAATAATAATAATAATAATTATAATAATAATAAAAATAATAATAATAATGACTTAAGAACAACGAAGGGAAAACAGGACTTCTGGAAATACAAGGGAGCGCATGAACTCGTTATATACAGATGACCCTTCACAATGTAGGAAAAGAACTGTAGCTCGTGTCAGCTCGAGCTAAAGACATCGCAGTATTTTGAAATATTTCCACGCCTTACGGGGCGACCTTGAACAGACTAGTAAATATTGTTACAGTTTACAGATT
>NC_087169.1:15213641-15216141 GCF_035594125.1 Scylla paramamosain
CTTTGTCCACCAAAACCAAAGCTGCTCAAACCCCCGCCGAAGTGACCACCGCGGCTGCCGTAGGAAAGGAAGCCAGGCTCGGGATCGGCGTCAGCGCTCCTCTTGCCAAGTTGGTGACCATAATATCCGCTGTGGCCGACGGAGAATGCACGGCCGCCGCCAAGGCCGCCACGGTGAAGAAATCCGGGCTCGGGATCGGCGTCAGCGCTCCTCTTGCCGTAGTGGTGACCAAAGCCGCCACGGCTGAAACCGCGACCCCTGAAGCCGCCGCCGCCATGTCCGCGACCAAAGGCGAAGCCGGGGTCAGCCTCTGGCTCGGGCTCAGCGCCGGCCAGCGCGAAGAGGACGGCCACGATGGCGCCAACGATGACCTGCGGCAGCAAGGTTACCATATTATGGCTGTGCTGAGTAACAAGAGCCGCACATGTATAGAGTACAGATGGGATTCAGCTATTGTACACTAGGATGTGACAACAACCCTGTGACTGCAAAGGATTAAGCTGCAAAGTGCAGGTGTAAATGTTTCAGTGCAAATGTGCTTCTGAACATACTTATGGCATATTATTGTCTTCTTAAGTGTATCATTCTATTCTGAGTGCAAGTGTGACTCTATACGTAACATTTTACAAGTGTGCAGGAAGGCGGGTACAGGAGCACAAAGGACGTGCAGGGAAAACTTACCTTGCTGTTCATGTTGATGTGCACAGCGGGGAACTGATGCCTATCACCGCCTGCCGCCTATTTATATAGCCAGGCAGGCAATGCGCCGCCCTCATTACCACTAGTCTGCCGGGGAAGAGGTGACGGAAGGCAGCCGATATCCCGTGATTTATTTTCTTTCTTTTTTTTTCCTTTTTTTATTTTTGACATTATAGAATAGAAGGCTGAATATCATGATTATATGACACAGCGAATACTATTGCGGAAGGCGCACCTCTCAAGGTCTCCAGGAGGCGGGAGTATATAACGCGGGCGACTCCACCACCTGTCACTTCCCGCTGCACATCTCGCCATGAAAAGCCAGGTGAGCTGCTCTCTCACACACACACACACACACACCATTATATGCAGTTGGTCAAAAGCACGTTATCACAAACACACAAACACACACACACACACACACACATACACACACACAAACAAAGACACAAACACACGCACACGCGCACACACACACACACACACACACACACACACACACACACACACACACACACACACAAACAAAGACACACACACACACGCACACGCGAGCACACACACACACACACGCACACGCGAGCACACACACACACACACACACACACACACACACACACACACACACACACACACACACACAAAGACACACACACACACACACACACACATACACACACTTTTTGAAATCGACACATACACAGAGAGAGAGAGAGAGAGAGAGAGAGAGAGAGAGAGAGAGAGAGAGAGAGAGAGAGAGAGAGAGAGAGAGAGAGAGAGAGAGAGAGAGAGAGAGAGAGAGCGAGCGAGAGAGAGAAAGAGAGAGAGAGAGAGAGTGAGAGGGGGGGAGGGGGGGAATTGTTGTGTGTGTGCGGCTCTTGTTACTCAGCACAGCCATAATATGGTAACCTTGCTGCCGCAGGTCATCGTTGGCGCCATCGTGGCCGTCCTCTTCGCGCTGGCCGGCGCTGAGCCCGAGCCAGAGGCTGACCCCGGCTTCGCCTTTGGTCGCGGACATGGCGGCGGCGGCTTCAGGGGTCGCGGTTTCAGCCGTGGCGGCTTTGGTCACCACTACGGCAAGAGGAGCGCTGACGCCGATCCCGAGCCCGGATTTCTTCACCGTGGCGGCCTTGGCGGCGGCCGTGCATTCTCCGTCGGCCACAGCGGATATTATGGTCACCAACTTGGCAAGAGGAGCGCTGACGCCGATCCCGAGCCTGGCTTCCTTTCCTACGGCAGCCGCGGTGGTCACTTCGGCGGGGGTTTCAGCAGCTTTGGTTTTGGTGGACAAAGCAGATACTACGGCTAGAAATGTTGATGCTGATCCGGACTCCGCGATTTCCTTTATTACGGCGGCTGGCAGCTGGAGCTTCAGCACGAGGCATCCGTTCTCTAGGAAACGAGGGTTACGGATGAGGCTACAGAGGACACTGCTTTTGTATCCGGCCTGAACCAAAGGGCATAAATATCTAAAATATATGATACGTAAAATACTTTTTTTCTCTGTCTTGAAATCCCATAAAAGGAAAAGATCAATGAGTATAAAGCAGCAATTTCTTTCCCTTATTTTAGTTTTGTCTTTACTGATGTAAAGAAAATTGGAAAAAAAAAGATAATTAGAGAAAATTTACTGCGGAGAAACTATTTTTGAAGTCTCTATTTTTGGCAGAAAATTAATCGTCACAGGCACATTGGCAGCAGAAGGCGAGGGAGGGCGATGTGGGGGAGATGTAGAGGAGGAGGTGGGGGAGTATGCTGGAACAGGATGTTAAGGCTTCAATACAGGTCAGTGTGCAGCGTA
>NC_087169.1:15226141-15273641 GCF_035594125.1 Scylla paramamosain
GAAAAGAGATACTTAGAAAAAACTCGCTGCGGATAAACTGTGTTTCCAAAATCTAGTTTCCGCAGGGAATTAGTCACCACAGGCACACTGGTAGCAGAAGGCGATGGGGGATGGAGAGGAGGTGGTGGGGGAGTGTGCTGGAACAGGATGTTAAGGCTTCACTACAGGTCAGTGTGCAGCGTAAAGTGATCCTCTGCGGTTCCACTGTGGTACACATGACACTAAACAGAATGAGGAGACGCCGTGGCTTGACGTTTCCTGGATTTAGTGATGAATTTCTGAAGTTTTAATGATCGAACCTTGTGGTAGATGTGATTCCTTTTGATCACCAGTGTCTTAATAATAATAATAATAATAATAATAATAATAATAATAATAATAATAATAATAATAATATTTATTTATTGGTCACGTAACATATATACATGAAATTTGTCTTGTGTGTTTTCATAAAAGATTGAATCATTCATACAAGGTCTAAAACTAACAGGTCTTATTAATCTAAAATATTCATACTCACACGATTAAAACATAAAAAGATAACTGGTACATAAAAAGATAACTGGTAACTGGTAACTGGTTCCATCATGATCAATCTACATGAATTTCTCTTTAGGAATGATGTAAAATTCAACTCAATTGCTATTTCTTTCCAAGAACCTTTGACAAGTAAGTACTGGAAGCTGCAGTAAGGAGATGAAAATATCCATCTAAAAGAGAGGGAGGGAAGGTGATGTACCGCTCAGTACTGGAGGAGTGACACTTTGTGATAGGTGCATTCTTTCCTCACACAAACACTGACACTGATGTTATTCTCTCTCTCTCTCTCTCTCTCTCTCTCTCTCTCTCTCTCTCTCTCTCTCTCTCTCTCTCTCTCTCTCTCTCTCTCTCTCTCTCTATAGCATTTCCGTCACGAGTTTTACGGAGACAAGATGTATGTGCATAGTTTATTCTTTTCCTAATATCTACAGGTCGGCATCGACCGACGCGTAGCAGTTCCCTTTACTTTCCGTAACCAAACCCTCTTCCGAAACCACCGAAGCCTCCAAGGAAGCCACCAAAGCCGCCGTGGAATCCAGGCTCAGGAGCAGCTCTCCTCTTGCCACGATATCCTCTGTAGCCGCCAAAGGCTGCGAAGCCGCCGCCAAAACCGCCATGGCCAAAGCCGCCGCGGAAGCCTGGCTCAGGATCAGCTCCTGCGCTTCTCTTACCGCGATATCCTCCGTAGCCGCCAAAGCCGCCGAAGCCGCCACCGAAACCGCCGTGGCCAAATCCGCCGCGGAAGCCTGGCTCAGGATCAGCCTCGGCGCTCCTCTTGCCGCGGTATCCTCCGTAGCCGCCAAAGCCGCCAACAAAGCCGCCGCCGAAGCCGCCGTGGCCAAAGCCGTAGCGGAAGCTTGGCTCGGCCTCCGGCTGGGGCATGGCACTAGCCACGGAAACAAGAACGGACACGAGGGCGGCGACGAGAACCTGTAACCACCAGATTAGGTCACTGTACATGAACGTGAATGTGTGTGTGTGTGTGTGTGTGTGTGTGTGTGTGTGTGTGTGTGTGTGTGTGTGTGTGTGTGTGTGTGTGTGTGTGTGTGTGTGTGTGTGTGTGTGTGTGTGTGTGTGTGTGTGTGTGTGTGTGTGTGTGTGTGTGTGTGTGTGTGTGTGTGTGTGTTTGTGTGGGTGTGTGGGTGTGTGTGTGTGTGTGTGTGTGTGTGTGTGTGTGTGTGTGTGTGTGTGTGTGTGTGTGTGTGTGTGTGTGTGTGTGTGTGTGTGTGTGTGTGTGTAAAGTAAAATAAAGTAAAGTAAAGTAAAGTAAGTTTATTGCCATTATTTACGTTTACAGATATGTGAAGACATAACAAACACATTGCTTGGCACAGTCTGTGGAGTCGTAACTCCTAAGACAGACAGATTTTAGGATAGATTAAATAACAAATTGTGGCAAGGTGAACAAGCATAAGAAGACCTTGCTATTGCAATGTAATGTAGTATAATAGTAATGAGTATAATATCAAAATCAAAGTAAATGGGTAAACTTGACAAAACACACAATGTAAGTCAGAATACAACAGGAGCTCAACCATCATGACAATTACAATGAAAACATTATCATACCAAATTCATGAAATAATTATGGTGTATCTAGGTTTGTACATGTAACAGATAAGTTTTTATTTCCTTTTTAAATTTAATTAAATTACTTCCTCTAAGCAGGATTTTTATATCCTGAGGGAGACTATTGAAAAATTCTGGACCAAAATTTATAACACTATTTTTAAATAGTTTAGTCATGAATACATGTAAGGATAAATTTACATTATTATTCCTAGTATTACAGGAATGCTCTCTAAATTTGAACACTGAATTAGGACCAATTGTTTTAAAAATCAATAACAAAGTGAAGTATTTATGTATTGAAGACACTTTAAAAATTTTTCTAGATTGGTATATTTCATCAGTTGAAGCAAATGTCTTTTTATGGAAAATACATCGGAGGAACTTATTTTGTGAAATAGATGATTTATTTAAGAATGAAGGCCAAGTACTCGCCCATAACGAAACACAATGTGTAATATGTGGATAAAAAAGAGTATAGTATATACTCATCTTTGCTTCCTCAGTTAAATTATGACGAATTCTATATAAAATACCAGTTATTTTTTAAAGCTTTAAGCAAACGTCATTAATATGCATTTTCCAGTTTAAATTTTCATCAACTTTAACACCTAGAAACTTGGTAACATGGACTTGGGCTAATTTTTCACCATTTAACAATACAGTAGGAAAAACATGCTTTATAGACCTATTTTGAAAGAATATGTAATTTGTTTTGTTAACATTAAGTTTCAAGTTATTTGATTTAATCCAAAGATCGATGTTACTTAACTCACTAGCTACAGTTTCATGCAATGTATCAATATTCACATCTTTCATTAATAAGGTAGTGTCATCAGCATAAATAGTAAATTCAATTTTAGAGCTAGCATTAATTATATAATTTATGTATATTAGAAAAAGTATAGGCCCTAAAATAGATCCTTGTGGTACACCTTTACTTATTTGTTTAATTGTCGAATATTTTTTATTAGAGTACACACTTTGTCTTCTATTATTCAAGTAGTTCTGAAATAGCCTGTGTGTGACTCCTCTGATTCCTATGTAATTTAATATGTAAAGCAATATATTGTGATCAATGGTATCAAATGCTTTAGATAAGTCAATAAAGACGCCAATAACAAAATGATTCTCCTCCAAGCATTTATAAACATTGCTTACGAATTGTAAAATAGCCGTTTCAGTTGAATGCTGACTCCTGCTGTGTGTGTGTGTGTGTGTGTGTGTGTGTGTGTGTGTGTGTGTGTGTGTGTGTGTGTGTGTGTGTGTGTGTGTGTGTGTGTGTGTATGTGTATGGTGTGGATGGTGACAGTCACAAGTGTTACAGAAGCATACTGTACTATATATAGCGGTGATATTAATGCCAGTAGACAGAAGTATTGCTTGTGTTGGCTGTGGTTGTGATGGTAATTGTGGTGGTAATACTGACAGAGTGAACAATACAAAGTTTGCGAGCAGTGGTCGCAGTTGTTGGTGTGTTTACAGTGACTGCAATGATGCATAGCAGTGTAGCTGGCAAACCGCAGGACTCACGCGGAGGGTCATGGCGGATCTGTGCGTGCCGGGAACTGCTGCCCCTCACCACCAACGGCGGCTCTTATACTCAGTCGTGGAGTGTTGGGTACGCAAGTCATTGTTTGACTTGTGACCGCCAAAACGAGTCATCGAGGGCCTCGTAGCCGCGGCCTTGGGGCCAGGCGGCTGAGGGGTATATAGGGCGGCAGCCACTGACGGTGTCATGTTCCCCTTCAACAGCTCGCCATGAAGACCTGGGTGAGTCCTGCAGCGCCTTCCACAGGCACACAGCTCCTGCACACACTCCACTCATCCTTACCACGCACACAACATACCCTCAACACTGCCAATGCCTCCCACACCACAGACACAATTTACCACACCTCGCAACACCACGGGCACACAACGCATACCAGACTCTTCTTTCCTCGCCGAGACTCCCTTAACTTAATCTGGTGGTTGCAGGTTCTCGTCGCCGCCCTCGTGGCTTTCCTTGTTTCCGTGGCTAGTGCCATGCCCCAGCCGGAGGCCGAGCCCGGCTTCCGCGGCGGCTTTGGCCACGGCGGCTTCGGCGGTGGCTTCGGTGGCGGCTTCGGCGGCTACGGAGGGTACCGCGGCAAGAGGAGCGCCGAGGCTGACCCTGAGCCAGGCTTCCGCGGCGGCTTTGGCCATAGCAGCTTCGGCGGTGGCTTCGGCGGTTTCGGCGGCTACGGAGGGTACCGCGGCAAGAGGAGCGCAGAAGCTGATCCTGAGCCAGGCTTCCGCACGGGCTTTGGCCATGGCGGCTTCGGCGGTGGCTTCGGCGGCTTCGGCGGCTATGGAGGATACCGCGGCAAGAGGAACGCTGACCCTGAGCCTGGCTTCCGCGGCGGCTTTAGTGGCTTCCATGGAGGCTTCGGTGGTTTCGGAGGAGGATTTGGCGGCTTTGGTTACGGCAAGTGAAGGGAACATCATGTGCCTTATCCTAGCTATCACTTCTAAGGCATCAATAAATTCTACACTCAATGAAAGCTAAATAAAACAACACCAAGAAAGGAAAAAGCGTTCCTTCAACGCATGTATCACCTTCTGTCAACAAATAAAATTCTCGAGATGCCCTGAGACATTTTAATTACAGCACTCACCAACTGTGGACACCACGAGGCGGGGACTATGGAGTGGGCTGAGTGGCGAGGCGTACATACAAGCCTAATGCTACTACTGCCTGCCGGTTGTGAATCGGACGCGCTAACCAATGCACCATCAAGCCCGTGTGTGTGTGTGTGTGTGTGTGTGCAGTAGTATTAGTAATAGTAGTAGTAGTATTAGTAATAGTAGTAGTAGTAGTAGTAGTAGTAGTAGTAGTAGTAGTAGTAGTAGTAGTAGTAGTAGTAGTAGGAGTATGAGGAGTAGTGGTAGTAGTAATAGCAGTAGTAGTAGTAGTAGTAGTAGTAGTAGTAGTAGTAGTAGTAGTAGCAGTAGTAGAAGCAGTAGTAGAAGCAGTAGAAGTAGTAGTAGTAGTAGTAGTAGTAGTAGTAGTAGTAGTAGTAGTAGTAGTAGTAGTAGTAGTAGTAGTAGTAGTCTGTGGAGCCAGTGTATTGTCAAGGTCTCTTGTGTACTGTACTACATTAACAAAGAATTATTCAAATATTGAGAAGAGGGAGGCCAGGCCTTTGCCTGTCCGCAAGGTAGCGGCTCGCTCTCCGTCCTGGTGGGGATGTCAACAAGTGTTCTTCAACTTCTAAGTTCAATTACCTTTGCTGAGAGCTTTTGAGAAATTCAAGTGTGTGTGTGTGTGTGTGTGTGTGTGTGTGTCACACACACACACACACACACACAAGGATAAGAGGTTAGGAAAATGTCAAGAATGTTGGGCGTATCTCAAAGATGGTCAGGAATACGAGTAGGGTGTTGCAGCAATTGCTCTACGTCGTCGAGGATAGCAAATTTCAAGGCTAGTTCACCATGATGGTCAGTGAAGGGAGAGGAAAGCCAAAGCTGGTGGTGAACACTGAATTCTCCAAGAACAGAGATATCCGAAAACGGGAAGAGAGTCAGAATGTGCTCCACTTTGAAAGTTTAGTAATCAAAGAATTTCTTATAGTCAGAGGAGTTAGGTGAGACGTATACAGCACAGATAAATTTAGCTTGAGAGTGCAGTCGTAGCCAGATGGTGGAAAATTCAAAAGATTCAAGAGCGTGAGGACGAGAGCAGGTTAAGTTGTTGTGAACGTAGTCGCAACATCCATCTTTAGATTGAAAATGAGATTAAAGAAAGTAGGAGGGAACAGAAAAGGGGCTACTGTCAGTTGCCTCAAACACCTGTGTTTCAGTAAGAAGATGAGGTTTAATAGAGGAGAGGTGGTGTTTTACAGATTGAAAATTAGATCTTAGACCGCGAATGTTGTAGAAGCTAATGAAGAAAAAGTTGAGGGGCGTGTCAAGACACAGGGTCGATACTAGAAGAGCAGTCCGACCTGGGAACTTCTGTGGTGCCCTCCTTGGATGGGGACTCCGAGGCTGATGTAAGATTCGCCATGATAATTTTGAATTTTGAGTGAAGGGTGTGTAATAAGGTGCATGTAGCTTTGTGTAAGGGAAGAGTTGTCTTTAGAGGGCAGGCTGTGACTGCCCCCTTGTGTTGTGAGACACAAAGGGAATTGTTCAGTGAGGTCACAGCTGATCCAGTGCTCAAGACGTCACTAGGAGTAATTAGCGTTTCGGCAGGTGTCTACTGCCTCCTCCTTACTCTATTGCCTCCGTTCAAAGAACGGCAAAATTCACACACAAGTTATTATTTTCGGTGGTAGAATTAATAAATATGGTGTTCCTAAATCTTGGTATAAAGATAATAGCCATAAGCTGGTGTGTGTGTGTATATATATATATATATATATATATATATATATATATATATATATATATATATATATATATATATATATATATATATATATATATTATATAAACATACTCTCCATTTAACACTTGGCGCACGCCCTGGTGGCACTGCACATATGTGTTTGGTTCCATAACACACGTAGTACCTTGTCCACCCAATTTTATTCCTTCTCCTCCTCCAGTCTTGCCTTGGCTAAGACCAGACATCCTGGACACCTAAACAAGATTTCGAGGTCATTCTTAGTGATTTTCGAAGGTGACTCAGTTTTATGAAAGATTTCGAATTTATTTTTTCTTTAAGTGAAGTATTTACATACGAAGGTGAAAAGACCACTCTAGTATTTGCATTCGTTTTTCACCACAGCGCGAGGACACTGAAGCCTTGAGTGGACGACGTGTGTTCAACACTGAACAGCACCGCCTGGTTGAGCCGCTACTCCGCCGCTTCAAGATCGATAATTCCTGGCGAAGTTTGAAAGTCCAATAGAAAGTCAAGTGGGGCAGTTCTGGATACGGGAGCCTTTCCTTGTACATTGATGGAGATGTACACTTGTCTCAAATAATAATGTCACAAAGTCCTCTGAACTCTTTGTTCATAAATAAAACAGAAATCGATACTTGGACTTCTTGACATTAACAGTGCCGCAAAAACGAAGAACTGCGGTGTGACAGGTGTAAGGAACCACAACATACAATTTTGGGAGGGATGGGGTGGGGTAATATATTTTCTTGATTAACCAGCGCTAATTTAATTAAGCAGGTGCACGACACACGCTGGGTAGGCTGCGCCACCCCAGAGGAGAAATGTGTCGCTTACCAGCGGCAAGCAGCAGCACAATATACGAGGACATACTTTACGTAAAAAATAAAATATACATTTGCATAAAAACAGAGGCATATTTTTTTTCCAGTCTCAGTGAAATACAAGTACGTACAGTGACCACTATTGTCCGGCTATTTTGTAGAGCTTGGTAATAGTGATAATGACAATGATGATGATGATGATGATGATGATGATGATGATGATGATGATGATGATGATGATGATGATGATGATGATGATGATGATGATGATAATAATAATAATAATAATAATAATAATAATAATAATAATAATAAAAATATTATTATTATTATTATTATTATCATTATTATTATTATTATTACTACTATTATTAAAACTATTATCGTTTTTGCTATTACTGTTACTATTATTAATATAATAATAATAATAATAATAATAATAATAATAATAATAATAATAATAACAATAATAATAACGATAATAACGATAACAATAATAATCATATATAACAATAATCATTAATATTATAAACAGTAGTGAAGGTCCTAACAAAGGGGTCCTGCACGCTCATGACCTGTCCACATAGTCTTCCTGTCACTGCCCTTGTGAGTCCCCGCCCAGGAACAAAAGTGACCTTCAATACTTGACTCGCTCTTGTCCACGAGCGCCTTGACCCAACAGTGGCAGGGTGGCGATGTGACTTCCTGGACACTGCCGGAAACTTGAGAGGCACATGCGACCACTATACAACCTGACATGTAGTAAATTATTTAGTTTAAGCTTAAATTAAATACATAGAAATACGGTAAAGTGATAATATGCAGAGTACAACAGTGATGTGTTTGATTATAAAGTAACTTTTGTTGATTTATTCATCATATTCAGCTACAAATGAAGCGTGTGAATGTGCAAGTTCACCAGTTTCTCAGTAACGAATGGGCCGTGTGTGTGTGTGTGTGTGTGTGTGTGTGTGTGTGTGTGTGTGTGTGTGTGTGTGTGTGTGTGTGTGTGTGTGTGTGTGTGTGTGTGTGTGTGTGTGTGTGTGTGTGTGTGTGTGTTCTCTGGGACTGGAGAAGGCATCATGTTGGCCACGCAGCCTCAGCCGAGTCCTTGTAGTTCTAAGGACGCGTGGTGTGTGCTCAGGCTTGAAAGAGTAGTAAAAACTGGACCTCGTTCATCACCCTTTCCCTCAAGTTCCCGGTGTCCGCCACCGCCACCGTCACCGGCACCGCCGCCGTCATCGGCATCGTCACCGTGTGAAAGGCAAGCCCCATGTTTACAGGAGTTAGTCTTAGTCACCTAATGGCAGACTGCCAAGGTGTGTGCAATATTTTGTCTCTCTCTACTTTCTAGAAGGCGCCTCACAACAGTACCCCACTAACATTCTACTGTACTTCAAAGCATTTAGCGTGCTTCAGTAAATTTATTCATTATTATTCTCATTATTCAAAGATAATTATCATATCACAGGTAATTTTTCCTAGTGTATGGAATACATCATCGAAGCAGGACAAATTTTGTAACCGAACAGCAGAACTACGGCCAATGTTAAGGAAAACGGGGCGTCGGCCGCTCAGCAGCATGGAGGAGTGACTCTTGTAACTCTTGAGCCAACACTTGGATGCTAAAGAAACACAGAGCAGCATACCACGAAGAAAAAAAAAACATGAAGGAAAGTATAACATGACACACACTAAACCAGGCTAAGGACGTCCGATTTTTTCTTTTCTTTCTTTTTTTTTTTTAGTTTTTCTTTCAAGAGGGTAAAATTTCCTAAGTCATCATCAAATGTTTGTGATCGAAGTGCCTTGTTGACTTTTGGCAACGACCTGATCCAGCTACTTTTCCTTCCGCGAGCCAGGGAGGAGGAGGAGGAGGAGGAGGAGGAGGAGGAGGAGGAGGAGGAGGAGGAGGAGGAGGAGGAAACGAAAGAAGAAAAAAAGAAAGAAAATGAAAGGAAAGGGCGCTAAGGTGCTATTACGTCAGAAAAGGGAAAAAAATAAAGAAGGAAGACAACAACAACAACAACAACAACAACAACAACAACAACAACAACAACAACAACAACAGTAACAATAACAACGATCACCAGAATTACAGCCAGTAGTATGTGGCACTTAACACACTCTTGCCATACTACAATAATCACCACACCCATAAAAAACACAATCATTTCACCAGCAGGAGAGAGAAAGCGTGTCTAGTCAATGTTGCATGAAATCTTAACAGTTTCACCTTGGTTATTCAGTAAACATTTACCTGCGATTGTTACATGAAATTTCTCACGCTTCGCACTTCAGGTATTCCAGTCATAACAACGTAAGGGAAGCTGCAAGAAGGCGTCAAGACTACACGTGGAAATCCTAACATGAAACGTACCTACTTATTTCCACCAATCATCCTCATCCATCAACTTATCTACTCTTTTACAACTCCCTAATGACTGCACTAACAATTTAATTAATGAGTCTGTTCCACTCATCTGTCATTCTATTTAAGAACCAATTCCTTCCTATCTTTTTTTTTTTTTATTTAATTATATCAAGCTTGAGACAATTATTTCTTGTACTATCTTGATTACTGACCCCGAGGATTTATAAGAGCGCAAGACAATAAATGAAGGCAATCTTACCACGCTCGAGTCTCTCTCTCTCTCTCTCTCTCTCTCTCTCTCTCCAGGAATCGGTTCCTTAAAACATTAAAGATCTAACCGCAATCCAGGAATACAAACTAGGGGGCCTCGTGCAAATAAGATATAACTGATGAATGAAACGTGCACAAAAAGTCTACAATGATACCGTGACAAAAAAAATAGTTAATTAATACAACTTTAAGATAACAGCTAAGGATGATTTTTGTATAAGATAATACAATGAAAGTATCTAAAGAAAATATAAATCGGTAAAAAAAAATAAATAAAAATAAGAACAATTAGATAGCAAATAATACAAATACGATGAAAGAAATTAAATACATACATGCATACGTAGACACACAAATAGACAAACAAACAAACAAACAAATAAATAAATAAACAGTAAATGAGTAAATAAATACAAAATCAACTAATGAATACCTAATAAGTAAATAATTACAAAAAATAACCAATGAACAAATAAACTGGAAAATGCATAAGTACATTCAGTACATTAAACAGCTGAAAAAGATAAAATAATAACATATAAGCAAAAAAAAGTCAACAGACACCGGAGAAAACACACACACGAATTACAAACAACTACAAAACAACACAAACAAACCAGGAAGTCCAAATCACAACCACGCGCCTGTCTTCCAATTACTGGCCAGGTAATTTCAGCGCCCTCAAGCTCCCCTCCAGCCTCTCCAGACCCTCGAGGTGATCCAGTACCCCTAACACACACACACACACACACACAAGGCTGCTGATTCATCCCCAGGTCTACAATTTCTTCCTATTCTCTTCCTTCTCCTCATTTACTTTTTTCTCTCCTACGCGTCCATATTCGGAGTTTATTCCTTCCTTCGGTTGAACAGTTCTAAGAGGGAGATTTCGAGACACTTCTCAAATTTCGGATGATCCTTTTCCTTTACTGTACCAAATAGGGACTGTCACTTTCAGGAGGACTTTTCTTTATATTTTTTTTTTTTTATTGCCTATGGCCAATGCCTCTCTTACATTAAAAATACTAATAATTCAGCATGAAGCCCTGATAGTGTATAGCTAATTAAACCCATGTTCCTTAGTTTAATTTCTCTTTATTCTTATTCTTCCTCTCGTCTTTCATTGAGCCTTTTTTTTTTTTTTGTTATTTTTGTTGCTCTAGGCCAGTACCTCTCTTACATAAAAAATAATGATTAAGACCTTGATACAGTAACGCCTAACTAAACTTACGTTCCTCACATTAATTACTTTGTATGCTTCGTATTCTCTCTCTTGTGGCACAATGAAATCAACAAGTCAGTCACACAATCACTCCTCTCCCTCGCCCCCCTCCAACTCCTCTTCCACCTTCGTCTGTGCTATTCTATTTCTCTCCCGGAGTGACAAACAGTATCACAAACACATCCTCGTCAACAAGTCTTGCTGAAATAGTTCCTCCTTTTCTTTCCTTCAGTATTTTACCTCCTGCTTACATCACTCCTGCGGCGCCGGGATCAAGTATCGGAAAATGATTTAGCGATATGAGGCACCATGACAAGTGTCTCGGGAAAGGTCGGGCAAACATACCCACGGAAAGAAAAAAAAATAGATATGATGACGAGAAGGAAATTAGCCTGATTATTGAGGCTAAGGAAAACTGGTGTGTGTGTGTGTGTGTGTGTGTGTGTGTGTGTGTGTGTGTGTGTGTGTGTGTGTGTGTGTGTGTGTGTGTGTGTGTGTGTGTGTTAAATTAAATATATTAAACTTGTCCATTACATATATTCAAAATGTGCTTCCTAATGTAATCGACGCATGATAGAAATAGATACGTGAAAGATCATAGTTATAACACACACACACACACACACACACACACACACACATTCACTGGGACACAACCAGAGCATAGAAAATAAAATACAGCTAAGAAATAAAAGAACCAAGAAATAAAATGAAAACTGTCCACTAAATCTCTCTCTCTCTCTCTCTCTCTCTCTCTCTCTCTCTCTCTCTCTCTCTCTCTCTCTCTCTCTCTCTCTCTCTCTCTCCTAATAAAATAGGCATAGATGATAAACCACAAATAAAAATGAATGAATGAATGAATGTGTAAAATTTTGACAATACAATGAAGTCCCTTTAATAATTCACACTTTTTCTCCTTTCCTTCCCTTTCCTTTGTTTTCCCTATCAGTCAATTCATTTTATACATTAATTACAACACAATTTACAAATCTAATTAATTACAATGAAAAATGGCAAAAGTGAAAGACGGAGAAAAAAAAAAAGTTTAATAAAAGTGATGAATTAAGGGTGAGAATTTTTTTGGGGGGAATATGGTTAGGATAAATAAAGTTAAATAATACGAATGAAAATGCTGTGGACTTTAATAATCTCGCATATACAATTTCCTGTACTTGCTGTTTGTCTTCTTCTTCTGCGTTACATACACGTAGTAGAATTTTCACTCACTTTCTCGTTCTTGTGTCGTGTGGTTTAATTCCTGTCCTCCCTGATCCCTTGTGCAGTCCCTACTTCCCTGATGCTTTGTGCCAGTCCCTTATTACCGCCTGATCCCTTACGCCCACTCTGTTATTTAGTACCAGAATTTTTGTGAATCCTTCCCTCCTCTTCCCCTGTCTTGCTAACCTCACGTGACAATGCTTTTATTCCTGTCGCATGAAGCAAGCGTTCCCCATTTGTTCTTCCTGGTGCCTTATAGATATTTTTTTTTTCTAATTTTCTTTCTTTTTTTGGGGGCGTCTTTTCTTTCTTTTTTTTTATTTATAAAGTTAGTAGCATAAATATCTTCCGTATAATCGTAAGAAGAAACTGTGCCTCATTTATTTTGATCCTTTATAAATTTTGCCTTCTTGTCTATTCCTACTCTCTCTCTCTCTCTCTCTCTCTCTCTCTCTCTCTCTCTCTCTCTCTCTCTCTCTTTCGTAACTGTGATGAAAGGAAGTGCCAAGGAATTACAGTCGCATTGCTAAGCTCCCCTTAGAAAGACATTCACGTATTGGTACAGTGCTGGTCACATCTCATGGAACCTTTCTGCACTCAGTTCCAGTTTCTGCGTCTTGCCTCAGTTTCAAGTTCCCTAATGTCTTGTTAGCCTCTGCATGAAGTCCCCTGATGTCTTGACAGCCTCAGTCTCAAGTCCTCTGACGTCCTGACAGTGTCCTTACAAAGCCTGACAACTGACAGATTATTTGCAGATCAGACGATTTACTTGCGAGGAAGAACGCGGGACAGAGGAAATGAGTACGACAAGCTGCTCGACTCTTAACGATGACTATACTTACACAATTATCCTTCGGTGGATATGGTACAGCATGTTTGTCCATTCACATGAGTAACATTACATCAGTATTTGAGGTTGTGCATCTAGATTCCATAAAAAAAAGAATAAAAAAAAAATATACATAGGGGATTTTAAAAGACGCAATAAGATAAATGGCTTTATTTCTGGATCCAATCTTTAAGTGTTCTTTTTCTTTTCAGATAATAATAAAAAAAATTAAGAATTTTTATATGGAGAGAAATTATGAACACACACACACACACACACACACACACACACACACACACACACACAGAAACAGAATTTAGATTATGAAGGAAGGTTTAAGCCATTACTGAAAACTTGAATACGTTTTGCTGTTCCTTTCATTTGCCATAGCCAAAGCCTCCGAAGCCGCCATAGCCGCCTCCAAAACTACCATGGAAGCCGCCAAAGCCGCCGCGGAAACCTGGTTCAGCCTCGGCGCTCCTCTTGCCGCGGTATCCTCCGTAGCTGCCGAAGCCGCCGAAACCGCCGCCGAAGCCGCCATGACCAAAACCGCCATGGCCAAAGCCGCCGCGGAAGCCGGGCTCAGGGTCAGCCTCGGCGCTCCTCTTGCCGCGGTACCCTCCGTAGCCGCCGAAGCCACTGCCGAAGCCGCCGTGGCCAAAACCGCCATGGCCAAAGCCGCCGCGGAAGCCTGGCTCAGGGTCAGCCTCGGCGCTCCTCTTGCCGCGGTACCCTCCGTAGCCGCCGAAGCCACTGCCGAAGCCGCCGTGGCCAAAACCGCCATGGCCAAAGCCGCCGCGGAAGCCTGGCTCAGGGTCAGCCTCGGCGCTCCTCTTGCCGCGGTACCCTCCGTAGCCGCCGAAGCCGCCACCGAAGCCACCGCCGAAGCCGCCGTGGCCAAAGCCGCCGCGGAAGCCGGGTTCAGGGTCAGCCGCGGCGCTCCTCTTCCCGCGGTACCCTCCGTAGCCGCCGAAGCCGCCACCGAAGCCACCGCCGAAGCCACCGTGGCCAAAGCCGCCGCGGAAGCCGGGCTCGGCCTCCGGCTGGGGCATGGCACTAGCCACGGAAACAAGGAAAGCCACGAGGGCGGCGACGAGAACCTGCAACCACCAGATTAAGTTAAGGGAGTCTCGGCGAGGAAAGATGAGTCTGGTATGTGTTGTGTGCCCGTGGTGTTGCGAGGTGTGGTAAATTGTGTCTGTGGTGTGGGAGGCATTGGCAGTGTTGAGGGTATGTTGTGTGCGTGGTAAGGATGAGTGGATGAGGAGGAGTGGAGTGTGTGCAGGAGCTGTGTGCCTGTGGAAGGCGCTGCAGGACTCACCCAGGTCTTCATGGCGAGCTGTTGAAGGGGAACATGACGCCGTCAGCGGCTGCCGCCCTATATACCCCTCAGCCGCCTGGCCCCAAGGCCGCGGCTACGAGGCCCTCGATGACTCGTTTTGGCGGTCACAAGTCAAACAATGACTTGCGTACCCAACACTCCGCGACTGAGTATAAGAGCCGCCGTTGGTGGTGAGGGGCAGCAGTTCCCGGCACGCACAGATCCGCCATGACCCTCCGCGTGAGTCCTGCGGTTTGCCAGCTACACTGCTATGCATCATTGCAATCACTGTAAACACACTAACAACTGCGACCACTGCTCGCAAACTTTGTATTGTTCACTCTGTCAGTATTACCACCACAATTACCATCACAACCACAGCCAACACAAGCAATACTTCTGTCTACTGGCATTAATATCACCGCTATATATAGTACAGTATGCTTCTGTAACACTTGTGACTGTCACCATCCGCACCACACACACACACACACACACACACACACACTAAGACACACACACACATTCACGTTCATGTACCGTGACCTAATCTGGTGGTTACAGGTTCTCGTCGCCGCCCTCGTGGCCGTCCTTATTTCCGTGGCTAGTGCCATGCCCCAGCCGGAGGCCGAGCCAGGCTTCCGCGGCGGCTTTGGCCACGGCGGCTTCAGCGGAGGCTTTGTTGGCGGCTTCGGCGGCTACGGAGGACACCGCGGCAAGAGGAGCGCCGAGGCTGATCCTGAGCCAGGCTTCCGCGGCGGCTTTGGCCACGGCGGTTTTGGACATGGCGGCTTTGGCGGTGGTTTTGGCGGCGGCTTTGGAGGCTACGGAGGATACCGCGGCAAGAGGAACGCCGAGGCTGACCCTGAGCCAGGCTTCCGCGGAGGCTTCGGCCATGGCGGCTGCTGCGGTGGCTTTGGTGGCGGCTTTGGCGGCGGCTTCGGCGGCTACCGCGGCAAGAGGAGCGCTGATCCTGAGCCAGGTTTCCGCGGCGGATTTGGTGGCTTCCATGGAGGCTTCGGTGGGTATGGAGGAGGGTTCGGCGGCTTTGGTTACGGCAAGTGAAGGGAACTGTCCCGCGACAGCTGAGGCTGAGATGTGTAGGTATTAGTGACGAAATAAACTGTGCACAGAACAACTGAACTTTGTCTTAACATTTTTTCATGATATTTCCGGTGCACGTGTTGTTTGTGAGAAGCGGAGTGTAATATCCGCTGCGGGGATGTGTAGCAAAGACGTGTTACACATACACACTGACCACTCATCCCGTGTGGTCCAGATGCTGACTGTCTATACAGTTTCCCTTGTTAATGGTCAAAATGATGCGACTGATTATCCTTTCCTGCAATAGATGTCGCTGTGTGAGTGTTAGGCTACAAGTTTCAAAGCTGCGCACAAATATATTTTTCACAAAATAATAGATCTTTTATATGTGTATCTACGTATATGAGTATATTATATGGCGTGATTGATTTTTTTCTATTATTATTATTCGTAAAATAAGTTATGAAATTTGAATTAAATCGAGATTATCTAAAAATAGTGGTACACGCGCTCCTTTTTTTATACTCTCTCTCTCTCTCTCTCTCTCTCTCTCTCTCTCTCTCTCTCTCTCTCTCTCTCTCTCGTCTACAGTATAACTGAGACAATGAGGAATGAAAAGCAGTGTGATAGATAATTATGTGAGTAATCAAGACCCCTTCCCTCCTCACCGCCGCGCCAAGCACCTCAGCATCCTGTTTACGGATATCTCGGCCGTTAGGCCAATAAGCCGTAACGCGCGAACAGTCCCATACAGTAGTACCAGTCGCCTTTTGGGCTGTCTGGCATACATGATCACAGCCGTGACTGCTTCCGGTGGGACATGAACACACACGAAGAAATGACAACAGTTACAAAATCACTAGAGTTTCCTTACTACCGTTATGTAGCACAGGAGCACGCGCGGTGTTCATCATGCAAACCAGGCGGGAAACAACATGGTACTCACATCACCGCAGGCTGATGGTGGCCAGTCCCGCTCGTCTTCCTCGTTTTCTTCCTCCTATTCGTTTTGTTCCTCCTCTTGAAATTTTGGCTAATTCTTTCAGAAGCACAGCTCACCTCACAGTGTGCCTATGACTTCACCAGCGTCTATGTATTAATTAGTTCACTATTTATTGGATAAAACTTGTAACTGCATGTGTTTTCCCCGAGCCACACTAGTACACCACTCCTCACTCAGCACACTTCACTATTTCCCTCACAACACTGATGTCCTTCACTTTATAACGATCCATCTTTTCATTCAAGCTGCTGATCATGGCGGTTCCATCATAATCAGAGAGCAAATTCACAGGAAAAGAGGACGTGAAATTTCCGTAGCCACTCACTCCACAAGCGCGAGGGTGACTAGCCTAGCACGATGACGTCACGAGGGGCCACACTGTCATCTCCCTCCCCGGACGGTTTTGTCTTTCATCTAAAATATTGTAAAAACAGAGCCTACTTCCTCATAGCACTAATATATTTACTTGAAGTGATAAGAATACGTATTCGTGTTGTTTTTCTTGTGTTATATAACACATTGTTATGACAAAACTGAGTTTGGATTTTACATTAGTGGTCCTTATGTATCGTTTTATGAGTCACTTTAACCAGTCAATCTTTTCAGTATTTAAACAAAGAAAATTACATATATAAATACTTCATTTTATCCTTCTGCCAGATACGAACATAGTGTTAAGGAAGTGGCCAAAGAAACATTACTGTAAACAATATATAGGTGTATTATCGTGCATATATATATATATATATATATATATATATATATATATATATATATATATATATATATATATATATATATATATATATATATATATATATATATATATATATATATCGGAATTAGTGTTGTGTCTATGTGAATAAAACCAGGTTGACTCCCATCTACACCGTCTTTCCGTCTGCCTCTCGTTCCCGGACTAATCTATATAACTCGCAAGGTCCCAGGCACAGGACCCATGTGACTGAGTGGTAAGTGGGACCGGGAAATCACTTCCAGTATCCTGACGAATACCTGACAGACAGTAAGTAGCATAAGTGACGGCCGGTCAAGTCTGACCTTACCGGTGACGGGTGCGTAACCATTGGTGCCCAGAAGGGGACTCAATAACAATATTGTAATTCGCCTTGCCAATACTTTAACATTTGTCAATTAAATTAATATTTATATACTTCTGCTTATCGTTTACCTTGCATCTGTCTCCGTATTCATTACTTACACTGTTTGAAATGCACAGGAAAGACATCCCTTAGAAAGTATGCCTACTAATAAGAGCAAAGAAAAAAAAAAACGAGTAATAATGTAGCCTCACTATCTCTCTCCCCCTCCTCCTTTATCGTTCACCTTTAACGTGTTCTTTTCCTCCTCTCTCTTTATCTCCTGCTACTCCTCCTTCCCTCTGTTATTTCTCATGCCTTCTCAGAGAACGTTTTCATTCTTCCAAGAGCTAACTGGAGAAGGAAAACACTCACTCCTATGTAAGGCCAGATCACAACGTGCTCATCCTGTCTCCAAAATGTTTTGTGGGGGAAATTTTAGCGTCACGTTTCGCATGTGGTGATACAAGTGAAGTGGCGATAGTGATGAAAGGAGAGGAGGGGAATGCGCTCTGAGGACCTCGCTCCGGACAGGCGACCCCAGGATACTCAGTAGCAAGGACTAGAATCCTTGTCAGTAGCTTGTCAGCATGTGGGTTGGGAAGTTGGGTCTTGTGGTGTGGGTGTACGCGGCGACGTGGTGTTGTGTTTCCGCTGAAGGTAAAGTGATACAGAGGACAGTATTCAGAAACACTTCTGCGCCGCACCTCCGTTATACATTCAAAAGGCTCTAGTTGAAGTGGCACGTGTTTTTAAGGATTTTTTTACAATTCTAATGAAAGATTGAGAAGATTTCTAGATTGTTAGCAGAAGGAACACTCTTGAGAATCCGGCTATTCATTTCTGTGTCCTTTGAAAATAGTCGTGGTGAGAGAGCAAAACTTTTTAGAATACGAGGCAGATATACAGAAGCACATTGTCATGAAGAGATAAATAAATACATAAATAAAAAGATGCAAGTTTTCGCTGTATATATGTACACTCATCTTGTCATTTTAGTTTATAAATATATTTCACGATGTGGAAATACGTAAATACGAGTAAATAGAGAGAGATAAAATAAATTCAATGTTTCACTGTATTCATCTTATTTCAGTTCACTTTCATCATTACACAAATTACCCACAGTGCTGCAAGGCAATGGACTGCCGGGAGAGGACTGCCTGATGGGGGGTGGCGTGGTGGGCTACTGCGAGGAGGTGAAGGCGTGTCTAGGTGACGGAGGCGTGGTGGAGAGGGAGGGGCGCGTGCAGCTGTGTCGACCCCATCACAATGATATATACGTGTGCTGCAGGAAGCCTCGTCTGGTCGCTAAAGAATGTAAGGAATAGTGTGTGTGTGTGTGTGTGTGTGTGTGTGTGTGTGTGTGTGTGTGTGTGTGTGCGTATGTGTGTGTGTAATGTTGTGGTTTATCAGTATGAGTGAACCAGGAAGTGCAGCCCACCCGTTGCTCAATTAGTCAGTTAGTCTATATGTGAGTCAGTCCATCAGTCTGTCAGTCAGTCAGTCAGTCCGTCAGTCAGTTAGTCAATCGGTTAATATAATAATAATAAAAAAATAAAATAATCCAGTAAAATAAAAACACAACAAATACATACAAGCATAAAACTTTTCAATGATATTACCGTAGTTCCAGCAGTATGGGCCACCTACATGAACAAGTAAAAGACGCATAGGACTAATGACAACCACAAAAACACAAATAAAATATACGAACTCCCCCCCTCAAAAAAAAAAAAAAAGAACTACAAAAACAGTGCGCTATAAATATAACCTAGCATACAAGCTGACCTAACAAACAATAACTTGAAACATAATACTTTTAAAATCATCAATCACTTCTTTCCTTTCCTTCCTTCAGCTTTATCCCTCACTATTTTCAAACACAAGTCCTTACCTACATCACCTTTCCACTATCGTTCCCGTGTGCATCTGTCTCATGTCTACTGCAGTGTGCGAGGCCTGGGCGGGGTACTGGCGGGACGAGAACGGCAACTGCGCCACTGAGACTCCCCTGATCGTCGGAGGCCAGGAGGCGAATATTGGAGAGTTCCCTAACGCGGTATGCTTGGTTTGGGGTTTGTAGATATTAATGGAGTAGTAGTAGTAGTTTAGCAGTGGTAATAGTAGTAGTAGTAGTAGCAATAATAATAATAATACGTTCACTCATAACACAGGCAGTTTTCTCAATTTCCACTAGTAAAAGGAACAAAATATATTCAACTTATTTATTGCCTTACCTCCTGACGTCACTTCCTTCCCTCCGCCCCTTGAGTGCAGGTGCTGATTGGCTCGAAGTACAAGAATGAGGGAATCAGGTACGAATGCGGCGGCTCCCTCATCTCCCCCTACCACGTGCTCACCGCTGCCCACTGCGTCTTCGTCCACTCGTAAGTGATTAAGTGAGTCATGAAGTTGATTAGTCTGGAAGTGATAAATATACAGCAATGTTCGTAGGAAATGTAAGCTTGGAAATAAAACCTGAGTATTCGTCATTGTCATCTATATTTTTGTCTTCGCTTTTCATTTCTCTTCACTTATTCCTCTTCCTCTCCTCCTCCTCCTCCTCCTCTTCCTCCTCCTTATTTTTAATTACCTTTCCTTTAAGTCTAACCTAACCTAACCTAACCTAACCTAATCTAACGTCATTGATTGGATCACATCTTAACGCAACCATCATCTCCATCTTTTCTCCCCATTCTTCGCTATCTTCCCATCACTTTATCTACCTCCCATCCCCATTTCATATTTTCTCCCCACTTTCGCTATCTTCCCATCACTTTATCTACCTCCCATTCCCATTTCTTCTTTTCTTCCCACCTTCGCTATCTTCCTATCACTCTATCCACCTCTCTCCCTCCCTCCTTCAGGCCTCACCTCACCTACTGGGCCAAGTTTGGGGAACACGATACATCCCACGACGGAACCTCTGACTTCACACCGGTGCTTCGAGGTCACATCCCATCCTCTCTTTACCGAGCCGCGGAGCTTCAAGAACGCACCTTGACCGCCAGGAGCAACACTTCATTTAGTGGTGACCCGACTTCAACCCCGCCCGGCCCCGAAATGACCTCGGTGGAGCAGGTGATCGAAATGGAGTTTAAGGAGGTACATCCACATTATCCACGTCTCTACAATTATCACGACATTGCTGTGGCGAGACTGAAGAGCCCGGTAAGTGTCGGGATGGGAAGGAGGAAGCGAGAGAGACTGACATGGAAGGAGTGAACATAGAAGAAATAGGAGGGTGGAGTAAGGGGCGCAAGAAAGGATTGAAATAAGTGAAAATGAAGGAAAGATGTTATGCTGATGTAAAAGAGACAGAAATGTGAAGGAGAGATAGAATGTGGACAGTCAAGTACAAGGACACACTATTAAAAGAGAGATGGAAGGGGAAAATGTAAAGGACGGAAAGATACAGTAGGAAAAAGTAGCGTTGTATGTGTAACATTTAAGAAGACATAGAGAGATAGAAATATGATGAAACCAGATATGTGGAAGCAAAATATCTATCAAATTATGGACGCTATATGACTGAAGTATACGCATTCATATATTATTTAGTAAATATATACCTACATACATAAGCAAATCAATCATACATTTGTTGTTGCTACGAATTTGTTGCTGCTACTACTATTACTACTACTACTACTACTACTACTATTACTATTACAGGTCAAGTTTACGAGACGTGTCCTGCCAGCCTGCCTCCCTCTCGATCCAACAGATGACTACCAAAACAAGCGCCTGACTGTGGTTGGCTGGGGCCACACGGCCTCAGGTGAGTCTCCTTCCCTCCTACAGTCACACTAAAGCGAAACACTCTTAGTTATCAGGAGAGTATTAAATCCCATGTATTTTGTATTGGGAATGTTTGAAATAGTTATATATTTTCTAAAACTTATCGTTGTAGATTTTCAGTGAGCTGTGTACTAGTGATGTGTGTGTGTGTGTGTGTGTGTGTGTGTGTGTGTGTGTGTGTACAAGGACGTGAAAGAGAAAACAAACGTGAGTTAGATTATGAAAGCAAGTGAGAGATGAAATGTAAGTGTTAGTGAGATTGAGAGCGGGGATGGGAGTGAGTGCTGCGAAGAGTGAGGCTGAATGAGGTTAAGGCCTGGTTCACACTAGTCCGTTTTTTACGTATTCCGTCTCCGTTCACCGTCCAACAATTACGTCACAAAAACGGAGTCCGTACTGAACGGACGAGTTCACTGCCGTCTCCTTATCCATTGTTTGCCAACATGGCCGCGCGGAGAAAAGACCTCCTCGACAAGGAATTTGTATACTTCTTGCCACCTTTCTGCCCGCAGCTGACGAAGAGAGGCCAGTGAGGTGAAGAGTGTCATTTACTGCACTTAAAGAAATAAAAGTAACTACACGCTAGTGAATCCTACAAGCCAAGGCGGGGGTAGTAGCGTTAGCTGCATTAATGCACGGTGTGGTGGAAAGGTAGGCTATGCTAGTATTTTCCGGTTGTCTGGTTGTCAGTTATTAAAACACTGTCATTACCATAGCTGCTGAGTGAGGGTTGTTATGTTTCTACAGTTTACTGGGCTGAAACCTGTCCAGTCCATCCATGTGCTTGTGTTTACATGCTTCGTGGTGTCGCCGTATCTCACGCTGGGACCAAGGTCACCACACTTTTTCCACGAACAGTGTAAAAATGTTTAATTTACAATATAACATTACCACATTACAAAACTGTAATTCAATAACGTTTTATCATGTACTTGAGTATCATACCTAGAACACTAAAAATATCAGTACGTGCAACACTGTGCCCCTTTCTCCGAACAAAGTTAAACTGAGTTCATCTCTTCCGCTTGACGCCGCGTTCAGACGGAGGCAGGAATGGAGGCTGGTTCCCACCACAGTCACTCGAACGGAAATGGTGGCGACGTCATTGTTGGACGGTGTACGGAAACGGAATCCGTAAAAAACGGAGTAGTGTAAACTAAGCCTAAATCCTATGGAATGACTGAGGGGAGGAGAGAGCGAGGTATCACCCCCTTGTTCCTTTATCTTGGACAGATAAGGGGAGGGGAGGTGACAGTGAGGGAAGTGAGGTTTGAAACAAGACGAAAAAGGAAGAGAGAAACAACAACAACAACAACAACAACAACAATAACAACAACAACAATATCAACAACAACAATATCAACAACAACAACAACAACAACAATAACATGTCACTACAACAAACATCCCTCTCTCCCTCAGGCATGCAGGAGATGTCGTCCACGCTGCAGAAGGTGGAGATCCCCGTGGTGGACCTCCTCACCTGTTTCTCCAAGGTGGTGAACCCCTACAGCATTCCCATGGGCATCACCAAGGATATGCTGTGTGCAGGGGAACTGGGGAAGGATTCGTGCCAGGTGAGTAGTGGTGGTGGTGGTGGTGGTGGTAGTAGTATTGGTGGTGGTGGTGGTAGTAGTGGTAGTAGTAGTAGTAGTAGTAGTAGTAGTAGTAGTAGTAGTAGTAGTAGTGATGGTAGTAGCTGTAGTAGTAGTAGTAGTAGTAGTAGTAGTTGTAGTAGTATTAGTAGTAGGAGTAGTAGTAGTAGTAGTAATAATAGTAGTAGTAACAATAGTAGATGTAGCAGTAGATGTAACAGTAGTAATACTGATAATAGTTATAATGATGTGGCAGTAGTAGTAGTAGTAGGAAGAGGAGTATAAACAGTAGTAATTCTCTCTCTCTCTCTCTCTCTCTCTCTCTCTCTCTCTCTCTCTCTCTGATCACCTAACACATCTCACCTCTCTCTACTCTCTAGGGTGACAGCGGCGGGCCCCTGATGGACCGGGTGGCGGTGGGGGACGCCACCTGCGAGCACACAGTGGTGGGCGTGGTGAGCTTCGGGGTGGGCGCGGGACGCTCTCGCTGCGGCCGCCTTGGTGTGTATGCTCGGGTCTCCTCCTACCTGGACTGGATAACGGGTATCATTGCCCCCAACAGCACGGGACAGGGCGCTTACCACACCACCACAACCACCACCACCACCGCAACCACTAACTCTTCCATCATCAGCGTCACCACCCCCACAACCACAAAGACAACCACCACCACCACCGCAGCCACCACCACTGCCAGGGTGACCGCCACCACCGAATCAGTTCCGGAGTTGTTAGAGATAATGTTCGAGAGGATGACGGAAGGCCTCTAATAATGACAGCGCATTTAGCAAACACATATCGCGCAATGGCCTGAACGTGTGTTGCTGGGGGGGGGGACTTCAATATCAGCTCAAGTACATATCATGCTCGCTCATATGTTTATAAGCAAAGTATATCATCAACTACGGGTGTGTGTGCGGTGTTGTTTGCCTCCTCTTCGTGTGTATATATATTCTTTCGGGCGTGTTAGCAAATTTAAAAATACTAGCGTACGCCTGTAAAGTTTTCCCTCTCGGTGATTCGTAATGAAAACTCTAAATTAGCCAACATTTAAATAGCTGAGACACTCTTTTAAAGCTTACATTTTCTATAGGTTCACCACACGTCCGTTTTCTTCAGGCTGAACCAAGAAGTTTCCTTGGTGTTGACCGTCATTCTTGTATAATTTCCTGCGAGCACATGATTGAAGATTACAACCAAATAATTAGCAACAGAAAGAAGCGACTAATTTGGATGCTAGGAAGAAAGCAGGGAACCACATGTACAAGGAGGAAAATAACGATTCTAGTGTTTTGCTTCGGTTTCTGTTTGGGTTTTTAATTGCACCAAAGTTTTCGTACGTAACCGGTGCCTGCCTGGTGCCTGGTTTTTCCTGCTGTCCTCTCCGTTGACTTGAGGAAAACATGTCATTAAAGGGAAGGTATTCATTGGTTCAGGCTCATTGAGAGAGTAAGAATCTTTATTTTGCAGCTTCGGCCATTCAGCAGATTTCTGGTTAGTCTTTTATTTTATCTTTTCATTTTTGTTTTGTTTTCTGAAGATTTAAGCAGTAACTTGAATTATATTATCACATTACTTTTTATTGCCGTTGTAAAGATCCTGGCTGTGAATCAGATTATATTAACTTCCACTTCCGCTGTAAAGATCACCAGGTAACACAGTCGTACACCAGAAATTCAATGTTTGGTCACAACAAGTCTTTACTCCACCAAGGCGAGACTCTAAGCCATTGATGAGGTTTAAAGGCCGGAATATTTTTATATTTCTTTAATTAAAATTATATACATATTTCAATGTAAACGCAAATACACAAAATACAGTACAGCACAAACATCATGAAAACCCTAAGAGAGAGAGAGAGAAAGAGAGAGAGAGAGAGAGAGAGAGAGAGAGAGAGAGAGAGAGAGAGAGAATTACCCAAATATGAAAAAATATATAGATGACATAATCTCTGCATAAAAATATTTCGCATGGAATGTGCATATCAGTGTTTTACTCCCTCTGACCACGCAATGCGATACAGCGACTTAGCAAGCTTGTTATCCAGGCCAGTTGTCTTGCTCTACGGGATAATATCTAGAAACCAACAAGAAAAACATACACACTTCAATACGTACACAATACATTTACGCAAGTTTTATGTTTTCACGCAGTATTCATTTCGTCACCTCCCTCCACACCAATAAATAAGTTAAATACATAAATAGATCCATTATCACGTTGTAGAAGCAGACGTGGCTGTGTGTGGGAACGTCGATGACTTCTCGTTTGCAAGGGACCTCGCGGCTGAGCTCCTTACGTTGTACAGATCAAGGGGCGGCAGCTTCCTCGATGCCACGGGGCTTGTCCTGCTGGCGGGGGGAGACTGGTTTCGTGACACCGCCGGGGATATTTTGTCACCAAAGGCCGGCTGGTTTCCGGTGACCCCCGGGTGTGTCCTGTCCACGGGGGAAGGGTGATTTCTTGTTACCACTGGGGATTTCCTCTCTACCGGGAGCGAGTGGCCTCTTGTTGACACTGACGATTTCCTATCAATTGGGGGTGGATGGCTTCTTGTTGACACTGGGGGGCTTCTGTCGGCGGGAGAATGGCTTCTTGTTACACCTCTGGATTTTGCGTCAGTGGGAGAGGGGTTTTCTGTTACCGAGGAGGATCTTCTGTCAGTGTGGGACTGACTTCTTGTTACCACTGAGTATGTTACATCAGATGGGGACTGTCGGTTTCTTGCTACCCCTGGGAATACAGAGTTAGCGGTGGGCGAGCGGTTCCTTGTCACCACAGGGGATACAGGGTCAGCTGGGGGAGAGCGGCTTCTTGTCACCACAGGGGATATAGCGTTGCTGACTTGTTCCTGGTTCCTTATGACCTGAGGGGCTGTCCTGGCAGAGGAGGGCTTTGCTGTCGGCCTTCTCTGCACGAGGGAGATAAAGGAGGGTTTGGACTCCTCGCCGTCCGTGGTCTTGGGCGTGCCCGGCGGGAGGGGGCGACGGAGTATAATCTTGCCTCGTGAACGAAGTCGCGGGAACCTTCGAATGACTAGAGGGGGCATATCCTTTCTCTTGAAGTATCTCGTTACTCCATCTTCATTTTCTTCCATTTCATCCTCTTCCTCACCACCGTCACCATCGTCCTCCTCTTCTTCGTCCTCCTCATCATCGTCCTCTTCATCATCTTCATCTGACTCCTCGCTACTGCTGCTGCTGTCCCCGTACTCGTCGCCTAAGTTCTCTACGTGCTGGGAGAGGAGGCTCACAAACCTGTCACTCTGCGGAGCGTCGAGGTCACTCACGAAGCCCTTCAGAGTGTCAGTAAGGCTCCTGGGCTGAAGATCCTCCAACCTCGTTAAGTCCGGGATAAAGGAAGACGGTATTTTGATGTGTCCTATCAGCTTCTCATCGTCCTCATTCTCCGTGATGAATGGAAGGAAGAGAACCATTTCGTCGTCCTCTTCTTCGTCGCTCTTGTCGTCCCCTCCTTCGTAACCCTCATCCTCATCGTGCTCGTGGGTCAGGGGAGTGGGTGAAGGCGGCCTGCGTGGATGACCCCTCAGGACGATGAAGAGAGGGTGGTGAGGTACTCTGGGTCTCTCGTCGCTGTCCTCGTCACTGTCCTCTTCATCATCGTCATCATCATCTTCTTCTTCTTCTTCTTCTTCTTCTTCTTCTTCTTCTTCTTCTTCTTCTTCTCCTTCTTCTTCTTCTTCTTCTTCTTCTTCTCCTTCTTCTTCTTCTTCTTCTTCTTCTCCTTCTTCTTCTTCTTCTTCTTCTTCTTCTTCTCCTTCTTCTTCTTCTTCTTCTTCTTCTTCCTTCTTCTCTTTGTCCTCCTCCTCCTCCTCCTCCTCTTCGCCCTCTTCGGCCTCACCCTCTCCTTCCGCCTCCTTATCCTCCCCCTCTTCTGCCTCCTCATCTTCTCCCTCTTCTGCCTCCTCATCCTCTCCCTCTTCCGCCTCTTCATCCTCTCCCTCTTCTGCCTCTTCCTCCTCCTTCTCTCTCAGTTCCTTGCCCCTGGACTGCTTGGTGCCCGGGATCTTGAAGAAGTCCAGGAAACGAATGTTGGGTCGCTCGGTTGGTCTTGCGCGGGATGATCCTGCCAGCGAAGTGGAGTCCTCCTCCTCCTCCTCCTCCTCCTCCTCCTCCTCCTCCGCCTCCTCCTCGTCCTTCTTCTCCTCCTCCTCTCCTTCTTCTTCTTCCTCTTCCTCTTCTTCTCCTGCACCTTCTTCTTCTTCTCCCTCTTCTTCTTCTTCTCCTTTTTCTCCTTCTTCTTCTCCTTCCCCTTCTTCTTCTTCTTCTTCTCCTTTCCCTTCTTCTTCTTCTTCTTCTTCTTCATCTTCTTCTTCTTCTTCTTCTTCTTCTTCTTCTTCTTCTTCCTCTTCTTCATCATCATCATCATCTTCGTCGTCGTCATCGTCTTCGTCTTCTTCCGAAGAATCTTCTTCTGAAGAGTCCTCTTCTGAAGAAGAATCTTCTCCCTCTTCCTCATCACTATCTTCATCATCTTCTTCTTCCTCTTCTTCCTCGTCCTCTTCCTCCTCCTCCTCCTCATCCTCCTCCTCCTCCTCTTCCTCGTCCTCCTCGTCCTCCTCTTTCTCCTCGTCTTCCTCCTCCTCCTCCTCCTCCTCCTCTCTTTCCTTTTCCTCACCATCGTCTTCCTCAATATCTTCTTGATCTTCCACTTTTTTTTCTTCTTCCTCCTGTTCTCCTTTCCCCCCCAGGCCATCCACCATCTTTTTCCTCTGCACAGGTATCTTGAAGAAGTCGAGTAAGGACAGCCTGTGACTCCCGTCCTCCTCTTCATCTTCCTCCGCTTCATCATCGCTTTCTTCCATTTCCTCGAGTTTACCGTCCTCTTCCTCACTCTCTTTAATACCTCCTGCTGGGTCCCACGCTCCTGACGCAGGGGGCTTGTAGGAGTAGCCTGAAAATAGGCTTCCTTCCTTCTTCTCTTCTTCATCAGATTCTCGTTTGCCGAAGAAGTTAAAGAGGAGATCATCTTCCTCTGAGGATGACGAGCCTTCTTCTGAGGAGGAGTCTTCGTCTGAGTCCTCTTCCTCATCTGAATCTTCTTCGTCTTCATCACCGTCTTCCTCTTCTTCCTCTTCTTCGTCTTCATCACCGTCTTCCTCTTCTTCCTCTTCTTCGTCTTCATCACCGTCTTCCTCTTCTTCCTCTTCTTCGTCTTCATCACCGTCTTCCTCTTCTTCGCCTTCATCACCGTCTTTCTCTTCTTCATCTTCATTGTCTCCATCACCACCTTCCTCTTCTTCTTCCTCTTCTCCCTCATCTTCATCCTTTTCCTCTTCCTCTTCTTCATTATCCTCTTCCTCCTTCTCCTCTTCCCCTTCACCTTCCTCCTCTTCTCCTTCCTTTTGTTTACCTTCCTCCTCGTCCTCCTCATCTTCGTGGTCCTCTTCTTCCTTTTCCTCTTCATCACCTTTACCATCACCCTCTTCTCCGTCCCCTTCCTCCTCTTCCTCCTTCTCGTCACCTTCTCCCTGTTCATCCTCGTCCTCCTCTCCCCCCTTACCTTCCTCCCCCCTGGCTCTGGTGTCGGCCATTGGCATCTTGAAGAGGTCCAATAATGAGAGTCTCGGGTGGTCCATCTTTTCTGAACCCTCAACCTCTTCCCCGTGGCTCTCTTCCTCCTCCTCCTCCTTCCCCTCCTCCCCTTCTTCTTCTTCTTCTTCTCCTTCTTTTTCTTCTTCCTCGCCCTCCTCCCCTTCTTTTTCTTCCTCCTCCTTCCCTTCTTCTTCTTCTTCTTCTTCTTCTTCTTCTTCCTCCTCATCCCCTTCTTCTTCTTCTTCCTCCTCCTCATCCTCTTCGTCGTCTTCATCTTCATCTTCGTCTTCTTCTGAATCCTCCTCCGAGTCCTCCTCTGATGAAGAGTCTTCTTCTGAGGATGAACTTTCTTCCAGTGACGAAGAATCTTCCTCTTCATCTTCATCTTCGTCTTCGTCTTCTTCATCCTCGTCTTCCTCTTCGTCCTCTTCTTCCTCCTCTTCATCTTCGTTTTCGTCCTTATCTTCACCTTCCTCTTCGTTTTCTCCTTCCTCGCCATCCTTCTCATCCTCCTCGCCTTCCTCTCCCTCCTGTTCTTCCTCCCCTTCCTCTTCTCCCTCTTCCTCTTCCTCTTCCTCCCCTTCCCTCTCTTTTACACTTTCCTTCCCTTTCCTCCTCTGTGTTGGTAACCTGAAGAAGTCCAGCAAAGATAATTCCTGACGCTCCTCTTCTTCTTCCTCCTCCTCTTCCTCCTCTTCGCCTTCCTCGCCCTCGTCGTCGCCTGCGTGAGACAAGCCCTTCTGGTCCTGTGTGGGCGTAGGATTCCAGGCCCCAGAGGCAGGAGGGCGGTAGGAGTAGCCAGGGAACACGAGTCCTTTGTCATCCTCCTCAGATGATGATGATGATGATCCTTCTTCTGATGAGTCCTCGTCTGATTCCTCCTCCTCCTCCTCCTCCTCTTCAGATTCTTCATCCTCGTCATCTTCGTCTTCTTCTTCGTCGTCACCTTCTTCGTCCTCGTCTTCTTCTTCTTCTTCATCTTCTTCGCCTTCTTCTTCACCTTCTTCTTCCTCTTCCTTTCCCTCCTCTTCACCTTTTTCTTCTTCTCCTTCCTCTTCCTCTCCTCCTTCTTCGTCTTCTTCGCCTTCTTCTTCACCGTCTTCCTCGTCTTCTCCTTCTTCACCTTCTTTGCCTTCTTCTTCTTCTTCTTCTTCTTCTTCTTCTTCTTCTCCATCACCTTCTCCACCTTCTTCCTCCTCTTCCTCTCCTTCTTCATCTCCTTCGCTTTCTTCTTCTTCGCCTTCTTCTTCGTCTTCTTCTTTACCTTCTTTGCCTTCCTCGCCTTCTTCTTCCTCTTCCTTTTCTCCTTCTTCACCTTCTTCGCCTTTTTCTTCGCCCTCTTCTTCTTCCTCTTCTTCTTCATCTTCTTCGCCTTCCTCGCCTTCTTCTTCCTTTTCATCTCCTCCTTCTTTGCCTTCGCTTTCTTCTTCCTCTTCCTCTCCTCCTTCTTCATCTTCTTCACCTTCTTTTTCCTCTTCTTCGTCTTCCTCTTCTTTGCCATCTTCGCCTTCTTCCTCTCCTTCGCCTTCTTCTTCTTCCTCTTCTTCACCTTCGCCTTCTTCCTCTCCTTCCTCTTCCTCTTCTCTTTGTCCATCCTCTTCATCACCTTCCTCATCCTCTTCATTCTCTTCCTTTTCTTGTTCCTCGCCATCCTTTTCTCTATTATCCTCGTCTTCATTATCCTCCTCTCCTTCCTTATCCTCCTCCTCGTCCTCTCCCTCTTCTTCCATCTCCTTTTCCTCGCCTTCCTCGTCCTCTTCATCTTCATCACCTTCGTCGTCGCCTGCGGGAGTGAATCCTTTCTGGTCTTGTGTCTCTGTAGGATTCCACGCCCCGGAGGCAGGAGGACGGTAGGAATATCCAGGGAACACGAGTCCTTTCTTATCATCCTTCTCATCTTCCTCCTCCTCCTTCTCTTCCTCTGACCTCCGCCTGCCGAAGAAACGCTGGAACAAGTCGACCTCCTCTGAAGATGATGAGTCCCCTTCTTCTTCTTCCTCTTCTTTGTCTTCTTCAGCAGCCTGTTGTTGTCGTTTTCTGTTGAAGAACCATGCGAAGGGATCATTCTTCTCCTCCTCCTCCTCTGAAGAAGAAGAAGAAGAAGAATCGTCCTCGTCTGACTCGTCTTCCTCTTCTGATTCTTCCTCTTCGTCTTCATCTTCTTCCTCCTCCTCATCCTCCTCTTCTTCTCCCTCTTCCTCTTCATCCTCCTTTTCTTCTCCCTCTTCCTCTTCATCCTCCTCTTCTTCTCCCTCTTCCTCTTCATCATCGTCATCCTCTTCTTCTTCCGAGTCCTCTTCCTCTGAGGACGAATCTTCTTCTGATGAGGAATCTTCTGAAGAATCTTCCTCCTCTTCGTCATCGTCGTCTTCCTCCTCTTCATCTTCTTCCTCTTCTTCATCATCTTCCTCTTCTTCATCATCTTCCTCCTCTTCATCATCTTCTTCGCCCTCTTCTTCATCGTCTTCCCCTTCTTCTTGATCTTCATCGTCTTCATTCCCTTCACCTTCATCCTCTTCTTCTCCTTCCTCCTCCTCCTCCTCTTCCTCCTTCATTCCCTTATCTTCCTCCTCTTCCTTCTCATCTTCCTCTTCTTCCTTCTTACCTCCTTCCGTCTTGCTCTTCCTTCCCGTCGGTATCTTAAAGAAGTCCAGCAAGGAGAAACCCATATGCTCCTCCTCCTCCTCCTCCTCCTCTTCCTCTTCCTCTATAACTTCATTCTCTTCTTTTTCCTCTTCATCATTTTCTTCGTCTTCGTTTTCTTCTTCATCTTTTTCCTCTCCATCTTCTTCCTCTTGTTCTTCTCCCTCTTCATCTTCCTTTTCTTCTCCTTCCTCTTCTTCTTCCTCTTCTTCTTCTTCTCCCTCTTCTTCCTTTTCTTCTCCTTCTTCCTCTTGTTCTCCTTCTCCTTCTCCTTCTTTATCTCCTTTTTCTTCTTCCTCTTTTTCTTCTCCCTCTTCATCTTCATTTTCTTCTCCTTCTTCCTCTTTTTCTCCCTCTCCCTCTTCTTCTTCCTCTTCCTCTTGTTCTCCTTCTCCCTCTTCCTCTTCCTTTCCATCTCCTCCCTCTTCTTCCTCCTCTTGTTCCTCTTCTCCCTCTTCCTCTTCCTTTCCGTCTCCTTGCTCTTCTTCCTCCTCTTCTTCTCCTTCTCTCTCTTCTTCTCCCTCTTCCTCTTCTTCTCCCTCTCCCTCTTCCTCTTCCTTTCCGTCTCCTCCCTCTTCTTCTTCCTCTTCCTTTTCGTCTTCTTTTCCATCCTTATGTCCCTTTCCTTCCCAGTTCTCTTCCTCACCTTCCTCTCTTTCATCTTCCTCCTTCTTCTTATGTAACTTTCCTTTCCAATTCTCTTTCTTGCCCTCTTCTTCTTCTTTTTCGTCTCCCTCCTCTTCTTCCTCTTCCTTTTCTCCTTCTTCCTTCTCTTCTCCTTCCTCCTCTTCCTCTTGTTCTCCTTCTCCCTCTCCCTCTTCCTTTTCGTCTCCTTCTTTCTCATCTTCTTGTTCTTCTTCCTTTCCGTCACCTCCTTCATCTTCCTCTTGTTCTTCTCCTTCCTCACCTTCCTCTTGTTCTTCCTCTTCCTCTCCATCTCCTTCCTCTTCACCTTCCTCCTGTTCTTCCTCTTCCTTTTCTTCTCCTCCCTCCTCATTTTCCTCTTCTTCTCCCTCCTCGTTATCTTCTCCCTCTTCCTTTTCGTCTCCTCCTTCCTCACCCTCCTCTTGTTCTTCCTCTTCGTTATCTTTTTCCTCGCCATCTTCCATTTCCTCCTCACCCTCCTCTTCCTCCTCTTCTTCGCCCTCTTCACCCTCCTCTTCCTCCTCTTCCTCGACTTCACCTTCCTCACCCACCTCTTCCTCCTCCTCGCCCTCGCCCTCCTTCCAGTCGCTGCCGAGGAAAAGACTCCAGTGGTTAGATGAAGGCACTTTGAGGAACGTGTGTAGGGAAGGTCTTCGTGTCTTCTTGCCTCTCTCCATAATGCCGGCAACTGACGGTCCCGACTTCTCCTCTTCCTCTCCTTCCTCTTCCTCTTCCTCTTTCTCGTCCTTGCCTTCTTCCTCTTCTTCATCTCCCTCCTTCTCTTTCTCATTTTCTTCTTCTCCCTCCTCCTCCTCCTCCTCCTCCTCCTCCTCTTCTCCCATCTTTTTCTCCTCCTCGTCTTCCTCTTCTTTCTCTTCCTCTTCCTTTCCTTCCTCCTCCTCCTCCTCCTTCTCCTTCTCCTCTTCCTCTTCTTTTCCTTCTTTCTCTTCTTCTTCGTCCTCCCCGTCCTCTTCTTCATCATTTTCATTAACATGACCTTCCTCTTCTTCTTCTTCTTCTTCTTCTTCTTCTCCTTCTTCTTCTTCTTCTTCTTCTTCTTCTTCTTCTTCTTCTTCTTCTTCTTCTTTTCCTTCTTCTTCTTCTTCTTCTTCTTCTTCTTCTTCTTCTTCTTCTTCTTCCTCATCCTCTTCTGAATCTTCCTCTTCCTCCGAATCTTCCTCTGAAGAGGAATCTTCCTCCGAAGAATCTTCTTCCTCTTCGTCATCTTCATCATCATCATCATCTTCATCACCATCTTCTTCTTCTTCTTCTTCTTCTTCTTCTTCTCCTCCCTCTTCTCCCTCTTTTTCCTCATCCTCTTCCTCATCCTCTTCCTCATCCTCTTCTGAATCCTCCTCTTTTTCCGAATCTTCTTCAGAAGATTCCTCTTCTGAAGAGGAGTCTTCTTCTGAAGAATCATTTTCATCTTCGTCATCATCTTCCTCTTCACCATCTTCTGCTTCTCTTTCCTCCTCCTCCTCCTCCTCCTCCTCCTCCTCCTCCTCCTCCTCCTCCTCCCCTTCCTCCTCTTCTTCCTCCTCCTCCTCCTCCCCCTCCTCCTCTTTCCCTTCTTCCTCCTCTTCCTCCTCCTTCCCTTCTTCCTCATCTTCCATTTCTTCATCCTCTCCTTCTCCATCCCCCTCCTCTTCCTCGTCCCCGGACAGTGGGGAGCCCTCACCCCCTGACTCGTATCCCTCGTCCTTGTCCTCTCGAACGTCGGGGCGTGCCAGGGAGGGGCGGCGGTGACGGTAGCGGGGGAACACACTCAATCGCCGCTTTTCTTCCTGCTCTTCCTGTTCTTCCTTTTCCGCCCGTTGCCTGCCGAAGAAACGACCGAAGAATTCATTTTTCTTTGAAGAGTCCTCCTCCTCCTCCTCCTCCTTCTCCTCCTCAGCAGACTCTTGCTTTCTGGAGGGAGACCTGTTGAAGAACCACGAGAATGGACTCTTTTCTTCTGAGGAGGAGGAGCCCTCTTCTGACTCCTCTTCTCCTTCTGACTCTTCGTCTTCCTCTTCTTCCTCATTATCTTCCTCATCTTCCTCTTCTTCTTCAGCATCTTCATCTTCCTTATCTTCCTCCTCTTCCTCTTTCCCTTCATGTTCCTCCTCTTCATCTCCTTCATCCTGCTCTTCGTCCTCAGCCTCTCCCTCCTCTCCTTCGTCTTCCTCCTCAAGCTTCCGGTCGTGTGTGCGTGAGCGTGGGTGCGATCTGTCAGGGCCGGCGTCCTTCAGCCTGGTGCTCCCTGGCCGCTGCCTCTCCTGCGCCGGGAATTTGAAGACGCTGTGTAGAGGAAGCGTGAAGTCATCCTCCTCATCATCATTCTTGTTCTTCTTCGAAAACCCGAAGAAGGGGAAGGTGGGGGTGTACTCCTCCTCATCGCTGTCTTCGTTCACCCCATGTCCTTCCTCATTCAGCACCTCGTACACAAACACGGGACGCGGCTCTTCATTTTGACTCTCGGAGGACTTGCTCTCATCCTCCTCCTTCCTCAGCATTACCGGCAGCCTGTAGAAGTCCTCCTCGCTCTCTGACTCTCCGCCGAACTTCGCCGCGTTCCTCAGGCTGTTGAAGGGGGAGCTGCTGAAGGCCGAGTTACTGAAGGGCGGCACTTTCTCCACGTCCTCCTTGGAGAGGCCGCGGGGCTTGCCGAACAGCATGTGGAACACGTCGTTGTTGAAGGGGTGCACGTCGTTGTGGTCGGTGATCTCAAAATGCGAGAAGGGGTCGAAGATTTCCAGCGAGGTCATCCAGAAGTGGCTGGGGTCCCCTGCGCCGCGCGTGCCGCCGCCCTCACCGCTGCCAGACCTGTCAGGAAAGGTCATTGTGAGTCACTGATCTTTCGTCGTAAGCATCCTTATGCTCGTACGCTTGTTCATTTATATATGCTTGTCTTAATATATATATCAGGTATTTATATATCTATTGTATTTTCGTATTCCTATCTATCTATCTATCTATTTACCTATCTGTCTGTCTTTCCATCTATCTTTCCATTTTTCTATCTGTCTATCTACCTATCTATCTACAAATCCATCTATCTCTTTATATCACTTTTATATCGAGCTACATGCCTGTATTTATTCGTTCATCTATCAGCTTAGTTGCTTATCTCTCACTTTCAATATTCAAATATCCATCTGTCTGCTTATTTGTCCATTTATCTGCCTGCCTATCTACCTACCTATCTATCTGTTTACCTACCCATTTATATACCTATGTATGTATGTATGTAAGTATGTATGTATGTATGTATGTATCCATCTAAGACAATATTTCGTTACCTTGACGCGTACGGTGAGTGATATCGGGACGCGGGCTGACGGGTTCCCTGCACACTTCTATCCTCCTCTTCCTCTTCTTCCTCCTCTTTCGCCTTCTCCTCGTCACTGGAGTCAGTCAGCCACCAAGGTTTCACAGTGCTCAGGACAGGTTTTTGGAAGGACGGGACTTTGGTGGTTCTTTGTGGAGGTGCGGGTGTGGAGGTGGCTGGGCGGGGAGTGGCGAAGGTAGGGAAGCGAGGGGAGGGTGTTGGGGAGGGCGCTGGGTCCTTAGACATGAAGTCGTCGAAGGACATGGAGGGAATGAAGCCTCTGGTAATTGAGGTAGTGGGGTGCTTCTCCTCGTCCTCCTTCTCCTCCTCTTCCTTCTCCTTCTCCTCTTTCTCCTCTGATGTTTTTCTCGAGAATGGGAACCGGTTGAAGTATTTGGAAAAGTCATCGTCCTCCTCTGAAGAAGACGAAGAATCCTCCTCCTCATCATCATCTTCATCTTCTTCGTCATCTTCATCCTCCTCCTCTTCTTCATCCTCATCTTCCCCTTCCTCCTCCTCCTCTTCCTTATCCTCTTCATTTTCCTCTCCTTCCTCCTCTCCCTCTTCTCCCTTCTCCTCCTCCTCTTCCTCCTCTTTCTTCCCCACTTTGCTCCTCTGTGTGGCCGTCGGTATCTTGAAGAAGTCCAGTAAGGAGAGTTGCTGATCTTCCTCTTCTTCTTCTTCTTCTTCTTCTTCTTCTTCCTCTCCTTCTTCTTCTCCTCCTTCTTCTTCTTCTTCCTCCTCTCCTTCTTCCTCTCCTTCTTCTTCTTCTCCTTCTCCTTTTCCTTCTTCTTCTTCTTCTTCTTCTTCTTCTTTTTCTCCTTCTTCTCCTTCTCCTTCTTCTTCGTCTTCTGCCCCTTCCTTATTTTCCTCATCCTTCTCCTCGTCACTGGCTTTTGGAAGGGACAAACCGAAGAAGTTGAAGTCGAGTCCTTTATTTCTGCCCACCTCTTGGGGATCCTGATGCTCGTTTACAGGAGGAAGGTAGGAGAGAATCGGGAAGGAGTTTCCTCTCTCTCTTTCCTCCTCAGTTACTTCGCCAAAGAAAGAGAAGAAGTTATGTTCCTCTGAAGACGATGAATCAGAATCAGAATCTTCATCTTCATCCTCTTCGTCAGACTCTTCTTCTTCTTCTTCGTCTTCTTCCTCATTGTCCTCGTCTTCCTCTTCTTCTTCTTCTTCTTCTCCTTCTTCCTCACCTTCGCCTTCGTCTTCCTCATTGTCCTCGTCTTCCTTTTCTTCTTCTTCTTCTTCTCCTTCTTCCTCACCTTCGCCTTCGTCTTCCTCATTTTCATCCTCTCCTTCACCTTCTTTTTCTTTTTCATCTTCACCTTCTTCTCCTTCCTCTTCGTCTTCTCCTTCTTCTCCTTTGTCTTCTTCCACTTTGCTCTTCTGTGTTGTTGAGGGAATCCTGAAGAAGTCTAGGAGGGAGGTCTCGTGTCGCTCCTCCTCCTCCTTCACCCACCCCCGCAGGTCCAGAGCCTCGCCTTCTTTGAGTGCGCGGAAGTCGGAGGAAAAGCTTGCCGCCTCTTCTTCCTCCGAGTCTTTTTTGTTGGAGAACGGAGACTTGTTGTAGTATCTCGAGAAAGGGCCATCGTCTTCTTCTGAGGAAGAGGAGGAGTCTTCATCTGATTCTTCGTCATCTTCATCTTCTTCGTCATCGTCATCCTCATCTTCCTCTTCTTCTTCTTCTCCACCTTCCTCTTCTTCGCCTTCCTCTTCGTCGCCCTCTTCTTCCCCCTCCTCATCTTCGCCATCGTTTTCTTCCTCATCTTCCTTCACCTCCTGCACAGTTTTCCTTCCCGTTGTCGCAGTCGGTATCTTGAAGAAGTCCAGCAAGGAGGTCACGTGGTGCTCCTCCTCCTCCTCCGTCCAGCCACGCAGGTCCAGGGCCTCACCCTCCTTGGGGCCTTGGTTGGGAACTAGCTGGCTCCTTTCCTTCGCTTTCCTTTCTTCCTCTGTCTTCCTTGACTCCTGCAGCCTCAGAGGAGGGAAAGAACTGGTGTATGAGTTTTCCTCAGAGTCGCCTTCTGTTGCAAAAGGAAACCTATTGAAGTATTTTGAAAAGGGATCGTTATTTTCTTCATCGTCTTCCTCTTTTTCCTCCTCTTCATCGTCACCTTCCTGCCCTTTTTCATTCTTATCCTCTTCTTCGTCTTTCTCGCCGCGATCAGACGACCCGAAGCTGCTGAAATCAAATCCTTCATCCTTGTCCTTCTGCTTCACCTGAGGACCGCGGCGTCTTGAGGGAGGCGTAGTGGAGAAGTCTGAGAACGTTGCCGCCGCTTCCTCATTTTCCTCCTCCTCCTCCTCCTCCTCGTCTCCATCAGCCTCTCTCGAGAAGGGGAGCTTGTTGTAGTACCTCGAAAAGGGATCAGTTTCTTCAGGGGAGGAAGCACCTTCATTCTCTTTAAAGTCGCCTTCTGGAGTTTGTATGAAGGCATCTGCTCTGTCATAAGACTTAATTGACGGTCTTTTGCTTCCAGATCCCTTGTTGCCCTTGAATCGCCCTTGATTGCGTGAGGAGGCGAAAAAGGAAGGCACTTGGTGGGATAAATTAGGTACTCTCTCCAACTTCGATATTCCTCCTCCTGCACCTCCTCTTTCGTCTACTCCTCCGGGTGGCTCAAAAAAATTCTCGAAGGGGCTCAGCGAGTACTCAAAGGACGCCTCTGAGGACGCCACGTGTCCCGCAGAGGTGTCGTGGTCGTGTTCTGGCTCGGTGGAGTCGTCGTGGCCGGGGTGCTGGTGGTCGGCGTGGTAATGGTAGGGCGGCGAGGCGGGAAGCTCAGGCCGGGCCACCACCACTCCCGCCGCCAGCAGGGTGGCGGCCGTGCACAGCCGTACCTGACGGAGGAAAGGCAGGGGTGAGGGAGTGAGGGTGCATGTGTGTATATGTGTGTGTGTTTGTGTGTGTGTGTGTGTGTGTGTGTGTGTGTGTTCCTTTTTTTTTTTTTTTTGTTAAATCTTCACTGTAGTATAAACAACATACATGACTACTAATATTCCTGTCTTCGTAGGTTTGTTTTTTGTCTTGATGTCTGTTTACTAAATAATTACTTGATCTGTTTTTGTCCTCTCCGTCTGCCTCTCCGTCAGTCTCTCCGTCCGTCTTTATGTCTTTCTCCCTCCTTCTGTTTCTCTGTCCCTCTCAATCCATCCCGCCAGCCTCCCACGGCCTCCCGGTTGTCGCGCCACAGGTCAACACGGACGCAGGTGAGCCACGCCTTTTTAATTAAGTACGATGGGCCAAGCGATCTTTAGCTGGGAACCGGAACGTTAGAAAGTGGGAAAATGCATTTGCTTCCCTGTCGACCTAATCACTGCTGTAACTTAGATTTTTTAACTGTTTTCTCTCAGTAACCTGATTGTAATATTCTCACTACCGTTAGTATTTTGCATAAAGGAGTGTGTGTGCAGTGACGGCTTTAATTTGGCTGCTGAAGTGTTTATTACAGCGACTTGATCAGATTCCACTTTTTTCTTTCTTTTTTTCTTTTCTTTCTTTGTGTGTGTCCTTTATGTGAACACTACCCAGACGTTCCACTTGGGCGAGGTCGGAAGGAGTGTTAGTGGGTTACATGAAGGTGATTGCAACCCATTAGATGACTTGCTAAACGGTCTGCTCATGGTGGGATCCGAGCACGTGTGTCTGGCCAGTACATCATCGCCTTAAACAGAGCTATAATCCTTGTGTCCGGAAACAGATGAGACCAGCGAGAAATAATTATGGTAAAAGCGATTCAGAATGAAGTAAAACCACTGTAATTATGTTCGTTAAGGTCTTCCTCATTGCTTTAGTCCTCCTACCGCTTTTCTTTTATGTCTACTGATGGACTGGGAAGAGAAACTTAGATGTTAAATCAACGTTCACACACACACACACACACACACACACACACACACACACACACACACACCGGTACATGCATTCTTATTCTTTAGAACTAAAAACATGGGTTCACTTTCGCTATCACTCGAACCTCCGGATTACAACACGCATGACCAATTTATCTCCTCCTCCTTCTCTTGCACCATCTTCTGCTATCCCAGAATCTATTCTTCAGTGTCCTTCTCTCTCTATCATCACAATGTAGCGTCTATAACATTACTCTTTACAAAAACTTAAAAGAAGCACGACAAAAATCATATTTTAACAGCACCTGTAACACCTGCGACCTTAATCAAAAGCTCAGATAACACCACACCGCCGTAACATTTCCATCAACCTGTCTCAAGGCAACTTAGGTGACCCACGTACTCATAACTTTATATATATATATATATATATATATATATATATATATATATATATATATATATATATATATATATATATATATATATATATATATATATATATATATATACATATAAAGATTTTTATTTATCCTCTCCCTGGTCAGTATTCATTGGCCGGTGTTGCAAATGTGATGGTATAGGTGAGTGTGTGACCTTCAGCCCTGAGCGTCACTGGCAATGTCACTGCTGGGATGCCTAAAGGAGGTTGCTCAGTGATATTATACTTGTCAGTTTCACAAGTGAAAGGAAGCTGTAGAGAGTTAGGAGTGAAGGTACAGATTGATTGATTGATTGACGGGCGGACTGATTTGTCATGTGGCTCCCAGATATTGAAGTAAATTGTAGTTATGAAGAGATGTGTTTACAGAGTCTTCTTAGAACGAGTCACTAATTAAAGTATGTTATGAAAGAATGAGTCTGTAGAAAGTCTTTTTATACCGAATGAAGGATAAGAGTGTGTTACTCTGCTTATAATGAATTAAGAATTAAAGAAAGTAATGGAAAGATGAATGTATTAAGGATTTACGTACTTCGTTATGGTGAGGTGAGAATGAAAGTAAGTTAGCAGTAAAAGGATGTCTATTGAACTTTTTGTCATGGTTGAAATTTAAGTAAAAAATTAACTGCATTAATTCGTACCTATATAAATTTGTTTTAATTTAGTTATATATATATATATATATATATATATATATATATATATATATATATATATATATATATATATATATATATATATATATATATATATATATATATATATATATATATATATATATATATATATATATATATATATATATATATATATATATATATATATATATATATATATATATATATATATATATATATATATATATATATATGCTGATATAAACTTCAATATAATAATAATATTACCACACACACACACACACACACACACACACACACACACACACACACACACACACACACACACACACACACACACACAGACACACAAACACACACACATACATGTAGCCCAGGTAATTTTCTCTACTATGTTAATTATAGAAAAAAAAAAAACATCCAATCGTAAATTACAGTATTGACCTAGTAATGTGTGCGGAACCGGACCGTGTGTGTGTGTGTGTGTGTGTGTGTGTGTGTGTGTGTGTGTGTGTGTGTGTGTGTGTGTGTGTGTGTGTGTGTGTGTGTGTGTGTGTGTTATACTGAATCAGTTTGACGGAATGGAAGAGGGCTAACTTTTATATATTTACACTGTTTATGATGCTTGCATTGTGTTAGTATGTTTGCTTCGTAACAAGACAAACAGGCAAACAGACAGGCAGACAGACAGACAGAGACAGACAGACAGACAGATAGACAGACAGACAGACAGACAGACAGACAAACAAATAAAAACCACAAACCAACACAAGACCACACAAAACATGAACACTTTATCAATCATCCCATCAGTATTACATTGTCCAAACCTCATGACCTTCAAAGTTCACACAGTTTTCTAGGTATTGAACACACAAAAGCCTAGAAAGAAGTGTACGTGTGTGTATACATGTACGTGTGTGTGGGGATGACATTAGCAGCCCCGTGACGCTCCCATTAAAAGTACACTTCATATTACTCATTGCATAAGATGTTGATAACGTAGTAGGCCGATATGCTGCGTGTGTGTGTGTGTGTGTGTGTGTAAAAACAGGTAGGTTAGGGGAACGGAAGGATAGATAAGAGACAAGGCAGAGGAATACTATAATGAATAGATATAAAAATAAATAAATAAAGGGTATAGGAAAGGAAGCTATAAAGGAGAATAAAATCAAGATCACCGTTAGAATAGGGGTGGGGGAAGGTAGGGCAAGGAGGGAGGAGGTAGGGAGGAGAGAAGGGGGCACGGGGGGGTAGTAAGAAGCGAGGGGGTCAGTGGCATTATCCAGACTTGCTGACCTCTTAAAAGGCGACCATTGGCGGGTTGGGATGATGGGGGGGAGATGGGGGGTGATGGGGGGAGGGGAGGGGAATGGGGGGGACTGAGAGCAGGTGACACCCATGTTGCAAGCCTGACCTCACTAGCTTTTGATCTCCTCCTCCTCCTCCTCTTGCTTGGATTGAAAATTATATCCATTCTCATTTCTTCGCTTCTGTCCTCATGGTTCGGTGGTGAATTTGTGGTATTGAATGAGTGTCTCGCAGATTCGATGCTTTTTGTGTTAGTTTGTATTCTTCCTCCTCCTCCTCCTCCTCCTCATTATCATCATCATCATCATCCTCATTCTCCTCTCCTTCACCATACGAACCAGTCATGCATATTCTTCATCACCTACCCATCCCTACCTCTCTCCCTCCCTCCTTCCCTTCATTCATCCAGCCATCCCCAGCCATCCCCAGCCATCCACCCCTCCACGCCCACTGTTCCACTCTCCCTCTCCGTCCTCCATCTACCTGTCCGTCCACCTGTTTGCTCCTTCACCCGCTTTCCTTTCCACTTTCCAACCGTTGGGCACTTGTTAGGACATAATGCCTATGGTAGATGTCCTCGACCCCAGAGAGAGAGAGAGAGAGAGAGAGAGAGAGAGAGAGAGAGAGAGAGAGAGAGAGAGAGAGAGAGAGAGAGAGAGAGAGGAAGGGGCGGGGGGAGTGTGACCTTGAGATTAGCCAATACAAAACAGCATCCTTCCCCCAGTACCGTTAGTGAGATGTTTCTAGGTGTGTTCCTGTGTCCCCTTGTGTTATTGTTATTATTATTATTATTATTATTATTATTATTATTATTATTATTATTATTATTATTGTTATTATTATTATTATTATTACTATTATCATTGTTGTTGCTGTTGTTGTTGTTGTTCAAGTGTTTATTTTGTTTTCTATATTAAACCTCTTTCTTATATCATTGCCTAACAAATATATATCACTGAAATGTTAATATATTTTTAACACTATTTTGTTGCTGTTTGTGCGTTGCTGTTGTTGTTATCATTATTATTATTGTTATCATTTTCATCATCTCTTCCATTGCATTCTTAATAAAGAGCAACACATGAATGAAAAACATGCAGTGGACATAGAAAACCAACAACCGCCTTGTGCAACTTAAAAGAAAATAAGAAAAATAAACTAAAAGCAAAATAAAATCAACCTTAGTGGATTCGAACTCAAATACCACCAAAGCGCAGCAAGATTCTTTACCGCTGAGCCACGACCTACTGTTTGTCTCTAAGCAGGGGTGTGGCGGTGGGTGACCCTAGCTATGTGGTTAGTCTTTGTTACTCCTCCTCCTCCTCCTCCTCTTCCTCCTTCGTCCATCCATCAGCGAAAAACACGGAGGAGGAAAAAATAACTGAGAATGGAAGAGAAAGTGAAGGAAAAAGGAAAACGAAATTGAAAATGATAAAGGAGGAGGAGGAGGAGGAGGAGGAGGAGGAGGAGGAGGAGGAGGAGGAGGATAAGAAGAAGAAGAAGAAGAAGAAGAAGAAGAAGAAGAAGAAAAAGGAGAAGGAGAAGGAGAAGGAGAAGAAGAAGAAGAAGAAGAAGAAGAAGAAGAAGAAGAAGAAGAAGAAGAAGAAGAAGAAGAAGAAGAAGAAGAAGAAGAAGAAGAAGAAGAAGAAGAAGAAGAAGAAAAATAGAAGGAGAAAGAAAAAGAAAAATCAAGAAGAGGACGAGGACGAGGAGGAGGTAGAGAATGAGTAAGAAAAGAAGACAGAGGTGGAGATGGAGATAGGAAAGTGTAGTAAAATAAGAACAGAAGGAGGACAAGAACGAGAACGAGAACGAGAACGAGAAAGAAGAGAATGAGGAGGAGATGGAGTGAAAAAAAAAACCACAAATAAAGAAAAATACAGAGATTACGATACATTTACGTAGATCTGAGCACATTTGCATATCGCGCCCATGAATTCTCACAACAAAAGTAGCGTGTAAATCTCCCGCAATGAACACCTTCGTCGGCAAGGCAGGACTTCTTCATCTCTCCCTGTCCAAGAATTTAACGCTACGTCTTCCCTTCCACTGCTTCTTGTTCTCCTTTCAATGTAACTGTTTGTATTCCTGTTCTTATTCATATTATATTTCTAACAGGTGAGGTTTTGATTTGTTTTGAGAGAGAGAGAGAGAGAGAGAGAGAGAGAGAGAGAGAGAGAGAGAGAGAGAGAGAGAGAGAGAGAGAGAGAGAGAGAGAGAGAGAGAGAGAGAGAGAATAAAGAAATATGAAGCAAGCGTGATTTAAGGAGGAAAATGGAGAGGAAAACTGAAGGATAACAATAAGAGTAAAGAGAAGGAAAACATCGAGATGCTGAAGAAAGTTAGAGAGGCGTGAGGTTACGACATAATGAATAAATGACCCATAAGTAACTCGTGACGAAACTGGAGCTCAAGTCCTGTTTTGCAGATGTGTTTCTTGATAATGAGCACTGACTTCATTTACTCGGAGGCTTGTGAGGGTCATGAGCCTTGCATTAAGACTCGTATTCCTCAAGCCTCGGCCTCCCTGAATCATTAGTATACTGTTCTCAAAGGTCACAGAGATTATTGGCCAGCCTGTCATGAGTGCATTTTTTTTTTCCACTGATGGCTCAAATTTTTGTTAAACTGTCATTAGAATTTTGAAGGCATTCTTGAAAACCCTAACAATTTTCACGAGTTTCTTTGAAGTAGGAGATGAGGAGCGGAAAAGTTTAATGATAGGATCCCGAGTGTTCAAGGACAGGGTGGTGAAAATAAGCATTACAAGATATACGAGTAAGAAGAATATGTGCTGCATATTAAGAAGCTGCTTTTACTGCTGCTGCTGCTGCCGCTGCTACTACTACTACTACTACTACTACTACTACTACTATTGCTACTACTACTATTACTATTCCTACTAATACTAATACTAATACTAGTACTAAGACTACTACTACTACTTGTTCTGGCTTCAGACAACCAGGCAGTCTTTACCCGGGCGTCAAGTCCCGAGCCAGGCGGCGTCCGAAGCCGGAATATACTACTACTACTACTACTACTACTACTACTACTACTACTACTACTACTTCTACTGCTACAACAACAACAACAACAACAACTACTACTACTATTACTACTACTACTAAGACAACTGGTCACTAACTCCAGGTGCAGCGAGGCTTGGAATGTGGCTCTGCAGGACTGCCGCTGATGAAGTGCCGCGTGTCACAAGTGACGACGATGACAACAACAACAACAACAACAACAACAACAACAACAACAACAACAACAACAACAATAACAACAACAACGGTAACAACCTTTACTACTACTACTACTACTACTACTACTACTACTACTTTTCTTTCTCGGATAAGTATAATGTTGTCCAAGGAAAAGCTGGAATAATTATATAGGAAGATAAAAGATAAAAAAAATTATTAAAGTACTTAGAACAACAGCCACAGTAACGAAGTGGTGGTGGTGGTGGTGGTGGCAGTTGTATTAGTATTAGTAGTGGTAGTAGTAGTAGTAGTAGTAGTAGTAGTAGTAGTAGTAACAAAACGACAGTAGTAACAGTATCAATAGTAATAATAATAATAATAATAATAATAATAATAATAATAATAATAATAATAATAATAATAATAATAATAACAATAATAATAATAATAATAATAATAATAATAATAATAATATAAGAGGAGGAGGAAGAAGAAGAAGAAGAAGAAGAAGAAGAAGAAGAAGAAGAAAAGGAAAAAAATACAGCTTTACTATTTTTAAACAGAAAAGACAACTTATTACTGGTGGTGACGAAACTCGAATAAAATGTCAGTATTTTGTCTAGACGATTTGAGGGAAATGTTGAAATACCGGGACAGGATGTTACGATGAGAGAGAGAGAGAGAGAGAGAGAGAGAGAGAGAGAGAGAGAGAGAGAGAGAGAGAGAGAGAGAAACCAACAGGTGAGTGTGTTTGCTATTACTTGTTCATCTGGTGGCCTTTAGTACTGTAGCAATAGACCTAAAGTAAGACAGCCCCTTCACCCTTCACCACCCCCCCCCCCACCTCAACACCTCAACACCTGCCCAACTGTGACCCCCGGCTGAGATTCCTTCCCCACCCCCTCTCATCCCTCCTGCTGCTTCCAACACCACGTCTCGTCTCCCCATTCCAGGACTTACTGATCTATCCCCTTCCCTTCCCTTCTCTGCTCCTCCTCCTCCTTCTCCTCCTCCTCCTCCTCCTCCTCTTCCTCCTCTTCCTCCTCCTCCTCCTCCTCCTTTTCCACATCATTTCCAAAAGTTTGATAATTGGATAAACAGGATTTTATGTTTACCTTGACTCTGTGTGTGTGTGCGTGTGTGTGTGTGTGTGTGTGTGTGTGTGTGTGTGTGTGTGTGTGTGTGTGTGTGTGTGTGTGTGTGTGTGTGTGTGTGTGTGTGTGTGTGTGTGTGTGCACGTACATGGATATGTATGAAAGTATTAAAGCTGTCGTCACTATTACTGTCACACACACACACACACACACACACACACACACACACACACACTTCGAGACATTAAGTTATACGTGAACACAAACATGAAAAACCTGTCGACTTGAAAGCACACGATCATTGACAATAATGGAAGGGAAAAATCAGTAACATTTCCACTTATACTCCTGAACATGAACGAAAATAAAAGAAAGAGACGATCAGAAAAAAAAAAAGAATAATAGATAAACAGATAAATAAATAAATAAATAAATAAATAAATAAATAAATAAATAAAACGAAAAGTCAGTAGAAAACGCATGAAGAAAGAAAATAAATAAATAAAAAGAAGATATCAACTTTGACATAACTACCGAATCAAGTTTTTAAACTGAATAGGGAAACTAAGGGAATCGATTGGAGAAGTTTGCAAGGGAGTGTGAAAACTTTATGGTGCAAAAACAAGTTATCGGAAGAGAAAGTTAAACATGTAAACCTTCTTACTGTGGATTTTGTAACATGTCAACGTCCATATCCCCGTGTGATGAAGGTGAAGAGAGTGAGGGACGCAGGAGAGGGAGGAGAAAGTGTGAAGAAGGAAGGAATGGATGGAGAGACATGGATAAAAGTGAAGGTTAGTGAAGAAAGAAAAACGGAGAGTAGGAAAAAAGGGATTGATGAAGAAAGAGAGGGAGAAAAAAAGGCATGTGAAAGAAGCATGGAGGGATGAGTCTGAAGAAGAGTTGGGGAAGCGAGGGAGGAGAAGCAGGAAAAAGAGATTGATGAAGAAACTGAAGATGAGAATCAAGAAAAAGAGAAAATTGATTAACGAAGAGGGATACAGAGATGAACTATATGAAGAGAGGAAATGAGAGAGAAAGGAAGGAAAGAGTAAGAAAGAAAAGGATTGATGAAGAAACTGAAGATGAAAATCAAGAAAAAAAAAAGAAAAATAAGAAAGGAAGGTAAAGGGATCAACCTGAAGAAGAAAAGAGTTGAGAAAGGGAGGGAAATTTTAAGAAACGAGAAAGAAGAATAAGAAAATTCTGAAGAACGGAGGGAGGGGACAAACGAAGAAGAATGTCGGTCGCAAGGTGAATAAGAATATAGAAAGTGAGAGAGGGACAGAAATTGATTTAAATAAACGAAAGGAAGAAAGAATAATGAATAAGAGAGACAGGAAAAGAGTAGAAAGTGAGAATGTAACTTAAGAGCGAAGAGATGAAAGATAAAGGCCAAAAGCAAATTGATTTAAGGACAGGGAAGGAGGAAAGAATAATGAAGGGAAAGTATACAGAAAAAAAAAAAGTAGAAAGTAAGAAGGTGACATGAGGAGAGAGAGAGAGAGAGAGAGAGAGAGAGAGAGAGAGAGAGAGAGAGAGAGAGAGAGAGAGAGAGAGAGAGAGAGAGAGAGAGAAACAGACAGACAGACAGACAGACAGACAGACAGACAGACAGACAGACAGACAGACAGATATACAGAGATATAATAACAGAGATGTATTACCAAGAAGTAAAGAAGAATGAAAGGGAGGAGAAAAATTGAGGTA
>NC_087169.1:15278641-15361141 GCF_035594125.1 Scylla paramamosain
GAAGATAGAAGAAGAAGAAGAAGATAGAAGAAGAAGAAGAAGAAGATAATGATGAAAAAGAGTAGGAGGAGGAGGAGGAGGAGGAGGAGGAGGAGGAGGAGGAGGAGGAAAAGGAAGAGAAGAGGAGGAGAAAGACGACGAAGAAAGAATAAGCTTCACGCATCACACACCGTAACAAAAAGCGGGGCGGAAATCCCACAGTAACACCGCAGTAATGCCACGATCTGGCTCAATATGAATCACCCATTTTATTTCATTTCGGTGAAAGTCTTCGTGGGAATATTATTATAATTGCAACCTTGCCATTTCCTTATTCCTGCAGTTTTTTTTTTTTTTTTCGTATCCTAGTACTAGTAACGACAGGCCGCTTTGCACCACAGACGTTAGAGACGCAATAACGCAGGCACAATCAAATATAATTGAAATCATAGCAACGAACACCGTAAACCAGTAGAAAAAAATGCACTCCGATACGTGATGCAGTGAAAGGAGAGTCCTGCAAAAATAAAAGATGGAAAAAGAAAAGGCGATGCTGGCACAAAATGGTTCAAAAGATAAACCGCTTGCACAAAAAAGGCATCTGATGGTCTCGACTAATATTTTTTCTCTCTGTGTGGAAACACCTGACTCACGCATTTTACTTATTTTTGACTTTCCCGTGTATCTTTTCAGAGCACAATACATGGAGGCTTCCGTGGTGCTTATATCATGTCCACCCACCTTCACGTGGCACTGAGTGATGGATGGATACCTGGCAGGCCACGTGTAGGTAATGAAGCACCCCACACTGTCACCACCGCCTCATTAACACAATCGCCTCAGGACACAACACTTGACACTCGTAGGAGGCTTATTCAGTGGCCATACGAAGGGACAGATCCTAACGAGTCCCTGAGGAAGTCTTGCCCACGTGGCCTGACGCGCCCGCCGCAGTATCCTCGCAGCAAATCCTTCACAGGCGGCGGGAGGCGTGTGGGAGGAGTGGGGGAGAATACACACTCAGTCCTCAGGTGTGTTGAGTCACTCGTCTCGATGTTGACACAAGCACATACCCAGGACGGCTTCATGCTTGCTTGCGCGCAGGCTACAGGATGGCTGGGAACTGGAGTGGACAGAACCCAAGCACCACCAAGCGCTGTGCCGCAGCGACTGGGCGTGGAGGTGCCCTGCCCGACTTACCACTTTCCCCCCAAATGTCGTGGGGCACACCAATCGGGGGGCTTCGACACAGTGCCAGGCCAGGCGGAGGTGGGGTGCAGGCGGCACAGCTTTAGCCACTGGTAGCGATGAAACCTGTTCCGGCGTGGTAAAAAAGGTGTGAATGGGGACGCTCCGGGAGGCCATGGCGGCGAGGGTGGCGAGGGAGGATTTGGAGCCGCCCGTGAGCATTGGTGGGGGAGGAGCGCGTTCCCCGAAGCGGGGCCGCGGGGAGGGTGTCGGGGGTGTCGGGGATGTCAGGGTGGGGGAGAGCTTAGAGGGCTCCATCACCCGCCCTGAGGTTCACTGATCGCACGACCATTTCAGGTGGCGCTCTGCTGTGACTTACGGCTCATTGAAGCAATATTATGTAGTGTGCAAATTATGAGTCTCGTTTTTTAACCCTTCTGTAACTACACGCAGTGCTTTCCTCACACCTAGCCCTGACCTGGAAATGACTCACGTACATACAACTAACAACTACTGTAAAAATGTCACACCAGTAACTTAGAAAAAAAAAAAAAGTGAAAAAAAAGTCACCCCACATACAACATTACCACACTTAGAATGAAAAGGTAAACAGCTCCGTGCGGGCTTGCTGAGCACAACAATCTAACCCGCTACGTCAGCTACCAAGTGACCCTGACCCTCAGCACCTGGCGGCTCTTGACCTTCAGATGTGCACGTGACGGAAGGCGAGGCAGCTTTCCACAACATAAATGGCCTAGACAAATTAATCTGCCACACGCGACCAACAAGATGGGGAGCCGCTGCTGTGTGGACTTAGTGACGCGGCAGGGGACTGAGGAGGGGAGCGACTTGAAGGGGAGGAGCGTGACTGGAGGAAAGAATGTGAGATGTGGAGGTGGGAGGGTGGTTTGTGGAGGAGAGAGATTAGTGAAGGGAAGAAAAATCACTTATGGGAAGAGAGGGGACCTGAAGGAAGGAATGTGACTTAGGGAGAAGAAAGTGAGATTATAAAGATATGAAGATGAATTGTGGTGGTAGAAAAATTACTTGTAGATGGAAGAAAGTAAGGTAGTAAACGTAAGGATATGACTTGTGGAGGGAGGAAATTGACTTGTAGAGAGAAGAACGTGGCGTAGTAAAGGTAAAAATATGAGTTGTGGAAGGAGGGACTGGTGGAAAGAAGAAAGTAGCATATTGAGAAATGAAAGTGACTTGTGGAGGGAGGAACATGATATATAGAGTAATGAAAGTGACATGTGTGAAGGAGGACGGTGACTTATGAAGGGAAGCAATTCATGGAGGGCAGAGGGGACAATGTAGGTGACAATGACTTTTACCCTTCACTGTCGTCACACATAATCACCGAACCATCATCATTTTCCTTTACAACAATAATTTTCATCCCAGTCCTCTTCATTGTTGTCGCGTCGCCTTCACAATGCATTACTACTCCCAACGTGGCCTTTGAAACTTTCCCTTTTAATCCTAAACACAGACTTTATACATTTTTCCAGTCCACTCGCTATGTTTCCACCTTGTCTTCCATCTCTTACTCCATCTAGCTCAAGTCATCGGTAATTATCCCTGAATATTCAAATACATAACTCGATTCATTCAATTATCTTATCGAGTATTCATTCAGCTAATCAACACTTTCAACAACTTTCATCAATGTTTCCTCTAATATTCCTGGCTGTCATTCCAGCGTTCTTGTTTATACGATTTTGATCCTCCTTGGAAGACAAACATGCTGTGTGTGTGTGTGTGTGTGTGTGTGTGTGTGTGTGTGTGTGTGTGTGTGTATGTGTGTGTGTGTGTAGAGTTGTGGTCAATAACAACAATAATAATAACAACAACTACTACTACTACTACTACTACTACTACTACTACTACTACTACTACTACCACCACCACTATTACTAGCTCTGCTACTTCTACTGCTACTACTACTACTGTGTGTGAGTGTGTGTGTCATTTTAACGCTATTGGTCTCTCTCTCTCTCTCTCTCTCTCTCTCTCTCTCTCTCTCTCTCTCTCTCTCTCTCTCTCTCTCTCTCTCTCTCTCTCTCTCTCTCTCTCTCTCTCTCTCTCTCTCTCTCTCTCAAGGTCACGTGACACAGACGGCATTCCTACAAGGGCAGAGGCACCCCGGAATGCCAGTATAACCAAGGCAGGAGGCAGGAGGTCAGGGAGGCGAAGGGAAAATAAGACAAGGTGGAACAAGAGAAAGGAAGCATTAATTAGCATAGTCTAATATACTTACTTCATCAGGCCGGAAATGGAAACGTAAACAGAGGAACGTGCGGCTGACAGGGATCCAGAAATGAGGCTGCGATGAGAGAGAGAGAGAGAGAGAGAGAGAGAGAGAGAGAGAGAGAGAGAGAGAGAGAGAGAGAGAGAGAGACGGACAGACAAAGAAAGAAGCAAAATACACGGACCGACAGCCAGACAGTCAGGTCCACACACACACACACACACACACACACACACACACACACACACACACAGGGAAAAGACAGGCAGACAGACATAGACCTGCTATTATCTCTCTCTCTCTCTCTCTCTCTCTCTCTCTCTCTCTCTCTCTCTCTCTCTCTCTCTCTCTCTCAATCCAATAAAGAAAGCAAGCACGCGACTACATAAAAAAGGGAGAGAGAATAAAGAGAAAATTAATAGACAAAGCAAAGGTTGTTCGTCGTGAATTTGTTTTTATCTGCACTAAGGAAGTCAATGGAGGGCAAGGACTGACAGCAAGAAACACTACGGAGCATCCAGCCATCATAAGAAGGGAAAAAGATTAAGCATAACACCTTGTACTAAATACGACAGCTATAACAAAAAGAAAACACTACAGTCTCCAGTGGCAGAAACCTTTAATATAGTAACAACACATTCCACTCTTAATTATCATCTTATTTTTTTTTTACTTCCTTTTCTTCTTCTTGATTAAGTAATGTAACTAGTCATTTTAACGCTATGACTTCTGATAGCAATGACGCGTTGTATTTCAATCGAGCAAGGCTGAGCAATTTTACTGTGAAGATATAAAGATGGAGCCACTAATATTTTTGAACTCTTCCATCGCTCCTTGTGCTGTCAGTGTAGAGTGCAGACAATAAAGGAACGCTACGCCATCCGCAACTGCAGTAGTAAGCAGCTGAAAAAAAAAACACAAGTAGCACAAACTCACAGTGCGGAGCTTACATCAGGGGTGTCTCAAAGTTATGTTCTAAACCTGCAGCACATTTCATTAACGTCGAGAGGAAGTCATCGCTGTCAGAATTTAAGGTCCTCAGTAACGATCTTGAAAAGAGAATGTGATTATTTTTAAGGACCAGTGCGGCAGGTCGTCTTGCTCCTGACTAGAAGTAGTAATGATGCTAATTATTGCTGCCAACAATCAATGCTGTTATTAAACTCATTACTGCTTGTCTATGGCGGCGCAGCGAGAGTTCAGGGAAGCTGTGAAAACGTGTTCCTCGACCTAGATTACCTCATAGTGTGCGTGGCCACGAGCACCGGGGCGGGGACATCACGGGGATGGAGTTGCGTGCACAGGCGGCCGCTGGGACCACTGCCAGCCTCCGTTTTCTTTTTATAAGGAAGACAAGTAAGTGCAGTTTCATCACTTCAGTGACCTAAGCTACTGAATGTGACACCTCGCCTTCTTATCTTTGTTGCCTCGTTTTGTTATAATTTGATGTGTGTCCTAAACACTTCCAATCTGCCGATGCCACAAAATTCAACCGCAAAATAAACTCTTATGAAATTACAGGAATTCCAGTAAGGTTTTCACAGTCACTCTATTTCACTTAGGAAGTTTACCAGAGCACTGTGAAATCAAACCCAAAACTTAAACCTAAACCTAAAACTTAAAACGAAGCATGTGAGTATGTTTTATTCCTGATACTCCTGGAGCTTTTTTTACGTCATTTTTAGGAAGCTTTAGACAATATCCCCCTTTTAAATATTATAAAGTTACATTTCAATTTAGATTTTGTCAACCTCAAGCATGTCATTATAAAAACCTCTGATATCCTCAATTGTCTATAACCGTAACCATTTTTCCGGTTTTTTTTTTTTTTTTTTTTTTTACATTCATATGATTACATCACGATTTCTTGTACATGTGAGTCACTTTTTATGCATTTTTTCCCCCCCATAATGTTCACCTGTAAATAACACTCGCCGCCAGATAGCCTAATAACTGCTGAGGGCGGGGCGGGGCGGGGGACGACTTTGAGGGCAGGCTGTAGACGAGCAATGTGATCCGCTAATTAATAAGTTACACTACAAATACCAAATAGTGCCCGCTAGTAAGCCTGCAGTTTCCAGTAGTCACTAGCGTATTTAATATGGTATGTATACTGCCCTCCACAGCGGAGTGGCAGAAATGCTTATAGAGTTATTTTGGGCAATGATTAAGAGATGAAGTTTGGTATTTTTATGTATATATGCCGAAAAGGTTCAAGCATTTTTGAACACAGACTGTACTTACCTATATAGAGGACATAGAGGTGGTCAGTCAGGTGTGAGAGGACTGGAGGTTCAACGGGATTCCTATAAATTTTATCTTTTCTTCTTTTCTTTTCGCACACTGATTTGTAAAATATTTCCAGTGATTCCCTGAGATAACAATGCTGCATTTAGCACAGTGAAACACAGACACATACACTCACTATTAACATTAAAAAGAAAAATTAAATAGTCAGCGGCCGAGACAGATTAAGATCAAGACCAAACATTAGTGTCCTACTGAGTTTAGGAAACGGAATCTAACAAAACAATAGTGCACTTTCCATTTCTTCAGGTCCATTTCAGCTGTGTGCGTGTCCCTGGTGCTGTGTTGGGGCGGCAGTGGAGAGGTACGTACACATATTCGTAGTAAACTGCTTCTAGTCGGCGCATGTGCTGGGGACTGACGGGTTTGTTTACATCCAGTAGTGCAATCTCAAGCTAAGGTTGTTTCACGATACGAAATTCATGTATAATATTATGAGGCACGAGTGTTATTCTTGATCATAACAGGAAATTATCTTGTTGTGAAAGTTCATCTCTCTTTTCGTTTTGTTATAACTTTAAACATAACAGACGTCCTTGACGGCTTGACACTTTCTTAATAACGTTTATATTCTGGCTTTTTTTTTTTTTCTCATACTTTCATACCTTTTATTCTCCAATCTAATTACATAATTCTATTTTTTAATTTACTTATTCAATAAAAGAATGATAGAAAGCTACATAAATTATAGTAATTAGAGTTACCCACACAATGATATGCTGAATTAATCCACCTGGTTTTGTTTGGCTTCTGCAGAGACTTGTTGGCGGCGCATGTTAACAAACCTTTACTTTTCTTGAATGCTTACGTTGCTAAGCAAGACTAAATTTCAGTGTTGACCTTTCCCTTTTCATTCACAGTCAGTAAGGAACAATCACCTTTGACAGTTTCTGAATAAGTGCTACAATTTCCTAAACGAGAGGGTTTTTCAAGTCATGGATTGAATCTTGGGGCAACAGCAGCTACGGACGCAGTGTTGCTCCTAACATTGCTGCCACTCCTCTTCCCTATGTCACCTGGCAGGTTTTGCACTGTAGTCGCTGCAGGCTAGGCTAATCCAGAGCAAGGAGGTTTAATTAAATTTTATCAAACTCCTTGGTTTAGAGGCCACGTCCACTGCCTCGTCCCTCTCTCAGCAGTTCATCTGATTAAAGCATTCATTAAGTTTTTTGTCACTTCCTCTTTTTTTAACATTTTCCAATTACCTTATCAATCACCGTCGCCTTGCGCTGTTTTTTTTTTTTTTTCAGTAAGAAAACAACGTTAATATCGAAGTATTAACCCTTAGACACTTTTTTTTTTAAGCAAATCAGCTAATATACAGATAAACAGGAAGTGGATTCTCAGCCACTGGAGACGTGGCGCGTGTCGACAGTCACGTGAATGAATTAACGAAGTATATATTTTTTCTTAATAACTTTCTAGATTGTTAATATTTCGTTATTATTATTATTCCTTTCTTACTGATATTTCATAAAATCGCCAAGGCTAATGGGTGAGATGACTGGAAAACTCTAAAACATGTTGCTTATTTTTCGCCAGTATTATGACTGACTTGCCTAACGTCTTAAATATTATAAGGAATAGTGTGCGTGCGCCAGTCAGCCGCCCCGCCAGTAAGGGAAGGGGGCGAAGCTGGGGGCATGGTTTGCAGATCACCTTAGTTACAATGGTGATTATACCTTACCCCATGGAGTCTCCCAGTGAACCAAAGAAGAGGATGGATGACGCCTGTTCTCTTCGACATTACTTAAGTCATCGTTCTCTTCCTCCTCCTCCTCCTCCTCCTCCTCCTCCCTGGAATCCCGCGACAATGCACTAAGCAACAACCCTGTGAACTTTTAGCCACGTATAGGGAGAGACAGGTTGCATCATCACCATAACCATCACCACCATCTCTTCCTCATCTCAGCCTCTCCCTCCGCGATTCTTGTCTGCATGAGAACTTTGTGTTAGTGAAGACGAAATGTTGTTGTTTATTACTGTTATTGTTGTTGTTTGTGTTGATGTTGTTGTTGTTGTTGTTGTTGTTGTTGTTGTTGTTGTTGCTGCCGTTATCGTTATCGTCGTAGTTACCATTATTACCATCAACCAACGAACAGACAAACACACACACACACCACACACGAGCCTCACACAGGTCAGAGCCCCACCAGGTGACGCCTAAAAGGGAGATTCACGTAACGCAGGTAAAAAGTGGAATCTCCTTGCTTACTTGCCTCACCTGCCCGCCTTAGCTAAGCACGCCCGCCAAGGCTGCTGGGAAGTGGGCTCCTTACCTTGCTTAATTATTACGATAGTTAGTGAGAAGTTTTATGTAATGGTCTGGGCCTGTTTGTATTGTTAATTTATTGGTGTGTGTGTGTGTGTGTGTGTGTGTGTGTGTGTGTGTGTGTGTGTTTCTGTGCATTTTTTTCTCTCGGGTTTTTTTTGTTTTGTTTTTTTTATTGGTGTATATAAATTGCTTCTTCTCCTCCTCCTCCTCCTCCTCCTCCTCCTCCTTCTTCTTCTTCTTCTTCTTTTTCTTCTTCTACGCATACTTGAATCTTTATTATTATTCGTGAAAACTAGTGATCATTACGTATAAGCAATACTCTCTCTCTCTCTCTCTCTCTCTCTCTCTCTCTCTCTCTCTCTCTCTCTCTCTCTCTCTCTCTCTCTCTCTCTCTCTCTCTCTCTTCCCGTAACACACACACACACACACACACACACACACACACACACACACACACACACACACACACACACACACGACCACTATTGCCACACACATAATTCTGCATAACTTACACATAAAGACCTTTAAGCTCCACGCACGCAAACACGATGACTTTAAGCATGCATCCCCATTATAGGCGTCACCGCGCAGGCAGCAATCTCGTAGCACATAATCACTCTAACCTTAAAACGTGATCTCTTTATTATGATGAGGTGTAAACATGAAACTATTTTACGATATAGGAACGTTCTTGCGTAACCTTTTCTTCAGCATGAGTGACGTTAAAAGGTACTCATAAAAACACACAAAACCAAATACTCATGAATTTTACTGTAATATGATTATGTACAGTTTTTTTCTTTCTTTTTTTTTTTTTGTCTTTCATCTTATTATTTTTTTAGATTAACTTTTTTGATGCATGAATGGCACTTCCCGGGGGCTAACAATTAAAAAAAAAAAAAGAAAAAAAAAAAAAAAGAAGGTAGGAAAAAAGTCCCACTGAAAATGCTTGTCTCTAAAGAAAAACGCCAGAAGGATGAACCAGAATTAAAGAAGTGTCTTGAAACCTCCCTCGTATCGAAGTGCCTGAATTACGAAACACTGCTGATCACATCCTCCACATTTACGTATTTTCCTCCAACAATTACATTAATCTGAATATGGTATCCGTTCTGTCGCAACACGAGCACCTAACACTGTTTTCTCTTTGTGTGTATGCAAGAAAGGGGAAGTCATTGTTATCAATAATAGTGTTATTTACCTGTGTAAAAGTACATTTCGCAAATCGTCCATGAACAGCATCTGGGCGTGACGACGACATGCTGAGCTGAACTGGGGCGGGAGTGAAACTGTTCTCAGATTTCCCCGGCAAGGTGGACAGACTCGTGGGCGGACAAACGGGATACCGGGTGACGCGGCGAATTGCGGGCAGGTGTTCGCGTGCGTGACTCGTGCCGCCACACCTGTCCTGATTGACTGTTTGGTTTACGCTTGATTGCAGCATAAGATTGTATTTTTATTTATTTATTTATTTTATTTTATTTGTATTTATCTATTTATTTGTTTATTTATTTTATTTTTTTGCTTATTTTACTATTATTTATTTTAAGGGGTTGCATTTGTTAATTTGTTGTTGCTCTCTTCTTACTCTCTTTTGTTACATACTCGTATTCGCTCGAAGAAATCAGCTATTTATACTTTTTTTATATTACTCTCTCTCTCTCTCTCTCTCTCTCTCTCTCTCTCTCTCTCTCTCTCTCTCTCTCTCTCTCTCTCTCTCTCATACACACACACACACACACACACACATTCAAAATCCCATAAGTCACAGCTCCGAAATCAAAAATAAAAACAAGGCCAGCGTTTAATCTTTCAAGAGAAATAATTATGACAAGATAGTTGCAAGCACACTTTACGACCTCAAAGCATCAAGACCCTCCACAAGGTCATAAGACACACCAGGAAAAAGACATTTTCGCCAAACCACAAAGCTACAGAGCCAACTTGTCTATCCGGGAGGCGACAGACGGGATGCACTATCGGGGACTCGAAAAGAACCTGCCAGGACGAGACGACTATGAGAAGATATCACCGGTCCGTCCAGTAGTCAAGGATAAAAAAATGTGTCAAATTATCTCCATACCAGGCAGGCAATCACACGCTATTATAGTTGGTTCAGACAAAGCTCCACACACTTACACACACATCATTCACACTCTTAGCCCCGTCTTCTCCTGGGCGTGACGACGAGATGCTGAGCTGAACTGGGGCGGGAGTGAAATTGTGGAAAGGGACAGTCTCGTGGTCCTCCTTCCTGGATACGTATTTCAAAACGTTTTATTGACTTATCTCCACGACTTGTAACAGACTAATGAAAATTATCGAGATTTGCAAGAGTTTTCATGTTTCTGGTGATAGTTTAATGAGCATTCCATACTGCCCGCAGGAGAAAAACATCATGAGAACCCGAGGCCTTTGAAACTGATCCATATGGGAGAACAAAGCACTTCAGAATAAGGACACAATAGTTAGGCATAGCACAGCTGGCCACATACGTCCATGACAAGGCCCGATTAGACACGCTGGGGGGGAAAAAGTCAATAGCAGGAAAAATACAATTAAAACTGGAGTAGGTTTAAAAGTGATGAGAGTAACTAGTTTGTGAAAAAGGTACTGAAGATAACAAGGAAGGAAGGTGAAGTAGGAATGTGAAAAAATGGTTGACCTGTTAGAATCTAGTCTGAGTTTCTTGCTCATGTTATTGTTATGACTCGTACTTTCGCATAATGACTGGTCTGTAAGGTCAGGTTATGTCAGGTTGTGTTATTCTAGATGAGGTTTGCTGTTTGCTGACCTGCTATGGTGAACTTGTGTGTTTGTTTGTGTGTCTGAGGGTGTTGAAGGAAGATGTTGGTGAAGATTTGAAAGAGGCACATGACACACACACACACACACACATACACTCTCTCTCTCTCATTCTCTCTCTCTCTCTCTCTCTCTCTCTCTCTCTCTCTCTCTCTCTCTCTCTCTCTCTCTCTCTCTCTCTCTCTCTCTCTCTCTCTCTCTCTCTCTCTCTCTCTCTCTCTCTCTCTCTCTCTCTCTCTCTCTCTCTCTCTCTCTCTCTCTCTCTCTCTCTCTCTTGATATTTCATAGCTAACCGTTACTTCAAATCTTCCTCACCTAATGACATTCACCTTTTGATTCTCTCTCCTCCACTCTTTTCTTTTTTTCTTTTTCATTCCTTAAATAGATTCATATAAAGTCAAACGGCCTTACCCTCTTTCGTTTTTGTGTCTTATTTTGCTTCGTCCGTGGCTGGTAATAAATAGGAGCAGCGAGAGAAAATGTTGAAGGGAGCATTATGATAAAGAGAAAACTATTAATGTGTGTGTGTGTGTGTGTGTGTGTGTGTGTGTGTGTGTGTGTGTGTGTGTGTCCAGCCTGGCGTGAGAATGTGATCAGTGTCTCTTTTTTTCTTTTATTGAATCATCTGCTAAAAACTCTTAATGTCTTTGTTACTATTTTCTTCCTGTTTTATTGTTTCTCTTGTTCGTTTTCTTTCTTTTTTATTAATCGATGCATTTAGTAGTTCATTTCATTATATATTCATTCGTTTGTTTACATGAAAAAATCTCATATATCGTGTTTTCATGCTTGTAGAAGGGAGAAATATAAGAGAGAGAGAGAGAGAGAGAGAGAGAGAGAGAGAGAGAGAGAGAGAGAGAGAGAGAGAGACATACACACAGACGGGAACATTATCATCAATAAAAACGATAAGCACATAATTGCAACATTCACACCCAACACAAGAAGTGGACACGAACAGGGAGGGTCATTGCGAAGTGGTCTATTGATTATGCCGCTCGTGTGTGGCGCGGGAACAACATTCAGGCATTCTTTTTACAACCCCAATATTCACTAATCACTGTATCGAAGGTTAAGATCACGTTTACCTGCTCTTGTTTGTTAATTAAGTTTTTCTAAGTCAGGTGATAATTAGTTCATCTTTAGTAAGTGCTATTATGGGAGCTTCATCAAATGCTTTTTTTTTGGGGGGGGGGAGGGGGGGAATCGAAACACACCTCATCTACTCGCCCGGTATTGTCTTTCATATTATACACGTGAAAAAGTCCAGTAAATTTGTTAATCTCTTTGTTACATTTGCGTTTTTTTTTTCAGCGACTTTCTTCGTCTTTATTGATGTTTTAAAGCTGTAGAGTATCCCATGGCTCTGTAGGACCTGATGGTGTGGAGCTTTGCAAAAGAAAGTTCTGATCACACTGAAGATCATGCTAAACAGGTGACTTATACGCGTAAATTACCTGTTTGTGTGTATTATGCAACCCATAGCATAATACGACAAGAAAAAAAAAATTATACAGCCTCTGCATACATACTTTTATAAATCGGAACTCTTACATACATACAGTATAAACTATTCTTTTCTTGCTTCATTTGACACCATCACTTACTATCGTTTACACTATCCCTACAAAATTTTCATCTTCAAACTATTTACATAATTTGACATGTATATTCTATGGTGTTCTCTGCCATATCCTGTCCCCCCCTCCATCTTGTTCTCTATTCTAGTCTGTTTTCTGTTGTGAATTATTATATTACCATGGTATTACATTCTATTCCTTTTTATTTCGTATTCCCTATTCTACGATGTTACCTATTGTCATTTTCTCATTATTTCATGTTTTCATTATTTTTTTTTTATTCTGTCATGTTCTTTTTTTCTGTTATCATTGTACCATGTTTTTTTTTTATTGTATCCTGTTCTCTATTCTATTCTCTTTTCATTATATCATGTTTTCTGTAATTTCCTGTCCTCTATTCTATTCTGTTTTCATTATATCATGTTCTCTATTACATTCTGTTCTCGTATTCTATCCTGCCCTCTATTCTATCCTGTTGTCACACACGTATGTAGTTTACTAGTAGCATTACGTCAGCCAGCAGATATACCCTCGTTATGAACCAACACCTCAGGTATCTAGATGGCCTCATGCAATCTCACTTAACTAGCCGAGAGTCAATAATTCCACATTCTGCTAAGACAAGTGTGTAAAATTATTCAAGATATAAATTCCACAGTTTTTTTTTTTTTTTACTTTTTTTTTTTTACCACTTATTATATACATACATTGCATCACTCTCACCACTCGTGTCTGGACGGCTGCGAAGAACATGACGCCTATGCTCTGTTTACCACGAATCCGACATCTTAGATACGAGCGCTACTTCCACTTCCAAACACATCCCCATATTCTGCCACCTGCCCTCCTCGCGTGTTCCAGTTTCTCAGTTCTGGATGTCATTGAGGTACACGACGGTCCCCTTTCTCGCTCCCAAACATGGCCAGGCTTCCAAACACACTCAGTCTGGAGGCAGCTGGTGAAGGGAACACGAACTAGGGAGTGAGTACTTTATTCCTAATTTCACGGTTGCTTCTTCAGAGGAATGAAGAAGCAACCGCAAAACTATGAATAAAGTACTCATCCCGCATCCTGTGTTCCCTTCACCACCTGCCTCTAGCTTGTCGCAGTATCCTCACACTCTCAGTCTAATCCATCTCCGCATGACCTTCCACCTTGTACTCCATTTCATTGCTGAGTTTAACACTTTCCCTTGTTTCCACTGTGACTGTGTGCTCGTAGCGCTGGCCGATCTGTCACTGTCCAGGAAAATATTAGTTGAGAGTTTTCTGTCGTGTATTAACCTTAGTCTTGTTGGCTATAGCTACGTGTGTATATGTATGCGTGTAGTAGTCGTAGTAGTAGTAGTAGTAGTAGTAGTAGTAGTATGACGAATGGAGGAAGAAATAGATTGACTGAGTGACTGATTGACTGAATGAGTTTATAGCGCCAGAACTGCGAGATCACACGGCGATGTGGAAGGGAAAGAAGGAGCATCAGAAGGAAGAGAAAAAAAAGGACAAGAAAATAATCAAAACACAATACCCACATCTCATCTGTATAACCTCACAACTATGCTCTTCCCCATGCCATCTCTACCCCCTTCCTTCCTTCATGTTTCTTCCCTTCCCTCGGGCGTCTCCAGCTCAGGGTAGCGAGTGCCCTGACTAGCCATACTACAGGTGGACAAGCACTCCCCGTGGCATGGGTCAGGGTGAACTGGGGGACAAAAACAGATCATGTTCACCATTAAAGTACAGAAGTTTTTGTCCTTTAACCTTTGCTTCTGATAATATGTTGTGTTTCTTCGAGGAGTTGCATGCATCCAGGTGCTTTACGAATGTTTTACGTATATTTTCAATGAAGTCTGCCCTGTTTTATGAGTATTGAGAGGAGAGGAAGTGGGAGGATGCAGAGGGGGAGAGGCGAGAGTGAAAAAAGAGAGAAAGAGGTAGAGTGGAGGTAGTGGGTGACTGAGTGGGGCACGAGGGGACGGGGGCATGTTTAGAAAGTAACTTAGGGGTGTGGTCACTTCAGTGTTGTGAGGGGACTAGACTGCAGGAGGAGGGGGAGGGCACGGAGGACAGAGAATGCAAGTGAAACGAGACTGGCAGCGAAAGAATGCAGCAGGGAGTTTGAAAAATTGGGTGATGGCTGTAACTGTTGTTGTTGTTGTTGTTGTTGTTGTTGTTGTTGCTGTTGTTGTTGTTGCTGTTGTTGTTGTTGCTGCTGCTGCTGCTGCCGTTGTTGTTGTCACTGTTGTTGTTTTTGTTGTAGGGGAAATGGTGGTAGTGCTTGAGATGGTAATGATAGTGATTTTAATAGTAGTTGTGATGGTGGTGGTGGTGGTGGTAAGGATGACGGTAGTAGCATCAGTAGTAATAATAGTAGTAATATGTTTGTAGTGGTTGTGACAGTGATATTACTGGTAATAGTACCAACACACTCACACACACACACACACACACCATATTGCATCAAACAGTGGTCTCTTGTCCCACACACTCCAATCTAGCTCTCTCTCTCTCTCTCTCTCTCTCTCTCTCTCTAAGGGGGGAAGTTGTCTTGGGGAGAGACGGGGGAGGAGGAGACCAGGGGGAGGGATTTATCAAGAACGTTGTTCCCTTATTATTCAGTAACCTCCTTCCCTCCCGCTCCGCCCCTCACCAAAGAAGGCAGGGGAGAGGAGCACGGGGTGGATTCTCCCCGCATACCTTTAGAAAAATTTCCTGTACCGAAGAAGACCCGTCCAGAAACTACCGTACTGTTGATTGTGATTCCTGTTGTTGTCGTTGCTGTTGTTGTTGTTGTTGTTGTTGTTGTAATGATGGAAGTGGTAGTGGTAGTATATGTAATGGTAGTGGCAATGGTGGTGGTTGTAATAGAAGAATCGTCGAGAAATTAAATTCTCTTTATACTCCCATGCACTGATTCCACAGTAATCTGGTTCAGGTTTACATTCGTTCCGGCGTACTTTTATAACTACATGATACGAGATGCAAGATTATTACTCTTTAAATATGCCATTAGCTTTTTCATTCTAAATAGTTAATATACATGTTTCCTTCGTATTTTTTTCAGGAGGGTATAATTTCATTTTTTTTTTTTTTTTTTTTTTAGAATTTCTAGAATTCTTAGATAATGAAGTTCAGAAGAGATTCATTTTGAAGATGAAACTGATAAATGCTCACTGGTCTTTTCAAGTTATATAATCTATTTAAACATCGCTGTGGTTGTTAAGTGCGCGCCACACTCCGTCATCCAGCGATCAGCGCACGGTTACAAAGGGTAAAGCATTTAAGAATCAAAATCGTTCATGCAACAGAAAGCAAATTATAAACAGTGAGTTGAGAGCAAGGACAAACATCGTCATAATTTAAGGTTTGGAATAGTGAAATCAAACGAACGCAACAGTTGACTGGCTAAAGTTACATTACAAAATACCCGTCAAAGTAAGGTCTAATTGCACAATTTTAAGTAACTATTAGGGAAGGACACATGCTATGATATGAAAGACAAGTGTATTAGAGATGATACCTTATGAAATTTTCTTAAGTGAACAATATTAGTATCATAAGACACACAAGTGTGTGTGTGTGTGTGTGTGTGTCCGAACCCCAGGGTCGTGGTGAGCCCGTCAGTGATGTACAGCGGTGCTCCGAAATTCTTTACCTTGTCTTACTGTAAAGTTGTATATTTTTTTTTTTTTTTTTGTACTAAGTTTATAGTGCAGTAACTGAATTAATGGATATTATAGCATTTTTGTAAAGTGTTGGCAACTCTGCATAGCGTCACATGGTGGTGGAGTGAAGCAATAACCAAATAAAGAAAAAGACAAACAATCTAGTTATACCTGTACAGTGTGTGATCATAGAAAATTATAGGTAAATTAGGGGAAACTTTACAAGCTCCTGGTAAACACATACCAATTTAACAATAACATGTTGTTAGCTCTTGACTACACTACACTACTGTACGATAGCAACAATAGTATTGTAGAAATTAAAAGATGTGCGATTGGTTCACGGTTTGAACGAATTAACACCCGTATTCACTTTATTCGTATCCGTGTGAGTGAAGTAAGTGTGGTTTCGCAAGTATGAATGGTATTTACAATTAGTGTGTGTGTGTGTGTGTGTGTGTTGTGAATTTCTTGCAGGTCGTATGTCACCCGCTACACTGCATGTCATAAGCAGCTTGGAATCACTATGTTATGTATTACTGCAATATATAGTAGTACTTATTTATGCTTTCAATAACGACCTAATTTTCCACGGACAGAAGATGCAAACAACTCTATAATATTTCAAAGGTTTCCGCGGCAACTCGTGGATCAGAAATTCGGTAATTTTTTTTTTTCTGAACTACATAAGCTACAGTGCAATTTCATTGTATATTGCAGAGACTGAAGGTAACTATGGAAAACTGCAGCAGAGATGGCAACAGTACAGCACAGAGACAGAGACAGTCCTCCGCCCAGTGTTCCTCCAGTCGTTGTAGCGGAAGGAGGCGGGGAGAGTAGGGAATGTCTCCGCCAAACCCATAAGTCATCTGTGGTCTCGCTTGGCCCGCAGCAGATCCTCGCGGCGGAAGAGTAGTGCCGTCAGGCCGAGAGAAAGAAGAGCACCATAACGGAAACCATGGGAGTGTTTTTACTACTGTTATAGCGCTCCCCCTGACTGTGACGTGTATGTTGTTGTTGTTGCTGTTGTTGTTGTTGTTAATGGTATTACTGCAATTGTTACAGAAGCAGTAGTAGCATCAGTAGGTAGGTATTAGTAATAGTATAAGAAATAGCAAATTGTTTTTGAAGTAGTGGTAGTATAAGTAACAATTTTTGAAATACTAGTAGTAGTAGTAGTAGTTGTTGTTGTTGTCGTGATAGTAGTAATAGGAGAAGTATTTCTTTATTTCAGACGTCCGGAAGTAGAGAAACTGCAGCACACACACACACACACACACACACAGAGTGTAATATACGTGTGCGCCAAGGCGGTGGAGGGCAGTCACGCCATGCAGAGGTGAGGCCAAGTCAGAAACACTCAGAGCATCAGCGGTAAAGTTTTCAAAATGGTGACGAATAGGAGCAATAGTGCCGAAATGCCACACACGTGTGAACTAATACTAATAATCTTTCCACGCAGGTGTGCAAGGAGGCGTACAGCGAGCGGGAGTGTTATAGTGGCGGTGATGATGGTGGTGGTGGTGGTGGTGGTGTTTCTCCCTCCACTTCCATCATCTTCCTCCCCCTCTTCTCCCTCCTCTGACTCTTCCTCGTCATTATCGTCGTCATCCTCCGTGAAATCCCTCCAAGACAGGTAAGATATATATATATATATATATATATATATATATATATATATATATATATATATATATATATATATATATATATATATATATATATATATATATATATATATATATATATATATATATATATATATATATATATATTTTTTTTTTTTTTTTTTTTTTTTTTTTTTTTTTTCTCCTGTATATTTGTGTGTTATTGTATATCTCTCGACCAATTCTATATATCACTATATTACTTTCCTTCTGTTTAACTATTTCTTTCCCGCTTTCTAATAACATTACTCTTCTAGTTTTCCACGAACTGTCACTGTTAGGTTCACTTGTTTTCTTAACTCTTTTACTACTATTTGGCCCATTTTTCCTGAAATACTAACCACTGAGACATCTTTTCTTGTTCTACTGCCACCTCTAAACATTATACTGGCGGCTGGAAATTGCAAAATCTATTCTTTTTACACCATTCTTTCCTGTAGATGCGCTATAAAGATCCCATACATTACCTTTAGTGCTGAGAATTGTTGCATATGGCAGTGAAAGGGTTATGGATGACAAGAAATGAGCCGTAACTTCAGTGCAAAGAAAACTCCTTACTCCTCACTTTCCTAAAAATTAATTAAGATAGATAAACAAGTAAAAGATAGACTTTCCACACACATGTTTCGATCCTCTCTTCCTTGTCAACGATACGGATTAAGGGATCCAAGAGTATAGAGTACAGGAGAGTAAGTGAGGAGTCAAGTTTCCACACCGCTGTATGCGCATCTAGTGTGTGATTTGTGCGGCGATGACAGTTATCCCTCGTTATGCCTCAGTTCTGCTGTGTCATTTTGTACGGAATCCTGGGACGGTAATATCACCTTCCTGTCTCATATTTACCACTTTCAAGAGCCTCTATCTGGACTAAGTCTAGTTTTCACAGTGGTTTTCTTCTTGTAGTCATAGTTTAACAAAGATTCTGCATCGTCATTGGTAAAAACAACCACGAGAATCCGACTTATCATCTCTGGTCTTTAAAAACAGCCCGAATGATGATCCTAAATGTTTGAGAATCGCTACAAAATATGAGCTTTTGTCTTGTGATGGGGTGTTCTTGATGTGATTGGCGTAAAAACAAATAGGTTTGAAGTCTCTTTGTGCGGTATTGATAGTAAAGTGTGTGTGTGTGTGTGTGTGTGTGTGTGTGTGTGTGTGTGTGTTATGTCTGCACAAATAACTGTAGTGTTGGACGAAAATAACAGAAAACACCACCGACTAGGTTGGAACGTGTATTACGCCTGCTCTTAAATCAGTGTCTGCGTTACTGAGAGAGAGAAAGAGGGTGGGGGGTGGCGACTGTAGGGGCTACGGTACCTTCCTCGTCAGTTATTAATTGTCTTCTCTTCTCGTTTGTAGCCTTTTTTGCTCGAAACCGTAACGACTGACTTCTCTAAAGGCATAACAAAGTACCGTCTCTCTCTCTCTCTCTCTCTCTCTCTCTCTCTAAAGCAGCACCAGACCACCAAACCCTCGTGTTTGATGGTGACTTGTGGATTATCTCATTGTTCCTGACATGCAACCAGATAACCTGTCGCAGCGTGGGAATGGCGAAGGGGAGGGGAACCGCGTCACGTCCGTTATCCCCGACAGGTGTACTATGGACCAAAGCCACGGGAGCTATGGGTCTTAAGATCACGTACTCTTCCATATGTCGTGCATTGCAAACCTGCCTGTGCCCGTTTTATTTGTTTCACTGGCAAACTCGAGCTATAAAGTGACGGGACCAGTACGTGCTCTTCTTCTCCGTCTTCTGTCTCGTGATCATCGGTGAGTTAACTTGCCGCATGTAAAAGCTTCCATATGAAAGGCGGTGGTTGACTTACAGGAAGGCAATCAACTTGAACGATTCACACCTTTCTACTATGATTCTTAACCTCCCCCCCCTCTCTCTCTCTCTCTCTCTCTCTCTCATATCGCATATAAGCAGTAACATGTATATTGTAACGAGCAAACTAGTGCGTGAAGTGGTAGTTGGTTAGTTAAGGGGTTTGTTATCAGTTGGTTTACATTAGCGGGAAGGAAAGTGGGAAGCCAGGAATAATATTCATATTTATATTAATATTTATAATACGATATATGTATAGGAGAAAATTAATTATACATACCTGCGTAGTAATTACTGTTACTGTAATTGTAAACTTTCCTTTAAAATCATACACTTGATATATGATATATCAACTTTTGCCGCACCTCAGTGGCACCAGCCTTAGCCTTCCTTGCGCCAGTCCGTGTAGGTGGGGCCAAACGGGTGGGCTGTGGGTGGGTGGTGCTCGGGACTGCAGCTCGTTCGGGCGGCATCTTGATTCTTACTCAAGTGATCTGGGATCATACACTGAAACATCTCTGGACACACCTCAGCTATTTTCAAAAGCCTCTTCTTGAAGTGACACGGGTTTTTATGAGTGTTGTTACGGTTCTAGTGACAAATTAACAAGATTTCTACATTAAGAAAAGAAGAAACGGTTTCAAAATAGTTGCGGTGAGAGAGCAAAGCGTTTCTGAACGCACTGGTGTTTCACATCAGCACAACCTCTTACTGAACTCAAGCCTCCCCCCGACCAAAAAAAAAAAAAAAAAAAAAAATAGCAAGGAGCGAAAGGGTGAGTACAGCGGTGACAACCTCGCCTCAGTCAACCTCATCAACTTCACCATAACATCTTCCTCCGTTCCTCTTTCTCCTACTACTAGCTTCTATTTCCTAGAATAAGGTTATTTATCTATTTTTAGGTATTCCTCACATCTGAGTTTGGAACATTCAGATAATTAGCTAGATATTGATACAAAACGGATCAACTGAGGAGCAAGAAGGTCGTCCCTACGTATATATCAGCCATTATTTGATTTATCTCTCACTTTTTATAAGTCAAACATGTCACAAAATGAAGCCACATCTTAAGTCTTCACATCCGTTGTTCAGATATATCCGCCATTGCCTGATTTAGGTGTGATGAAAGGTAAGTTAGCCAAAATGACGATCGTTTTCTTCACTGAGCCGGCCCCCATGATTGACTTGAGCTTGTTGGGTTCCAATACTTTTTCAATTTTTATTAATTATTGAAGTTCGGCTTATAAGTATGCCTTCATGGCTTCTAAAAATATTGAGTTATATTCTAAGCGTTTGCCATATGTATGTTAAGTGAAATATGTTGATTTCGTAGTTGTTTTTGTGTAAAGAGTGTTTCTTTCGGTCCTTGTTTTTGAAAAACGTTTAAGGAACTTTTTAATTCAGCTTATTACCAAGTTTGTTATTGCTTTTAGAAATTGCTCATGATTTTTATTTATTTATTTTATTTCTGTTAAGGTATACATGTGGATATTATAATTATTTATACGCATGTTTAGATTCAAATGTTTAACATTTTATTGAAAAAGAAAATCATTATTTCAGCTAAGTAACTTAAGATTGTTTGTAAAAACAGTTCATATTTTTTAGCGCATTTTTATCCTTGTTAAGTCAAAATGGGTGGATTTTTCAGTGATTTTAATGGTGGTCAAGCTTCTAATATTTTCCAGATTATATTTGTTTATATTTCTTTTTTATTCATCAAGCTTGAAATCTCGTGATATTCGCGATATTAATTAAAGTATATGGCAAGACAGAATATATAAAGCAATCGAGTCTAGCTGCCTTTTTTCGAGGAGTCATTTTCAAATTGAAATACGTACGCACGTATTTTAACGGTTCGTGTGACGTCATCAGCAGTAACGTCATGACGGCTGGGAGAAGACGCGCAGCCGAAAGGTATGAATCGTTCTGGTTAATCGCCTTCCTATAAAATGTCTTTCGCCACCCTTGATGTGGAATCTATTACATGCCGATAAGTTAATCCACCAAGGATCAGAAGAGTGGATCAAGGGTACGCAATGGCTCCATTACTTTGTAGTTCGAGTTTACTACACTTGGGCGAGGGAGATACAGAGAAACAACTACCTTTATCAATTATCTTTTTTTTTAAGTTGTGTGATAATTGTACAGTGGAAGTCAAAACATGCTGCTGCTGTGGTTGTTTTGGTGCATAACGATATAGCACCCTACCCATTACATAACTGTACTTACACCTTTTGTTTTTAAGTTTCTTCCTTCTCCTCCCTCCATTCGACTTTCACATATAACAGGATATTTTCGCTACAAGCCTTTCCCTTCTCCTGCTACACTTTACATTACCATATCAACACTTTTTGTTTTTTTTTATAGTTTTCTTCCTTCATTTCTCTCCATTCGACTGTTACGTATTTGTAGACGGAAATTTCCGTCACAATCCTTTCTCTCCTTTTGCAACACTTTACATTACAATTGTTAAATCTTTTTTTTTTTTATATATATATATATTCCCTTACTTTCTTCCACTGGATTCCTTTATACTGGAAATTTTCGTCACAATCTATTCTCTTCTCCGTCCTCAGCCTGCAAGCGACCGTCCCGCCTCCTGCCCCTCTTCCACCGTCGCTAAAGGAAATTTCAGAAGAGTCTTGTCGCCCCCGCCACGACCTGGTGTTCCTCAAGACCCACAAGTGTGCCTCCTCCACTACACAGCGCATCTTCCTCAGGTGAGCTGCCCTGACAGTGCTATTCGGCTCAGGCGCGACACTGCTGACTGGTGATGTTCAGGGAGCGAGAAGCAGATGGAGGAATGACTTTGAGGAAATGAAGAGTAAGATCTTTATTGTCGCTGTCTTTTTTTTTTTTTTCATCTATTAATTATTTTTTTGTTGTTGTTTATTGGTGATTTATTTTAGAATCTTGTTTTATGGAAAGTTGACTTAATGTCTCTCTCTCTCTCTCTCTCTCTCTCTCTCTCTCTCTCTCTCTCTCTCTCTCTCTCTCTCTCTCTCTCTCTCTCTCTCTCTCTCACATTATTCTCTGTTTTACATATATATTCTTTTTGACTTTGCTAGACTAACGTATTTTTTTCTTAATATGGCTAACCCGCCCGCTTGTACTGACAACTGACAAAATATCAAAACTAGGCCAATAAGAGCTTGCAAATATGAATTAAATCGATTATTCTTATTATATCATGTAAGTGCAAGCCACCTAATAAAACATCGTTTCTGTATAATCTCTTTCAGATACGGGAAGCAACACGGACTGACCCAAGCTTTGCCCAGCACGGGGAACTACTTGGGCTCCCCGCGGCCCTTCAAGGAGTGGATGCTGCCCCGCTCACTGAGGACTCCTAACGGCAAGTACAACATGATGGTGGTGCACACGAGGCTGGATGCAGAGTCTGTCGCTAAGGTGAGTAGTAGTAGTAGTAGTAGTAGTAGCAGTAGTAGTAGCAGTAGCAGCAGCTGTTGTTATTGTTGTTTTAATAGTGGCAGGTGTAGTGGTGGTGGTGGTGTTGCTGGTGGTACTAGCAATGGTGGTTGTAGGTAGTAGTAGTAGTAGTAGTAATAGTAGGAAAACAAGAGTATAATTAATTAAATAGAAAAGCAATAACAGTAAACCAGGTAAAAACTAAATGAAAGGCTGAACAAGAAATCATTAGAGAAAAATATGACGTGTTCACTCTTGCAAGGTTGTTCTTTACAGGTGTTGAGGAAAGACGCTTCCTGGATTACCATTGTGAGAGAACCAGTGGCCCAGTTTGAATCCTTGTGGGGATACTTTGAAATGGAAAAGGTGTGTGTGTGTGTGTGTGTGTGTGTGTGTGTGTGTGTGCGTGCATGCATGCATGCATGCATGCATGCAAGCATGCATGCGGGCGTGCGCGCGCGTGCGCTTAAATTCTCCTTCTGTCTCTTCCTGCAGTTCTACAATATGCCCCTGGAGGAGTTCGCTGATCTCCCCTACGAAAAGGTGGTTCGCTGGCGCCTAGCGAAGGTGTACGGTATTCACCAGATGTTCTATGACTTAGGCTACGGCTCGGCGGAGGACCTGACGCCTACCGACATGGACAGGATCCTGACGAAGCTGAACTCCACCTTCGATCTAGTAATGGTGGCTGAGAGATATGACGAGTCCCTGGTGCTGCTGAAGGACCTCATGTGCTGGACTGCTGACGACGTGGCTTACCTCAGTATCAACTTCAGAAAGGGGAAGCCTGCCACCAATAAAATTGCGCCTGATACTCGGGAAAAGTTATTGCAGCTTAGTTATCCAGATGCTAAAATCTACGAGTATTTCCTTAAGGTCTTTGAGAAGAAAGTAGAAGCATTTGGGCGTGTGAGGATGGCGAAGGAGCTCGCGGCGGTACAGGATGCCAACAAGAGACTAGCGGAGAAGTGTGTGGTGAATGAGGACAGTCCGCTGCGGGCTGAGAAGGGCATGGAGTGGGTGGGAGTGGTGGGCAGGGTGACGGTGCGTCGAGACGTTCAGGATTGTGTGGATGTCGTCCGTACTGAGCACGACATGCTGAACGACGTGAGGGACAGGCAGAGGCTGTGGGTAGAGAGGGGGTGGCGGGGCAATCTCTCTCAGGTGGTGGTGTCCCCTAGGTGAGGCACGCGGCCTCCCGATGCCGTGTTCACAATAACCTCCTTGGTTCACACTGTCCGTTTCACACGTACGTTTGGAGGAGTGAGAGTACACTGCCACATATTGGCGACTGCGCTCGCCCGTCCGAGGGAAGGGTAGATAGCAGCTCCAGTTAAGAGTGACGGCTCTGATAAACGCATTACTCGTCCACGGACGTGTGAACCCGCCCCTGAGCTTGCTTCACATGATTTTTTTTACTCGTACTATTGAAAAGCGGTAGAATATATATATATATATATATATATATATATATATATATATATATATATATATATATATATATATATATATATATATATATATAACTGTACGCTTCACTTGCAACAATGCACAAAACATGCAGAAAAATAATAATAGATATACTGCGCCCTGCCTCTACCACAGATCAACCTAGTCTGCCGGACGGAATACATAGATAAATAAGTAAATAGAGTTCCATCTAAAGCGTTTCTTACGCTTCCACGCTATTCTAGAACGCTTTGCGGCAGAGTTTGTCGTTGCATGGATGGTGCGGGTTGATCTCCGCACGCTCGGTAACTGTGCACGGTCCAAGGATATCTTACGGTTTTCTCTTACGGGGGGGGGAAAGGGTGTGTAGTTAGCCTTAGGTCGGTCTTTTGTTTATTTGTTAATCAGTATATTCATTTATCCAATGATTAACAAATGATCACTGTTTTCTGAAATAAGTGGTTTTCTTAAATTATCAATTTACTTATGGCTGACATGCAGGTTATCACTATTATCAAGCCAATGAAAATGCTAGTCTGTAAGCAAAATTAAAGAAGGAAGAAGCCGATGAAGCAAAATTAGCAAAAATAACAGGCAGTTACTCTTTCCCGACCCGCGCCACCTGGCTCGCAGTGCCACTTGGCCCGCAACAGAGAGAGGAAGTAGTTTCGGCTAAGTGAAAAATCGCTTACTGTTTTTGATATGTGAAAGAACACCATGTATTAACAAATAAAGCTCTATTATTTCCCAGTGTATAATTGAGAGATACACATGGAAATCCACCTTGTTGAGAAAATGTTACTTACGACGTAAGAACAGTAGAGGAGCAAGAGTGAGCCGAAGTCAGGCGAAGACGAGTTGAACAGTGAGTGTTGACGCAGCGGCGGGACGTGCTCCACATCCATGACATTCTTCCATCCACCAGCTGCTGTTCCTGCCACTGTGGCCGAGTGAGAGGGGACAGTCGTCATGGCCAACCTGTTTGGAATAATAGTATCAGGGAGGCTGGTAATTAATCCCCATAATTACCCTTTAGCTTACCTCAGGTCCTTAACGATGCGTGGATGTCCGAGGTAACTAACCAGGGGTAGTGTCACCTGTTATGTGGGTGTGGGCGTTGTGAGGGGCGTGGTGAATGGTAGTTTGAGTCTAGTTACCATAGTCACCCAAGAAACAGGTCGTGCTGTGCATGTCATGTACTCGTGTTTACTGGTTAGTAGTGTGGTGTGCACCCATTGATCAGTCCGTACGTAATGGGCTGTTGGCAGTGTGCAGGTAGTATCCTTTGCTAGATGTTGACAGGTATTTGTGTATGGTGGCACTAGACAGTTTTTTTTTTTTTTCTTAATGGGGAGGATAGGGATTACATTGAATGTTTGAATGAGAAAAATTTGCGTTTAGCTAATTTGAAATTTATGAAAATCTATAGGAAAAGTATTATTTTCGTTCATGATTAGTATGGTGAATTTTGACCAGTTTATCCAGTAGCAGCAGGACAGGCAAGATGAAATGAAATATATGCAGCTCATCTTGGCCTGAGCAGTAAAGTGTCAAGTGTGTGTTTTATATGAGTCATGCCAGAAATTTGAATCTTGTTGAATACCTCTGACAGACCATTTATCCTGCTGTCAGATCAACTTCTCGGTGTTTCAGTGAAATGCAGAGGGAAGGGAATGGAATGACAACCCAGGCTGTTATTGGCTAGGGGCATTGGCACTGAAGGTGTTGTGGTTCTTGGTGAATCCTTGTGATGACACAGGGCATATATACACAGATAACATGCTCACACCACAGAGGATGTACCATTGTCATCATAATGTTAACAGTCAGATCCATTAGGTCATCCTCATCCCAAGTTCAAGATGTCTCTCAGCTTATCAGGTAAAGATGCCATGGTATTGTGTTCTGTGGGTTGTAAGTATAATGTGTTGTTCTTTTGGTTGATTTATTAGGGGGTAGGTTGACCACAGCTTTGTTGTTCACAAATGTCATGCCCTCATTTGGTTACTGATAAATTCATCTGAAGACTGGATGAGAGGCCTTCACTGGGGATGGGGAACTGAACCCTTAACTGAGAGAAGAGAAGGCACTGCTTCATATGGGATCATAATAACTGCCAGATCTCAAGATAATTTTGGGCATTTTGTGTTCCCAGCCCCTGCACAGCTTCCTCTTGCCATATAGATCAGTTTCTAGTGTTTTTGTTTTTCCATTGCACAATGAATGCATTTGGTTTCCCATTTTCTATTAGCTTTTTCAGAGAGAATGTATGGAGACCCCACACCCACTGACAGAGACATAAAAACATCAGAAAATAAGGGATTCTGGTAGAAGCTATCAGGCCTACACATGCCAGTCCCTGTATTTCCCATTTCCACCTGTCATCATCATCCATAAATTCATCCAATCATCTTTTAAAGCTCTGTAATGATTCAGCATTAAAAACTTGATTACTAAGTCTATTTATCAACCATTCTGTTTGAGAACAATTTCTTTCCTATATCCTTCCTAAACCTAAGTTTTTGAGGTTGAACCCATTATTTCTTGTTCTATCCTAATTACTGGTCTTGAAAATCTTGCTTATGCCACCCTTGCTATAATCACCTGTACCACCTATAGACCTCTGTCAGGTCCTCTCAACCTACACCTCTCTAAGGAATGTAAATCTTAAAGCTTCAATCTCCTTTCATCCCTTGTATCCTTGTAGTCATTCTCTTGTGTACTGATTCTGATAGACCTAACTCTTTCCAGCAATATGGGGACCAAAACAGTTCACAAACTTAATCCATTCTAGGCCTTGGCTCACAAACCAAATTGTTCACAAACCAAAACAATTTCCTCATTGAAATTAATGTAAATACAATTCATCCATTTCAACTTCAGAAATATGGTATTTTCACAATTTTTTTTTTTTTTTTTGTGATGAATATAGAATGAAATTGAAATACATATCCTTAAATAGAGACAAATAACATTAAATTAAATAAAACAGTTCTGCAATTTACCTTTGTTGTTTATAGTTGCTGGTGCAGGTGGATGGTGAGGGAGGAGAGGAACAGGAGGAAGCTACTGAATTTTGGGTAAAAGGCTGCTGCCTGCCTTCCTCCCCCTCCACCCCCTCCCATCTCTCTCTCTCTCTCTCTCTCTCTCTCTCTCTCTCTCTCTCTCTCTCTCTCTCTCTCTCTCTCTCTCTCTCTCTCTCTCTCTCTCTCTCTCTCTCTCTCTCTCTCTCGATATAGTGAATTTTCATCTTCAGCCTCCATGTGTGTTTGTTACTGGTAACGTACTGTAATTTATAATAATTGAAAGAATAATCTAGGCTCTTTGGGCTGAAAGACTGAGCTGGTGGTGACATCTAACACTTTTCTCCTTTGGTGGCATAATGGGGGCTAAAATAACACAAAAAAGGGAACAAAGAAAAAAAATTAATGGTTTTGAACATGGCACTCGTGAACAATGTTTGCGCCAAGCGTGCCAACGCACACCTGAGCACAAGGTTCTGTGGATTGTGGGTAATGTGCGTTCATACCCCAAAGCATTGTTCTTGAACCAAACTAAAATTTGTTCGAAAAACTACTTCATGAACCAATTTGTTCATGATGTGGGGCGTTCGTGAACCAAGGTTCTACTGTAGTTTCAACACAGCCAGCATAGGACAAAGTCCTATTAACTAATTGGCATTTACTCCCCAGGTGCAGACCAACTTTCAGCAGTGTGGGGAAACCCAATTCTTGACAGTGATTCCTGAGGCTGACAACATCAATCATGTTGTTGTTTTCCTCACTGGCACACAACCTTTCCCTGATGGACTAGGGGGCTCAGGTGTGCTGCTCCTCTTATTTTTGGATGCTGTCAATCATTGTGATTAGTAAAAGTTACAGTTTGATTATGATGCTCCCATATATTTTGATTTTAATGATAATGCATTTTTCTTTATCCAGTGCTAATGAATTAATGTTTATTATATATTCCCCTGTGCAGCTTTTCAATAATAGTATTTTCTTGCTATTTACAGTTTACTTCAGTTGGCCAGACCCTAACAAGCCACCAACATGGCACCTTCTTGGGAACATCACTAATGAGAAGCCATCAGCCATCTTCAAAATCTCCGGCCTGAAGCAGGTCATTGGGACAAGCCTCCAAACTGGCTTCACTTTTGGAGAGCAGAAGATGTCCCATAATGCCCAGATTGGCATCTCGGTGAGTTGTAGGAGAGGAGCGTGTGGAATGTGAGAGCAATGTGGAATACGCAGCCAATAGGGTGTCTGCTGAGATTAATGAGAGAATTTACATAAATGGAGATTGAAATCTTAAGAAATGTTTGTTGAGGTTTAGTTTTTTGTCTTTTTAAGATCCTGTTGCATGGAACTCCAAGTTGTTACTTTAATAAAAGACTGGTTTGTAATCCTCCTACATATTCCATTATTGCCATGTGATTAGCATCATCTCCAGTCCCAAAGTCATTCTCTCTCTCTCTCTCTCTCTCTCTCTCTCTCTCTCTCTCTCTCTCTCTCTCTCTCTCTGATTACTGATAATTTTGAAGATTTTATCACATAGGTACCTGACAAGTATCTCACATGAGTCTCACTTACTACAGGTGGAGCCACTGAGCCAGATCCAGGGGCAGGTTGCCAATCCATCCACTGAGCCTTCCACCATCAACTCCTACATTGAGTTTAGTCAGGCCATGTGTGAGAACCTGTACAACTATGCCTCCAGCTTTGCCCAGAGTCCATCCCACATCACTCCCAATCCCTCAGACCAGTACCTTCCCCTCTCTGTGCTCTCAAAGTGGTATGAGAACTTTAGCCGTAGATTACAACAAAACCCTAATTTCTGGAGGAAGTAGTATTTTGGGCTGGTGGAGGATCTTCATCCATGTTTCTGGAGAATTTAAAGGTAAATCTGCTTCATACTGAATTTTCAGGAATATAAAATTGTTTTAGTTATGTTGGTATCATAAGTGTCAGAGTTTGGAGGTTTTTGTTAAAAATGTTGAGGATTTATGCTTTCATTTGAGCTTTGGGAAGTTCATTACAAATGTCATAGATTACATAAATGAGACCCTAGTCTCAAGTCATATTTCTCTAGTGATGTGGTTGGCTCATGGCGAAGTCAAGAGTAGGATGGCTGTCTGTTGAAGTGCTACTGCTAAGCTCCTTATGTGTGGAATAATTAAAGAATATTGGGCACAGTAGGAATATTGTAATAATTGTTGAGCAGAATCCATGTTGATTTGGGATGTGAAAGCCAATATAGACTTCAAATATGCATAAATATTGGAAATTAGTGATCATGCAATACAAATTTTCTTACTGGATTGGAATTACTGAATTGTGAGAGAATCTAATCTGTACACAGTTCACACAATTAGTTGTTTAGTAGTTTATTTTTTTATAACATCCTGCTAAGTATTATGCTTCAGGATTTTTATAAATAAAGGAACTTGATCCATAGGTCTTGCTCACATAACTTAGAATAGTGTGTCTCATTCTCCTTGTGGTAATTTATGTTCTGAATTACAAGTGTTCATTGCAGTTTATTCAGATATAGTGTCATTGTTTTGCTGCTGATCTGTAATTGCCTTGTTTGTGTGTAATTTAGTTATGTGTAAGTAAGCACTAATTGTGATCATTTACCTGTACAGTTGGTGCTTCTATCTGTCTACCAGTTAAGAATTGAGGATGGTGCTTTTCAAGTTTAGGTGATGAGTTCAATATTATGTGTTGAGTCACATGCTGTGTGAAGGCAGGACCACTTGTAGTTGTTCTTTATAAAGATTTACGAGAAATAGGTGTTTATTCTGATGCCATGTTGCCCTTACCTGTAGAATGATCTGTTGTACTTATCAATATCAGTACCACTAATGTTTTCAAGATCTGTTACCAATAATGATACCCAGACTAGGTCACAACAAAAATGCTACAATAAGCTGTATTTTCCATCTTAATGTGTTAGATTCATGGGATACCAGCCTCTCATGATACTTTAGTTGGTGCACTGGAAGTGTGGCAAGGCAATTTGTGAAGCATGTGGTGGAGGTGCATCATGATTAACCAAGACCTTTTTTTCTGGTGGCAGATTGTTTTTGTGGTGCTTGTGTGGCAGTGTGACAGGTTCCACACCGGATTTAAGCTATTGGAAATATGACTGGAATAAGACAGATTTCATGGGAAACACCAGAAAAAAAAAAAAAAAGTTTCTGGAGTTTCAAAGTAATTACTTGATTAGTAGATGTACAGTCACACTTACTAATCTCCCTTCCCATCCCACCCCTTTGGAACCCAGAGTCAAGGCCAGAAAATTTTGGGTGTTTGAACAAGGCACTCCCTCTGCACCCCGCACACACCCCAGTTATTTGAAACAGCTTGAACAGCCATGTATGTTTGGGTGCAGAGGGAGTGGCTTGCTGGAGAATGCCCAGAACTGACTGGCCTTGACTGCGGCTTCCAGGGGGGGCGGATGAAATGAGTAGGTGCGACTGTACTGTTTCTGAACTGATACTTTTCTAACATTATGACATACATGCTACTTACTGTTAAGTCTGAATGAAGATTGTTGCAGGGCACACTGTGAAAGTGGTGTGTCTTGGCTACTTGTTGATATTACTAGTTCAGGCACATATTAATTCAGGAAATATATATCAGTCTTTGCCGCACACAAGTTTTGTAAAATTCAACTCGTGTTTTGTTCCAAGCTGATCTGTGTAACATTTTGTCTATTTCTCAATCACAATCCAGAGCAGAATAAAACTGCAGTAACATGAAAAAAGTAGCATTGTAAGTTCCTTTGATGAGATAAGTGTCTCTCTTTCTGTGGTCAGTGGACTAACTTAAACACATCTGTGTCCTTTTTGTAATCACACTTCCAGACTTCAAGTAATTTTTGAATTTTGTTTGACAACATTCATCCATTTAAAAATTCATAATCCTTTCCCTGGATACAGTGAATCATATTTCACTTACAAGAAGTCACTGACAACCTGAATAGTGGAGGGAATATCTGTTCAAGAGATAATCTCCTGTGTGCCTAACATACCATCTCACTTCAATCCACAGACAATCCCAAGTATTGTTTTGATGGTGTGGAAAAAAAAAATTATACATAACAGTAATAGTAAGGCATAAACATGGTGGTTACATCAAGTGCTCATGTAGGAACAATTACTTTTATTGTATATGAAAACAAAATCTCCATTAATTTATGAAAAATTCCTAATCTTCACCATTTCATGACATCCTAAAGTGATGCCAAATGCAGTTGTTGAAAGTGAATAGAATGTATGCAAATTGATTCAATTAATCTTTTATCATGATATTATAAGGAAATAAGCAAACATTGATGACTACAGTGTAGTGCACTGTATCAAAATGTACGCAGATAAAAAGGAAAAAAATTGTCAAGCTCAGCAAAGTAATACATAATCTATTCACATGAGGAAAATATTGGAAATAGAGAGGAAGAGATAGATAGATGCAATATATTACCTCCTAAATGTCCTAACATCCATTGCCCAGCCCCTAATGCCCCAGCAGTGGGTCTACATCCCTCCCCCCCTCATGGGTGGGGCCACCAGGATCACACCATCACCACGCACGAACAGCATGGGAATGTTGCGTCGCGTTGTCTTGTACACTTCCTCAAATGTCTCGTCATCAACCTACGATAAATATGACTCATTTTATTGATGGGCAAGGAGTAAAATATGCCATTTCTCAGCAAGTTTTAGTTACAACCATTACAAAAGCCAGGCAGGAACAGCTAGTGCTGATGATAATACTATAAGACATAATTACTTTTACTAAATGACAAGCAAATGGTTGTGTATGTCTTCCATCATAACAATACTAATTAAAATAATTAATTAATGGACTACTGAACTTACTTCTACCGAGGTGACCGTCTCCTCCACATCTCCAAGAATCATGTTGAGGTGCTGGTCGTAGGCATGCAGGCGTCCCCTCAGCTCACGCTCATTACGCATTTTAACGTAGATCCTCTCATCCAAGGAGAGGCGGATGAGGTCCAGTGGTTCCTCCACAGCCATCGTCCCAATAGTTGGTTCTCCGTCCTCAGCCATTGCGTCTGTAGGTGTCAGTCAAATATGACTGTTACATCATTATGTTGATTTACTAGTGTCAGCAAACTACATCATCCCATGTGACTTCACATCAGTGAAGGTAGGGCTTTGCAAATATTTTTGCACCTACAACAGAGCTTGATCCTGCGTTGTGCAGTAAGTAATGAGGTCTGGACACTAAAATTGAAGAACTGTGTTTTGTCATTCTTGTTTATGGGAGATACTTCTCACTTTCTATATATATACAATCAGAATGGTCAAATAATCTTCCTCTCTAGATATTCACACTTTTTTGTATGGTAATAAACAAATGAATAAAGCAGAATATGAACAAATTAATCAGTGAAGAAACAGTCATAGTTTATGTTCTCCCACTTCACAATTACTTAAGTTTTATCCTTACAATAGTCTCATATAATTTTATTATGTTTCATTCCCTCTTGGTAATTAAGAGATTATTTATTATTTCTTTAGTTCTTCAGTGGAGATTTATGTCTTTAAAATGTATCAACTTTATCTGACTTCAAAAACTTTTACATAACAACCATGTGAAATCTTCTATGATTCTGACATGAGAGCAATAATTTATGAAGTTTTTAAGATTTTTAAAAATTTTTAAAAGATATATGTTTTCATGATATAGTGGAACTGATATTATAGAATGAGAAACATGAAATCTAAATTTTACTATTCATTTTAATTTATTTATCTTTTGTACTTTTACACAATGGACCAAACACAATAGTAAAAATAACCAGTTTGTAATAAAATAGGCTACCTGATACAGCCAGCAAATGTTACATGGTGCATCTCTATCATACAAACTATGCAGTAGGATTAGGTATAGATAATTATGTCTAGTAAGAACAAATACACTGGAGGGCAGCATTTAATGCTATAATGAGTTTCATGACATCACAAAAATATTCCAAGGGCAAAATATTCTTGTGTTGTATCATGAATGTATCTTTATATCTTAAATATAATTTCCTTAGTACTTACTGCTTACTGAAAATTAATTAAAAATATATACATATAATTTAATAAATTCACAACTATGAGTACAACATAGCAATGCTCTATATATCTTACTGTTACTTTGATGTGAGCAGGAAAGACTGATATGACAAACATTTCAGAACAAGATGCTTTGTCAGCTTCAACTGAATAACTGACAAATTGCAGCACAGTAACAATTATAGTTTATCCTCTGGCATGTAACACTTAGTTTATTTATTCATTTTTAGTGCTATCACATCATGATTTTTTCATATTTTCAGTGAAAGAGAATGTCTATGGTTTAAGCACAGTAACATCACAAAATCACACTAATGAAGAATGTATTTGGCATTCAGTCAATCTCAGGGAGAGACTCTTCAGTGCCAGGTACACTTTTGACATAATGAAATGCTCCTGCTAAAAGAAAACACTATTGTTAACAAAGCTAACAATAGTTACATATAAGTTAATCACCCTTTTTTTAACTCAATGTAAAAATGCACTATTTCGTGACCTTTAATGGAACCCTTCAAATTTATTATCATACTGTTCCATGAGTTTCTGTGCCTCAGCCCAAGTTATCTTCTGAGGTATGGTCTCCCTCAAGAACTCAAGGTGGTCAAGGGAGTGGACGGCTGTGGCCAGGTCATCATAGCTCAGTGAGGAGGTATCAGTAGCCTGACTGTGACCCTCCTGGGTGAGGTACTGAATGAAGAGCTCTGTAGCTTTGGTTATGAGGTACAAGCTTTCCTGAGGAACTGTCTCCACATCTGGACAGCTCTTCATGATCATTTTGACCCGCTGTGTGGGCAGCATGAGGTCTGACGGCTGACTACTGAGCCGTCCAGGCTTCCCTGGGCTCTGGTTGTTGGGGGACTTGGATGGGGATGCCATTTCTGCTTCCAACCTGCAGTGGTAATTGAAGGTGTTATGTTCTGGAGAGCTTTTTCATTTGATGATAATCTTTCCAAAATGCTGTTGGAAGCAGAAATGGTATCCAACAACAATGCTATGGCTACAAATAAACTAGACAAATATATTCTGGCTGTATCAGAAAACATCTCATTAATAGGGCATTATTATGTACAAAGACGGCTGTGGAAAAGAAGAAAACAGAGAAGTTTGTGTTTATCATAATGTATGAGATAAATAATTTTAACACTCCAAAGGCATCTTGGAACTCTGCCTTCTCCCTGGAAAACATCAATGTCAATACTCCTGGATTACTTGCCTTAGTGACACAACAGGCAAGAGTCAAGGCTCACATGGGGTGGCTTCAGACATCTGTCACCTTCAAATTGGTCATATCTGTTCTTAAACATGTTGACACTCATATAGTTAAGGTTGTTCCTGTTCCTCATATTTCTTGAAGTAAAATAAATAAATAAATATATAAATAAATAAATAAATAAATAAAAGTTATCCTGAAAAACTTGTATGCGTTGCCTGAAGGCCAGAAGACAACTTGGAGCTCGTGAAGCCACGCCTAACAGCCTTCATGAGGAATTAAATTTTCATCTCAATCAAGAACTGTGATCAGTGGTAATATAATGCATTACTCAACCCAAGTAAACCACTAAATATGAAATAGAGTCGCAGCAGTAGTAGGCAGCTTCTCATTTATTTTTGGCGGCTAACGGCGTTATCACAAATTTCCGAGGCATATATATGGGGTTGAAAATGCTCAGAATAAAAGGCTCTATCTAATGAGAAGTAAGAACTGCCACTGTTCCACGGGTAAAAAAGTAAAATAATACTACATATTATTGCAGTGGTACAACCAATCCGCTTCATATACTACGATTTGTCATATTTCATGTGACATGAACCTAATGACAATTTAAAAAACCGCTACTTTATTCCTTTCACCTCCAGTACGTGCTAAAGGAATGTAACCACGCCTTGCCTTGCTGTACGGCTTACCTTTGTATTGATAGTTATCTTCCCCACGAGTATGCCGCAATCAGGTACGAGTAAGAGGTACAAATCCAGTCCAAACACAGCACGTGTTTGACACCAACGTCTCAAGCTTGACTCGGCTTGCAAAGGGATCATGACTACAAATGTTTATAAAAGTAGTTATTACTTTAATGCTGTTCAATAAATATATGAATATAAGAAATTTTCAATTTGAAATTTTATTGTTTCAAATATATTTCTAAGCTTTCATTTCAAAAATACTTTATATTCACAACCAATCTTATAATCAGACCATATCTTAGCCACTATATGCTCATTAATGTATGAAGGGAGCATAAATATATATCTCCTACCAAAAAGTATAAACAATCTACCATAATTTTGAGTCCTTCAGCCAATATAGCTCAGCTCTCTGACTCGGAGGGACGTGGATGGAGCAAGTGCTCTCTTGTTGACACTTGTCCCTGCTCCTCTCAAGGAGGGCACAGGGAATTAGCGTTGCAGGTGTGCACTGGGGAAATTTACCAGGATCATGTGAAGTTGTAAAGGAAGAAACGTGAATGGTGGATACACATGAATTGAAGAGAGGAAGTAATACAATTTTCGTAAGTGCGAGTTGTTACTCAGCAGGCAGAGGTGGTGTACTTGTTATCTCGCCGCGGTCATCACCTCAAAGTAATGACTGTTGCTTGTGTATTATCTGCCATTGTTTGGTGTTGAACAGTATGACGGTAGCAATTGCTTATCTCCTGTCTGGATTAGTGTAGCTGTAATTGTGATACCTTAGTGGCAATACAAATCAAAGGGAATTATCTAAATGACCTTAGCTTACTAATTTCGAGACAGACGAATTTATTTGTGGGCGAAAATTTGATACTTTTTTTTCGAATTGTGATCAACATAATGAAAAGATCAAAATTGAAAATAAGCAACTAGATTATTTAAACCAAACCTAACCCTCCGATCAAAATGCTGATGTTATTTCAGTATTATCTAAATCACCCTGAGGCTAGTGTCACCACAGTGGCAGGATAGTGAGGGCCAGCCAGGGCGTGGTGGTCATCTTGGTCTGGCCAGTGATGAGTTAGTCATGCACACTGTGACGATCCTGTCAAGCATTTGGTCCTTAGCCACCCACTCCCAGGCTTTCAGTATTAGATATTACTTACCATTGTGAAATTCTGAAATGCACTAAATAGTAATGATACATTCATGTTACAAATCACATAATTCCAAAGAATATTTGTGAATAATGAATGTCCAGCTATGTATCACAACACAGACAAATCATATACTTTGCTCAAAATGCCCACTGACACACTGCTGGGTTGTGTGTGCAAAGGACCTCCACTGCTGGGTCACCCTGCAGGAGGATATTATGTTTTCTTCATAGCGCTGTCTGTATCACTGACAGGTGCCCATACAGTCTAATGCTGCAGGCCTCTAAAACACCCGATATCTCTGCTTCTGCTGAAAGAGTGTGTTTGGTTTCATCAAATTATTACAATGAAAAATTTACCAGTATTTGATTAGATGATTGTGCATTACTCTAGCCTTTAAATAATACAAGTCTGCAAGAGCCATTATATTAACATTGCATTGTTTTCCAGGTAATATGGTGAAGATAGAAGAACACACGTGTAAATGTGTCATCAGGCTGCCGTTTGATTTGATGTCCAATGTCAGCTACACTTGTGACGGTGCTGAGGGCTGAGAATGTGAAAGGGCAACCCAGACTTTATGTAAGGTTGGCTCCAGTGTGGAAGGATGGCAGATATGCCCACTATGGATGAGGCAGAAGCCCTCCCGATAGCCATGAGCCGGGAGGTGTTTGAAGACCCGGAGGATCCACGATGCTTTGTGCTGGTGGACGGGCAGGCGGTGGGTGTGGTGCCAGGTGACACCACCATGCAGGGACTCCTCACGGGACAGGAGGATGCCCTGGGTGGGGTAGGCACAGCAGGGAAAGGTGTGAGGGTAATGCAGTTTGGTGGTGAGAGGAACAGTAATGTGATGGAAGACAAAGACCTTGGAGGGATGTTAGGAATGAAGGAGGACAAAATGGATGTGACAGGAACAGTGGAAGTGGTGCATGTGGATTGTGACAAGACTCTGGAAGTTATGCATATTGATGCTGGAAAACAGGTGCAGGTGATCCACATTGAGGGTGGAGGCAAGCTTGACTTTATTGGTGGTGACCAAGGAGACAATGTCAAGGTTGTGGTTCCATCCAGCACTCCCTCCATCTCATTCAGAGCAAGCAAGGGGCCACTAGGGCAGCAGGACACCCAGGCCCCCATCAGAAGGGTCGTCACCACCACTCAGACTAGAAATCCCATTGCACCGACCCTTTGCTCCCTGAACCAGCCTGTGGCACAACCAATCATCGTGTCAACAGGGAAGAGCAGCCTTGCCCCCAGCCACACCTACTGCCGTCTGCCCCCTGTCACCTTCCCTCCTATCGAGAAGTCACAGAACATTACAGCACATGGGATTGGCTCTAATATTATTATCTCTGGTACCAAAGAGGTTCTTGGGGATGCAGAGGATACCCTTGATAATGCCATCATAATATCCTGGCCTACCATACCTCCAGAGGAGATTGAGAACACTGTAGGCACCCAGACAGAGCCCTGTGAGGATTCGGGATCTGGCCTCAATCTCTTCTTTTGTACCTTCCATTCCGATGGCAGTGTAGAGACCTACTGTGATTTCCCTGTGCACCACAACAAGGGTGTGTCCACGGAAGGCAGGGCTCAGTGTGCAGACAGGGGGAAGGTGGATAAGCATTACTTGAAGAAGGAGGAGGATAGCATTCTACTTACTGTGGAGGAGGAGGAGGAGGAAGAAGTAAATGAGGAGATGAGGCAAGCAAGAACAGGTAAATGTGAGTCTTGCTGTGTTTTGTTTTTGTTGTTTTTTCATTGTTTTTGTAGCTTGATATTATTTTGATGCTAGTGAGTTTTTTTTATATATGTATTATATCAATTGCTATTCACAATACAAGGTGCCATGCATCTCTAGATATTTTTAATTCTTTTCAATAGGAATGTAACCCAGTTCTTTGTTGTGTTCTTCAGTGTGCTGTACAATCACTTGATGTACAGGCACTGCTGGAGGAACCTAATTAATATTGCAGTTTGCCAGCAATAACTTTATCTCTATTCCTGAAGTGCATAATTCCAGGTCTTGTTAATTACAAAATTACTTAAGAACATGAAAAAATTGCATGTAAATAGTCATCTTATACTGACATTTGTTTACCTGTTACAGATCAGCGCTTCTCCCGTAGCGGCCGCATCCTGAAGGGCAAAGGGCCACTGTTCAGGGCCGAGGCAGGGCTCTGTGAGGAGGACATCAGGGGTGACCCAGACTTTGAGGTGCATGAGGAGGAGGAAGAGGCAGGGGAGACTGTACCTCAGAGCCACTCCCACAGGAGAAAGAGGGGTAGGAAGCGGAAGAAGCGACCTCCGTCCCCCGACAACTTTGAGGAGGACCTGCAGCAGGCCACAGAGAAGACAGAGAAGGAAGAGCTAGAGGCAAAGCAGGAGCCAGCAGTGAAGGAGGATGCTGAGGGAGAGAGTGAAGTGGCCCTTGAGATCCTTCGGAAGAAAGGGTACGGGCTAAGGACCAAGCGGCGCCTCAAGAAGCTGACGGACATGCACTACCTTCAGGAGCAGATGGTGAGGAGGCAGCCCGACCACAGCCGGCTGTTCCCGTGCCGTGTGTGTGACCGCTCCTTCCCCACCTTCTTTCGGTTGCAGCGGCACGCCAAAGAGGAGCACGACCTCACAAACTTCTCCTTCCCGTGTGACGTGTGTGGGATGGCATTCACTCGACCCCACAATCTGGAGCGGCACAAGGACACCAAGCATGCCGCCGGACAGAAACGCTTTCCCTGTGAACACTGCGGCCGACGCTTTGCTCGCCAGGACGTGTTATCAGTGCACGTGTCTATGGTGCACTTGCGGCGAGCCGGTGGCCAGAAGGGTGCGGTGCCTCATGCCGGGGCACACCACTGCACAGGCTGTGATAACTTCTTCTCCCGGGAGCAGCGGCTACGTGAACACCGCAAAGGTGACTTCTCGTGTGGGGAGTGCGGCATCACCTTTGAGTGCCGCACAGCCCTCCGCCTCCACCTCTACAAGAGTCACCCCACCACCTGCAGTGAATGTGGCAAAGTGTGCAACAGCAAGCAGCAGATGTACTTCCATCGTCAGACACACGCTCCCAAGTTTGTGTGTAAGTTCTGTGACAAAGGCTTCATGTGGAGATCCCAGTATGCAGTGCACTTGGCTACACACACGGGTGACCGGCCAGTGCCCTGTGACGTGTGTGGCAAGTCCTTCGCACACAAAGTGGCCGTCAGCAAGCACAAGTGGCAGGAACATAATGAGAACAATAAGAAATTCAAGTGTGAGCAGTGCGGCAAGTGTTTTGTATATCGGGGAAAGTTGGCATCCCACATGCGCAGCCACACCGGCGAGAAGCCCTTCACATGCCAGGCCTGCAGCTCAACCTTCTCGCAGCGCTCAAACCTCAATGCCCACATCAAGAGTGTGCATGGCGTGGTGGTCAAGTCGGTCAACAGTGATGGCACGACACACACTGAGCTAGTCAAGTACAAGCGTCCCAAGAAGGCACCTCCTACACCCTCTGTGCCGCAGGCTACCGATCCCACCACTGAGGTTGGGGCCACTGGCATTCCTCAGGAGGTGGAGCTGCCCCCACCACCCTCTCAGCCACCTCATATAGACATACAGGATCAGGTGCACATGTCTGAGTCTTCGTTAGAGACTGAGGCAGCTGTGTATCAGATTGTGTATGCTTATCCTCAGTGAGAAACACCTATGGTTTACCTGTCTCTCTCTCCCTCAATGGTACCTCTAACTGCATCTCCCCTAACTGTTTGCATATGTGTTTCTGTTGGCTCCCACCTCACATCATCTCCATTAGTGATTCATCTCATCACACTCGACACATTTATTTCAGGTGTAATGTGTTGCATCTCCAAAAACAGTAGCCAAAGATTTGTCCTCAAGGTTTATGGTGGACTGAGTGGTGTCCCATGGCTGTAGTGAAGTGGAAGTGACAGGTTGCTGCGTGTAAGGCAAGACTGCACAGTAATCTGGCTTCCTTACTAAGCGGCTGTCTTTTCTTGTTTGTCAGTTTTTAACACTACCAGAGCCAGTATGTGTGGTGCCTGAGTTTTATCCTATGTACATGTTTATTATCCATTATATATATGTGATAATTTTTCTGAGAATAATTTAGTGTTTAGATTTATTTGTGATGCATGGCCCTCACGTGAAGCAGTAACTTTTGTTGTCATTATGATAAGTTCTCATGATTTCCATTGTATTTCAAAATTATAGTGGTGCTTCAGTTTAATTATTTGCATATATTTGGCAGTGATTCAAACTCTTCCTGTTTTGAGTTTTTTGTTTATTTTTTCTTATTTTCACACTTACCATCTGTAAATTTTATGCCAGAATCACTCAGCTTCTTATGTTGTGACATTAAGTTCAAAGCTCAAGTACCTTTTATAAGTTGAAATGTAAGTTTTTGTATGTTACTTTAATTTAAAGTTTTTGTCCTTTATATGTGTATTATGCAGTGGGTAAGTGAAGGGAGTGTGAAGATGGGTATGATGAAAAGTGCCATTACAAATTCATCAGCAGTGTGACAAGGAAATCTGGCTGGTGAAGGCCTGTGCCATCCAAGGGTGAGTGTGTGCTTGAAGTTCAATGGACTCCACCAGTGTGTGGAGGCATTGGAGTGTTGTAATTGTTGTGCTGATTGATATTGATTTTTATAATGAATCATCTTCAGGTTACGTATGAAGTGCTACAATGTTTGTAGTTGATTGTTTATACCAGGACAGGGTTGTGTAAGACTGTCATCAGGATGGCCTGCAAGTGTGTGTGTGTCTAGATTTACCTTCCAGTGCTGAGGCAGCCTGGTCTGGGATGAGCACTCTGGAGGCAGGGAGGATGCTGTAGACTATTTCATGAGGAAACCATAGGTGCATTTTGTAGTGACATGGAGAATGTATTCTTAGATATTGTCAAGCTCCATCCCTGAACTCTCTGGTGAAGACATTAGTCCACAGAGGGGAGCATTATATAATTTAGGTGTGTGTGTGTGTGTGTGTGTGTTTAGAGAGAGTTGAAAGTATTTAATCATATGTACTCCACGTCAATACAAAAGATGCCTAATGTGCCGAAGTATTCATAATAGTATATATATGTTGATAATATTTTTATATGTAAATGTAAATAAAATTGTAAAAAAAGTCAAAATATAGTGAGTTCAGTACATACAATAGAATATTTTTATGTAAGCTTATTAGGGCAGAAGTACATAATACTGTCTCTTCTCCGTCAGGGGCCAAGGGGGTGAGTGTGGTGTGAATTAGTGTGAATGGGAAGTTGTGCCATGTGTTTGTGAGGAAAATGGGATTGATAGATGCATGTATGTATGTAAGCTTATTACTTAAATGTAGCAAGCACAGTATTTGCTCAAGTGCTGAGAAGAGCTGTAGCATCATGCGAGAAATCTTTGGAGGTGGTAAAGGAAATGTAAGAAAGAATAACAATGGCACTGAAGTGTACAGTAAAAATGACTGAGGACTTCAAGGTGGGGGTGAGGATTGCATCAAGGACTGACTGGGCCCTCTCTTGTTTGCAATAATGATGGCTAGACTGATAGATAAGACTAGACAGTGGTCTCAGTGCATAGTGAAGCTTGCAGATGAATGTGTTTTGTGGTGAGATGTGAGAAGAAGAAGTAGAGCTGGAGTGGTGTCCATAAGCACTGAAGAAAAGAGGAATGAAAAGTAAGCAAAAGTAGGACAGTATTTGTGTGTAAATGAGAGATGTGGGAATATTGTGAGGCTGTAAGGTGTAGAGTTAAGATGGTGAGGGTTGATGAATCTCAATAATTAGGGATAACTGTACAGAGGAATTGGAGTAGAGCAATGAAAGTATAGCCCAGATGGAGGGGGTGAAGAGTGACAGATTTCTGGGAGGGGGGAATGTTAAGAAGACAGTAATGTGGTCAGTTGTGTTATATGGTATGAGGATAGTACCAAGGGTGAAAAGACAGGAAGATGAGTTGGGGGTAGCAGAATGAGGTCGTTTTTCATGAAGCGATGAAGCTTAAAAAAAAAAAAAAAAAGAGCTTATTATACAGACAACACAGGTATGCCACTTTCTATTTTCGAATGAAATTAGATTAAACTGTATTGGTCAGGTTATGTAGAGAGGAGAAACGGGTTGTATGTGAGGAGAAGGATACTGGAGATGACACCGCTAGTCAGGAGGAAGAGAGCAAAAACAAAGAGGATTTTGAATACAATGAAGGAAGACATGCAAATGATGGGTGTAGGTGAAAGAATGCAGAAGACAACAATGGAGAAAGGTGATCTACTGGGGGCAACTTCAAACAGGAGCCGTCCAAAGAATGTATATTCTATTTAAAATCACGCACAGGTTATCCTGTTATCAGCATATCCTCTGATCCCTCCATGGCTTACTTAAACAATATATTGATTATGGAGAGGAACAATTTGAATCAATGCAAAGTCTCCATCATCAATTATGTCTACAAGTAGGACATACACAACACAATAGGGGAAATGGAAGAGGATATGCAAGCTGTGAACTATGTCAAGAGAGAACTGAAGACTTGAACCATTGATCTACAAGCCATTATGAAGATACACAGAAAGGAACATTATCAGAAATGAAAAATGAATAAAAAAGGAAAATACAAGCAAAGAAAGCAAACGAAAATAATAATAATAATAGGCAAGTAAAAACGAATTTATAAAGGCCTAAATCACATTTTCATCCCCATCAACATCTCTATCAGGAAGTACCGTTACAAAGGCGGGCCCATATGACGCAGCTCTCTCGGCCACGTGCGAGGCTTTTGTTTACGGACGGTGAGTTGTAGCGTGGTGGTCAGTGAATAGGCCAGGTGGACGTTAATATACCACTGTGCAACATTATTTCATGAACATCAAGTAACGGGCTTGCCATAAAAAGAAGTCTTGGCGACAAATACTGCAGGAGTTAGTGGAGGGACTGCAGAGAAGTGAGGAAATCTGGGAGGGAAGAGAGGGAAGGATTGCAACGCCATTCCAGCGTTTCCTTTCCACTCAGGAAAGGATTTTGTGCTGCTGGTGAGTAGAAGATAGCCATTAGACCATATTCTGAAACGCTTCTTCACCGCACCTCGACTTTTAAAAGCCTCTAGTTGAAGTTACATTTTTTTTTTTTTTTTTTTAAATTTAGAATGCGGTTATAGTGACAGTTAAGAAATTTCTATATTGTTAACGGAAGAAAGCACTTGAGAACCCAGCTTATCATGGTGAGAGAGCAAGGCGTTTCTGAATACAGGCCGCAGTATCACTTATGGGTATTATGTAACCTAACTCTAATAATTTCCAGACACTGTTTATATTTGAGCGAAGTATGATGCCTCTTCAAATCGTGATCTACACAATGAAGGGGTCAACAGTTAATAAAGTGAACGAATCTAAATGTAACCGAAACTAATCTAACTTAGCACTCAGACGAAGAGACTGATGTATTTAAATATCATCCCCACTCCTCGTAGAATATTTTATCTTTTAATAAGGTTTTAAGATTGCAAATGTAAATAATGGATGCAGGAACTCATGCATGGAGTTTTATAAATAACACAATGCAGGGAGGGTTAATTTACTCTCTCTCTCTCTCTCTCTCTCTCTCTCTCTCTCTCTCTCTCTCTCTCTCTCTCTCTCTCTCTCTCTCTCTCTCTCTCTCTCTCTCTCTCAGTGCCTAGTGGAATCACAGTATGTCACTCATTAAAACTTTCCGCCTTGGAAGTTTCCGTTTTAAACAAATGACTACATTTTTTAGGGAGTTTATTTATTTCAAGTTTCTTCAATAAATGAGGAAATTCCAGACGTGATAGGAACAGTTCTTTGGAATTTAATGACTGCCCTTGATGATGTGGTGAGGGAAGGGAGGAGAGGGGGGAGAGGGAGAGGGAGAAAGAGAGGCTGGGAGAAAATTTTAATGTGCCATCTTAATTATGTGTATGAATGAATTTTTAAATGCCCTCGTTAATCACGTGATGTATTTACTTTCCTCTTTAGTGCTCCTTCATTTTATTTTACATGTATGTGTTACTCTTTTTTGTTTCTTTACTTTTTTTTTTTTTTCCTTTCAGTGTTGGACGTATCGTTAGTGTTGCATTGATGCCAGTGGTGTGGAAATGTGTGTATAGTTATATTTCATGGTAGATGGCCACACACATGTAATATTTTGAAGCGGTGTGTGTGTGTGTGTGTGTGTGTGTGTGTGTGTGTGTGTGTGTGTGTGTGTGTGTGTGTGTGTGTGTATACTTTTTCCTCTGATTCTGTTGCTGCTGCTTGATACTGGTGCTACTGCTTTTATTTCCTTCTCCTCCTCCTCGTTGTTGTTGTTGTTGTTGTTGTTGTTGTTGTTGTTGTTGTTGTTGTTGTTGTTGTTGTTACTTTTGTTGTTCTATCCTATCCTATCTTATCTTGACGAGTTTGGTTGTCCTTTGAGTTTTTCTGATGCATTTTTTTTTCTCTCCGATGCAGGTTCTTTTTTCTCTGGTGCTGGTTCTTCTCCCTCTAATGCTGGTTCTTCTTCCTCTGATGCTGGTTCTTCCTCTGATGCTGGTGTTGCTTCTTCCTCTTCTTGTGATGCTGGTATTACTTCTTCCTCTTATTCTAGTTCTTCTTCCTCTGATGCTGGTGACAATCTGTGTAAAGCAGTTTGAGAGTGAAATAGTGAAAATAATATGTAATTCTTAGCAAGTCAATTGTAATTAGGATTATTAGATGGTGTTTGGATGGGAAATGTATTACTGGTATTACGGTACGAGCCAAGGTTAGGAGTGACCTGAAATATTCTCATTTAATCTGGCAAAGTTAGACATTTTGGAGGGCGTCAGAGGCTCTCATAGAAAATGGATGATAAGAGGATGCCAAGTTATGGGTGACTGAAGTCTTGTTATGTAACTTTGCCTGCAAAAAACGGAGAGAAGAAAAGAAGCAATGGAAATTCGTGCATGAAAGGATGGACTTGTTTAATTTTATCTCCACCACTCCCACTACCACCACAGTGGCTGTCACGACCACCACCACCACCACCACCACCACTTTAATATTAATGTAATCGGTACCATCACCAGTGTTACTACTACTACTACTACTATTACTACTACTACTACTACTACTACTACGTCTCTCTCTCTCTCCTCTCTCTCTCTCTCTCTCTCTCTCTCTCTCTCTCTCTCTCTCTCTCTCTCTCTCTCTCTCTCTCTCTCTCTCTCTCTCTCTCTCTCTCTCTCTCTCTCTCTCTCTCTCCAGTGCCGTGTGAGACATTCTACCAATAGTTAATCAACAGATAAAAGAAAAAAGAACTTGATTGCATGAAATAATATAATAAACAAAAGAACATTGGAAAAAAGGATGCAGCAGAAGAGCGTCTGCTGACCACTGAACGCTCCACCCTCAGCCATCGTCACCACATTTTATGACTGTTCCATTCGTTTGATATTAATCTTCGCCAGCTTTTAATCCTTTAACTGCTTGATAATTTCACCTTTCATCATCATTAGCTTTTAAACGCTTATTTTTTTTTTTTGTTAGTATTAAATCCACTTAAATATTTACGTAGTGGAAGAAAGAAAAAAAAATTAACCATATTCACTCTTCTGTCTTCCCCGTCACCAAGCAAACAATTCATTTCTCCATAAGATAACAAATTTGACGGTTTCTTCATAGTAATCATTGGGATTTCATTAAATTTTCCTTGCATCTTGAAATTTCCGAAAAAAAAAAACAATCAAATTTGAAAGTTACCATCACGCCCATAACAATAAAAGGGTTAAGGTATACGTGTTTTGTAGTAACCTTTTTAGCTTTTATTGTCACCACCACCACCACCACCACCACCACCACCACGGGAATCCGGTTTCAGTCCCACCTCATTCCAGTTGGTGGTTGAGAGGGGGAACGCTGTGAGTGGGAATGGGAATATGACGCCGGGAATCACAGTGGTATGGGAATAGCCTCCTCACCTTCATCATTGGCTCAGGTGTATTGTGGTGATCACGGAGAGAGGGAGAGGGAAAGGGAGAGAGAGAGAGAGAGGGAGAGGGAGAGAGAGGAAGATGACAATGGGAACGAAAGGAGGGGAAGGGAAAAGAGGAGAATATTGGAGAGAGAAGAAGAGATGGTTTTTGGTAGAGAGAGAGAGAGAGAGAGAGAGAGAGAGAGAGAGAGAGAGAGAGAGAGAGAGAGAGAGAGAGAGAGATTGGGTGATGCGATGCGAGTTCGGTGTAATAAATTTAAACTCTTCCTCTTAATCTCCTCCTCCTCCTCCTCCTCCTCTTCCTCCTCCTCCTCCTCCTCCTCCTCCTCCTCCTCCTCCGTGATCCCTTCTCAGCTCCACTATTTTCATTATTCATGGTTTGCGTGTTAATATTTATAGTGTTTAATTTTCTAGTATTATTTTCGGAATTATCAACAAATACCACGTAGTGAACATAAAATTCTATAAGTTTCTCTCTCTCTCTCTCTCTCTCTCTCTCTCTCTCTCTCTCTCTCTCTCTCTCTCTCTCTCTCTCTCTCTCTCTCTCTCGTTTTTCTCGTCATTATTGTATTTTTTTTTATCATTAATCGCTTTATCTCCTTTAATTCTTCACTTTCTTCACTATCTATTGATTCTATTCTTCCCTCTTTTATCTGCCCTTCCTCCTATCTCTTCCTCATAATTCTCTTCTCCCTCCTTGCCTTCCTGTCTCCCTATCTCTTTCTCATCTTCTTTTCTAACCTCCAGTTCTTCCCCTCTCTCTTCTCTTCTTTCTTTTTATCTCCTCCCCTCCTTTCCTTCTTCCGCACTTTCTTTTTCCTTATATTTTCTTTCATCCTTTCGTGTCTTATTTTTCTTCCTCTTCCTCTTTGTACTTTTCCTTATTCCTCCTGTTTTCCTTATCCCTTGCTCTCTCCCTCTTCTTCACAATTCTTTTTACTCTCTCTCTCTCTCTCTCTCTCTCTCTCTCTCTCTCTCTCTCTCTCTCTCTCTCTCTCTCTCTCTCTCTCTCTCTTCTCTATTTCATGTCTCGTTCTCCTTCCCTTCCTTCCTCCCTCCTTCCATCTCTCCTTTCCTTCACCCCTCCATCATTTGTAAAGGAAGATTCCATATAAGGAAAGCATCACAGGTCATGCAATGTGTGTGTGTGTGTGTGTGTGTGTGTGTGTGTGTGTGTGTGTGTGTGTGTGTGTGTGTGTGTGTGTGTGTGTGTGTGTGTGTGTGTGTGTTAATGTATATCAGATGACCCACTCAGTCACCGCTTTGGTTGTATGTATGTAGGTAGCTTACAGCCCTGAGAGAGAGAGAGAGAGAGAGAGAGAGAGAGAGAGAGAGAGAGAGAGAGAGAGAGAGAGAGAGAGAGAGAGAGAGAGAGAGAGAGAGAGAGAAGAATTACTTGCGAAATATTGGTTTGAATATTCGAACACACACACACACATACACACACACACACACACACACACACACACACACACACACACACACACACACACACACACACACACACACACACACACACACACACACACACACACACACACACACACACACACAACAAATAATAGTGAATAGGAAGGGAAGAAGGAAGTGTAAAAAAATAATGAAACGTATGAGAAGGAAGAAGGAATGAAGGAATGACAGTAAAGTGAGGAAAGAGAAGGAAAGAATGAAGGAGACAAACAGAAAGAAAAAAATGAAATAAGGATAGTAAAGAGAGAGAGAGAGAGAGAGAGAGAGAGAGAGAGAGAGAGAGAGAGAGAGAGAGAGAGAGAGAGAGAGAGAGAGAGAGAGAGAGAGAGCAAGCAAGCAAGGAAGCAAGCAAAGGAAGGTGAAGGAAAGAAATATAAACAGGAATAAAAAAAAACAAAAATATGAAAAAGCGAACGAATGAAATGAAGGAAGAACAATAACGACAAGAAATATAAACAGGAAGATAAACACACAGAAAACGAAGAAATTAAACAAAACCAATAATAATAACCAGAAAAATAAATAAAAACGGAAATGAGAGGCAAAGGGAACGAACGAAGGAAGAGAGAAAAGAGAGAAAGAGAGAGAGAGAGAGAAGAAGAATAAATAAATAAATAAATAGGACCTCATTAAACTGACTCCAACGTAAATAAATAAATCTTGCGCAACTCGATCGAAATCCAATATGTTTGTATATTTATATCAGCATTTGGCGAACAGACGTCTTGCTATTTGTTGTATACCGCGCCAGAGGGTAACAAGTTGACCTATTTAGCATTTAGAGGCGCAGGAGGGAGAGGCAGAGGGAGGGGGACTGAGAGAGAGAGAGAGACGGGGAGAGTGGGAGGGAGATGCTGGGTAAGTAAATGGGGGAAGGAAGGAAAGAGATAGAGGGAGGGGAAAGGAGACATGGTAAAAGAGTGGATAGAGGAATGAAATATAAAGAAGGGAGGAAGAGGAAGAGAGGAGGAATAAGGGAAGAGGAGAAAGAAAAAAAGACATAATACCGAGAAAGTGGATGGTGAAATGAATAAAAGAGTAAGGGGAAGATATATATTGATAAACTGGATGGGGGAATGAGGAATAAAGAAAAAAAAGAGGAGGAAGAGGAAGAGATATATGCTGAGAAAGTGGAAAGAGAAATGAAGTAGATATAAATGACGATAAAGAAGTGAATGGAGAGAAAACAAATATATATCCTGGGAAAGTAAATGGAGGAATAAGCAATAAGGGAATGAAAGGAGGAGCTGCACGAAGGAGTAAGAAGAATGAGAAGGAAAGATGGAGAGAAGGATAGAGAAGATAAAGGAGGAAAGGGAAGAAGAGAAAGAGTTGATTTTTAAAGGGACGGAAAGAGATGTGAACGAATAAGAAGTGGAGGAGAAAGGAAGGAAAGGAAACAAGGAATGAATTAAGAAAGAAAAGGAGGCAGAGAGAAGGAGAGGAAGAATAGAAAAAAAAATAGAAAGGAAACTGGATGAAGAGGAAATAATAGCAATGTAAAAAAAAAAAAAATAAGTTAAAACAAACAAACAAACAAACAAAAATTGGAGTACACAGGAAAGGGAAAAGGAAAATAACACAAAAAATATTGAAAAAAGGAAACGGAAAATGCAAAATAAGAATAAGGAAATGTAGAAAGAAAATTTAACAAGGAGGAAAAAAAAAAAAGAAAAGAGGAAGGGATGTTTAGGAGCAGGATAGGAGATGAGGGAAACAAAAAAAGGAAGCGTGGGAGTTAGAGGGGAAAGGGAGGAAGGGGAAATGGCTGTCTATCTTATGGGAAAGTTAAGGGGAAACTTGGGAGGGACTTCTGATGAGGGAAAACCACGTGTTCTTCTGGTTACTTTGCTTATTTCCCCTTCGTGTCCCTTTACTGTGCTAGACTTGTGGTGAATGTGTGGCTCTCTCTCTCTCTCTCTCTCTCTCTCTCTCTCTCTCTCTCTCTCTCTCTCTCTCTCTCTCTCTCTCTCTCTCTCCAGCGTGATATATGTTGTGTAGCTTATTGCTCGTGTGTGTGTGTGTGTGTGTGTGTGTGTGTGTGTGTGTGTGTGTGTGTGTGTGTGTGTGTGTGTGTGTGTGTGTATCATATTGTATGTATGAGATCGTATATTGTTTTTTGTCTTGTATATATTCACCAAAACACACACTTAGAGAGAGAGAGAGAGAGAGAGAGAGAGAGAGAGAGAGAGAGAGAGAGAGAGAGAGAGAGAGAGAGAGAGAAAGTCATTCCCACCCAATTATAACTTTTTCAATTTGCATCGTCGCCTACCCCAGTGTTTCAAGGCCGCGTGGGGAGGTTAGGCCGCTGGGATCTTGAGCGAAGTGGAAGTAAGAAGGAACGAAAATATGCCAGTTTGTACAAGGTTATATGCATTGCCTCTCTCTCTCTCTCTCTCTCTCTCGTCCTTATCTATGTATTAGCTTTGCATTATTATTCTGTCTCCTCCTCCTCCTCCTCCTCCTCCTCCTCCTCCTCCTCCTCCTCCTCCTCCTCCTCTCTCGCCAACCTAATCTTGCTTATATATTTTTTTGCGAGTGTAATTTACGCGAAGGAAAACGGGCACGCTAATTTTAACTCCATTATGGCGGTAATTCGCGAAATATAGAATACTTTTCTGAGCTGAACCAGACGATGCTCTCAGGTGCTGCGGGGGAGAGAGGGAGAGGGAGAGGGAGAGAGGGAGAGGGAGAGGAATTGACCGGATAATCTAAATCCACTTCTACTTTTTACCAGGTAAGGTTAAAGAAGATGCGAGAGAGAGAGAGAGAGAGAGAGAGAGAGAGAGAGAGAGAGAGAGAGAGAGAGAGAGAGAGAGAGAGAGAGAGAGAGAGAGAGAGAGAGAAAACTGAATTGAAACTTACAAAAGAAAAAAAATGTAAGTTATTCATTCTAACATTTATGAAGAGGAGGAGGAGAAGGAGGAGGAAGAGGAGGAGGAGGAGGAGGAGGAGGAAGTCGAGGGCAAGGATGAAGAGGAGGAGAAGAACGAAGCCGAGTGGAAGAAGAAGAAGAAAAAGAGGAAGAGGAAGAAGAGGAGGAGGAGGAAGAGGAGGAGGAGAAGGAGGAGGAGGAGTAGGAGGAGGAGGAGGAGGAGGAGGAGGAGGAGGAGGAGGAGGTGGAAGTGGAAGGAAGGAAAAAGAGTAAGGCGAGGAAGAGAAGCAAGAAAAGAGACGTAGACGAGGAGGAGGAGGAGGAGGAGGAGGAGGAGGAGGAGGAGGAGGTTAAGTGGGCAGGTTGGACAGCTAGACTCATGAATTACTAAAGAAAACGCCACTTAGGAGGAAGAATGAGAGAGAGAGAGAGAGAGAGAGAGAGAGAGAGAGAGAGAGAGAGAGAGAGAGAGAGAGAGAGAGAGGCTGGAGATATTCGATAGGTGAAAGTAATAAGCAGATGGAGGAAAAATGAAAGAAAGAGAAAAAAAAATGAGGTGATAGAGAAGGAAAAGAAAGAAAAGAGAGAGAGAGAGAGAGAGAGAGAGAGAGAGAGAGAGAGAGAGAGAGAGAGAGAGAGAGAGAGAGAGAGTTGAAAAGTGAAGGAGGAAAAAGAAGAAACACGAGGAAATACACTTCAATAAAAGAGAAAAAATGAGAAAGAAAGAAAGGAAAAAAAAAACAACAAGGAAACAAAAAAAACAAAAAAACAAAAACAAAATTAAGTTAACTAGTTAGAAAAAGTGATGAGGCTGCTAATTCTCTCTCTCTCTCTCTCTCTCTCTCTCTCTCTCTCTCTCTCTCTCTCTCTCTCTCTCTCTCTCTCTCTCTCTCTCTCTCTCTCTCTCTCTCTCTCTCTCTTTCTGACTTCTTGGTAATGATGATGATAGTAATGATTATGAAGGAGGAGGAGGAGGAGGAGGAGGAGGATGAGGAGGAGGAGGAGGAGGATGAGGATGAGGAGGAGAAGGAGGAGGAGGAAATAACGTGTGATGATAAAGGAGATAAAAGAGGAGAGACGTGAAATAAGAGAAGTAAATGGAGGAAGGGAAGAATATGAAGAGAGGAAGAGGGCTAAGTGGGAGGAAGAGGTGAGGAGTGGAACAGGAAGGTGTCTCTAGTTACACACACACAGAGAGAGAGAGAGAGAGAGAGAGAGAGAGAGAGAGAGAGAGAGAGAGAGAGAGAGAGAGAGAGAGAGTGCAAACAAATAAGCAGACAGGACATTCTCTCTCTCTCTCTCTCTCTCTCTCTCTCTCTCTCTCTCTCTCTCTCTCTCTCTCTCTCTCTCCCCAAACAAGAAACTCTCAACAAGCATCGTTCGCTCTTTTCTTTACCACCACCACCAGCATCACCACCGCCACCACCACCACCACCACCACCACAACCACCACCACCTCATTACGGTAAAACACCCTTCTCCTTTACACTCCCCTTTCCATTCCCCTCCCATTCCCCTCCCATTCCCATCTTTATCCCCTCCTGTCTTTATCCTCTTTACACCTTAAGAAAATGCATCTTTTCCACCCCTTTCCATCTCCGTGTTCCTTATCTCCCCTCTCTATCTCCCCTCTTTATCCTCCTCCCTTCTTCCCATATGCTACGTCCCATAGATCAAGTTGGTGTGTGTAATTTAATCAAAGTCTCCTTCCTCTTCATGACCCTGCGTGGGAAAAGGGGGTAAGGGGGGAGTTGGGGGGAGCAGGGGGCAGGGCAGGGCGAAAACAAGAGATTGGGAGGAGTTGAGGGGATTAGGAAGGAGGCTGCCCCGGAGATGAGGGATTGGGAAGTGGAGATTGGTGGTGGTGGTGGTGGTGGTGGTGGTGGTGGTGGAGGATGAGGAGGAGGAGGATGCAGTGATTGTTGTGCAAATGGTTCTAGTTATAGTCGTAGTGGTAATGGTAGTAGTAGTGGTAGTAGTAGTAGTAGTAGTAGTAGTAGTAGTAGTAGTAGTAGTAATTGTAGTAGTAGTAGTAGTAGTAGTGGTGGTGGTGTTTTGATACTGGTAGTTATGAAGGCAACATTATTTTTATTATTATTATTATTATTAATATTATTATTATTATTATTATTATTATTATTATTATTATTATTATTATTATTATTAATATTATTATTATTCTTATTATTATTATTATTAGTAGTAGTAGTAGTAGTACTGGCATTACTGATGGCATTTGTAGTAGTATTGGATACAGCAGTGGGTAGTAGTAGTAGTAGTAGTTGTAGTGGTAATGGTGGTGGTGGTGGTGGTGGTGGTGCTGTATTATTTTTTTTAAATGCTCTGCTAAACATAAAAACACAACGACCATAAGAAATAAGGGAAGCTGCAGGAAGCGACCAGGCTTACACGTGGCAGTCCCTGTATGAAATATACCTACCTATTTCCATCTATTATCCCCATCCATAAACCTGTCTAATCTTCTCTTAAAGCTCTCTAGTGTCCTAGCACTAACTACATGATTACTGAGTCCGTTCCACTCATCTATCACTCTATTTAATAACCAGTTTTTTCCCATCTCCTTCCTAAACCTAAATTTTTCAAGCTTGAACCCGTTATTTCTTGTTCTACCCTGGTTGCTGATCCTAAGAATTTTGCCTACGTCTCCCATGTAAAGAACAACAAAAGTAAAAAAAAAAAGAATTATTGAAAGTAGTAGTAGTAGTGGTGGTGGTGGTGGTGGTGGTGGTCGTGGAAGTGGTTTTAGTGGTTAGTGGTAGTAGTGGTGGTAATAGTGGGAGTAGTAGTGGTGGTGGTTGTAGTAGCAGTGTTAGTGATAGTATTGGTAGTGGTGGTGGTGGTGACACAGACGGCGGGTGTAAGTCAGCGGGCGGGACAAAAGGCGGATATTGGGCTGCGGTCACAACAAGGGAGCAGCTGCCTCCTGCCCGCAAAGGATAACGTTGTTTAGGGGAGCGGCGCCCCCCACACACACCCCCAATACACCCCTTTCTCCACACGACCCCTCCTCACACCCCCAATATACCCAATATCCCCCAACCAATCCCTCCTGCATCACCCCCACACACCCCAGTACACCCTTCTCACCCCACCCTCTTGTGCACCCCTTCACAACTCCCAATACACCCCTTCCTTCATCCTGTCCCTTCCTGTACATCCCCTTCACCTCCACAATACACACTCTCCCCAGTAGTCTCCCTCACCCCGCCCTACACAGCCCTACACAGCATCCTTACCCCTTTAATCACCTCAGAGCATCTTAGAATAGTATCTTGTACCTTTTTGTTTATTTATTTATTTGTTTGTTTATTTATTTATTCTTTTTTCCTACAGCCTCACTCGCAGTCTCTCTCTCTCTCTCTCTCTCTCTCTCTCTCTCTCTCTCTCTCTCTCTCTCTCTCTCTCTCTCTCTCTCTCTCTCTCTCTCTCATAACCGAAGTTGGATATTTTAATCACAATAACGTTGAATTAATCACGAGGTAAAAAAAAAGAGAGAGAGAGAAAATAAAAGAAAGAGAGAGAAAATAAAATAAAAGATACGACAAAGAAGAGGAAGAGGAAGAAGAAGAAGACAGCAAATAAGAAAGGGTAAAAACTCCTTTGTGTGAAGTGGAAGGATTCAAATGAAGCCTGAGTTGCGTGGTGTCGGGGCTTCACGGCTGGTTCGTTAACTCTTTGAAGACTCGCTCGGAAAGAAGGAGAGAGTGAGTGAGATTATATTTCGAACATTTTCCCTTTGTCAGTATGAGAGAGAGAGAGAGAGAGAGAGAGAGAGAGAGAGAGAGAGAGAGAGAGAGAGGTGCCTCGTTTCATTACAAGTATATGCAATTACCAACATCGGATAGTTTAACGAGGCAATCCCAACGACTCATTCCTCATTGCCTCCCTCGTAAAGTTGGCTCTAATTCCCCTCATCTCACCCCATTTCTCTCACAGCACTGCCGGGTGAGGGGAAAAGAGAAAAATGAGAAACTTGCCCCAACTCTTTTCCAGAACATCTGTGTTATGACAAGTTAATCTGGCCAAGAGTTTTTTTCCCCCGATTTCTGGGAATTCATTAGGAGAGAGTCATTAGGATGTGAGTATGAGGGCGTGTGAGGGTGTAGGAGGCGGATTAATGTGTGTGTGTGTGTGTGTGTGTGTGTGTGTGTGTGTGTGTGTGTGTGTGTGCCGGCAGAAGCAAATGAGGGTATGTTATGAGGATGTGTTATTAGTGTTATTAGTCTTGTTATTGTTCCTGCGGGAGGGTTAGGTTGTCAGTTAGGTTTATTTATCTTTATTTTCTGATTTTATGGTTTATTTGTTTTACGCGTGGTTATTTCTCGTTTCGATGATTTTTATAACCTTTCAAGGAGCATTATTATTGTTATTGTTGTCATCGGGGGAGTCACACACACACACACACACACACACACACACACACACACACACACACACACACACACACACACACACACACACACACACACACACACACACATAAATAAATAAATAAATGAATGTGTATATATATATGTGTGTGTGTGTGTGTGTGTGTGTGTGTGTGTGTGTGTGTGTGTGTGTGTGTGCGCGCATATGATCAGTTAATTTTATAAGTTGAATTAAGTTCCATTGTAATGTAAAATGCGACTCCGTCAATTCCAAATCAATTCAGTTCATTAGAAAATAAATGATGAATTTCGAGTGAGTGGGATTCATAAGCTTTCTCAATTCCATTTCATTTGTAATTCATATGATTGGTGCCTAGTGCACTGGAGTGGCTCTACTTCAATTTTACTAATATTTTACTCAATAACATTAACAGGTAGCATTAAGAAAAGTTTAATTTTTCATGGCTTATTTTAGAAATAAAGATTTGCTGCCACAGTTCAGTTCCAAGTCAGTTGAATTTATAAGCTTATGCAATTATGACTTCTGATTCATTATGTGTTCTATTCATTATGTCCAATGCTGCATTCGCGTGGCTTGAAGTTCACTCATACCCGCCCCAGTGACATCAACACCAGGGAAAAAGTTAGTTCTTCAAGTTTTATTTTCCAATAATGTTACAAAGATTATCACAACTTTGTAATCAACACGCCTTCTCAAAAAAAAAAAAAAAAAAAAAAAACTCTCCAAGCGAAAGACGAGTGACGGCCTTAACTATATGATTGAAAGTACACAACATAAAGAGGACAGTTTCTCTAGTTTGGCACACCTACTATTACATATTATAATAAACTCCAAAGAAAGGTACGTTACACATTTTTGTGCAAGTAAACTATATATTTTACATTATTTGTTGAGTTTTTAAGAGGTCTTATTTTAAGCTGACGTATAGCGCCGGTGGGCATTCCTTCTGCAACTTTTCTGTGAGTCTTGGATGGTAGGCCTCTTACGTATTGTGAAGGCTTTGATGGTCGGCCCGCCCTGTTGCAGAGGTTCGTGCCGCCGCCCAGAGCTCCCGATGCAGCCACTGTCAAAGATAACACTGACCGGAAGTAGGTGGTGTTGACTGCTCGGCGGCGGCTTTAAAAATAGCCAGCTATCGGCAGACTTGAACGCTGGTGCCCGAGATTAACGCTGAAGCTGACCTCTCCCTTGTGTCTATCGTAAAGTGTTTCATCCGTTCATATTGATTCGTGTCACTTTCAGTTTAATTCCTTGTTCTTTTTTTGTTTTTATTTTTCATCACTTCCAAATTCGGTTCGGTTCCATTGCAATTCACGGGTTTTTTAGCATCCATTTCAATTCGGTTCCAGTTCCATTCGTAATTAACTCTGACCTTGAAATATGTAGATAGATAGATAGATAGATAGATTGATTGATTGGTAGATACATTGGTTAATAGACAAATATACAGTATTATTTTTCTTATTTATTTACTTTTTATTTGAGTTTTTCCTGTTTTTCTTATTTTTAAAATATTTTTTGTCTCGTAGATCAAAACAGGGAACGAGAAGAGGAGAAGGATAAAGGAGAGGAGGAGGAAGAGGAGGAGGAAGAGGAGGAGGAGGAAGAGGAGGAGGAGGAAGAGGAGGAGGAGGAAGAGGAAGAAGAAGAAGAAGAAGAAGAAGAAGAAGAAGAAGAAGAAGAAGAAGAAGAAGAAGAAGAAGAAGAGGAGGAGGAGGAGGAGGAGGAGGAGGAGGAGAGAATGAGGTTATGCGAAAGGTGGGGGGAGGTGAAGGTTGTGGTGATGGCGCAAGTGAAGGGTGACAGGTGTGCAGAGGTGGACACAGGTGAGAAAGTGGTGTTGCGTGTACCTGTGTGTTAATTAGTTGAGGTGAGGACAGGTGGTGACGAGCGGCAGGCAGGTGTTCACGTGGCTGTCTCTCATAGTGTTGATCTTAACTATATTTTGGTCACTAATTCTTCACTATGTTTTCATTATATTTTTTTTTTCATATTTTCATCTAATTTTTTTTTTCACATTAATTTGCTTTTCCTCACTTCATCGTAATTTTTTATTGTTTTCATTTGATTTTTTTTTTTTACATTAATCTGCTTTTTGCCTGAATCTTACGTTTTTTCACCCTACTGTGTTCTTTCTTTCTTTTGTTTGTTTGTTTGTTTGTTTGTTTGTTTAACCCTTCCCCGATTTGTTATGTTACTTTCCTCCCATCTCGTTTTTCTTATCTTAGGTTTGCTTATTTTTTTTTTTTTTTTTTGTATATTTTCCAGTCTTTTGTATGACATTGTGTTCTCGCCTGTTTGTTCTTTTCTTGTTTTGAATTTAATTGATTTTTTCTCCTTTACTTATCTGCATTTACTTACAATGTTCCGTTATGTTCCATTTTTCTTCTAAACTGTTCTCTTTTTATTACATTTTCCCATTTTATCTACATTTTTTGTTTATCAGTTTTTTATCGATTTATTTTCCTCAATTTCTTACATATTTATTCATTCATTTTTTCCCATCCTTGCGTTTCCCCTTTAGCTGTCCTTTGCACAAACTCGTTTATATCAACTCTCTCTCTCCCTCCCTCTCCCTCCCTCTCTCCCCCTCTCACTCCCTCTCCCAACATCATGGTATCTTGTCACCTTTCTCGCATCTCTCACCCTCCAGCCCTCTCCAACCCTCCCCCGGCGGCCCTGCGTCACCCGAGCCTCTCCCTTCCTTCCATTAGCCTCGCCTTCCCTTGCTTTACTCAGCCGCTAACTTTACCAAGGGACGAGAGGGAGGGAGGAGCCGGGGATATGTACTCAGTGGGGAAGAAGTTTTCATCCTGTATGCTATTCTTTCGGAGCACGGAGACGCGACGGCCTGTCTGTTATCTGTCGTCTTGTTTAAGTTGAGACTACGAGTATGAGGAGGTGGGTGGGTAGGTAAGTCTGTGTTGTCTCTGTGTTTGTAGTATATGAGTGTTTTTATTGTAGCTCTATGTCTTTCTGTGTTTTCTCTCTATTTTTGTCTCTCTAGTATCTGTGTGTGTGTTTGTGTGTCTCTGTCTTTCTGCGTTTGCTCTCTGTCTGTTTTGTATCTGTGTGTTTCTGTTTGTGTGTGTGTGTGTGTGTGTGTGTGTGTGTGTGTGTGTGTGTGTGTGTGTGTGTGTGTGTGTGTGTGTGTGTGTGTGTGGGTAGGTGTGTCTGTCTTTCTCTATTCGCTCTCAGTGGTTCTTTCTGTCCTGTATCTCTGTGTGTCTGTTTGTGTTAGTGTGTATGTGTCTGCCTGTTTTTGTCTAGTTAGTGTCTCTTGTATTTGTGTGTGTCTTTCAGTTCTGGTGTCAGTTTTTTTTTTTTCTCTGTTGAATGAGATTATTAGTTTGTGTTACCCTAAGCTAATGTTCCTGAAGATATCAGTATAAAAAAAAAAACATTAAAACCCTTCCTTTTGTTATTTTTCCTTTTCCTTTTCTTCTCCTTTCTTTTATTTTTTTTATTTCTGCCTTGCTGTGAATTTCTTTGTTTTCTTTTAATTTCACTGCCTTTGTGTGTGCATGTGTGTGTTCGATTTTTTGTTTCTCTGCTTCTCTATGTTAGTTCTTGCGTGGTTTTCTCTCATCTCTCTCTCTCTCTCTCTCTCTCTCTCTCTCTCTCTCTCTCTCTCTCTCTCTCTCTCTCTCTCTCTCTCTCTCTCTCTCTCTCTCTCTCTCCATTTGTTGTGTCTCCGGGTCTTCCTATTGACAGGCGCCCCTGGAGACGTGGTGCGTGGCGAGTCACAAATATGCCTTTATGTACACTGGTAAACTGGCCATGTAGAATTGTCGAAAGCATTACGAGCGCACCATTCAGAGGGAGGGGAGAGGGAAGGGGGAGGGGCAGGGAAGGGGGGAGGTATCTAGATCAACTTAGCCTTTCGTGACTGTTATATACTAGTAAATTTCTCTCTCTCTCTCTCTCTCTCTCTCTCTCTCTCTCTCTCTCTCTCTCTCTCTCTCTCTCTCTCTCTCTCTCTCTCTCTCTCTCTCTCTCTCTCTCTCTCTCAAGGTTCTCAAATGTCTGATGGGGAAAAAGAGGAGGGAGGAAGGGAGGGAAGAAGCAGGAGGGAGGGAGAGAGGGAAGGATGCAGGAGGCGTCTTGGGAGGGAAGAGGAAGAGGAAGAGGAAGGAAAGTGAGAGGGGTCTGGGATGGTGAGCACACACACACACACACACACACACACACACACACACACACACACACACACACACACACACACACACACACACACACACACACACACACATTAGCGCAGCCTCAATCTTCCTCTCCCTCCTCCTCCTCCTCCTCCTCCTCCTCCTCCTCTTCTTCCTGGTGCTCCTCTTTCTCTATTCGTCATAGTTAATGCACATGCTATTGTCTTATTCAACATCAGACTTGCTCTCTTCAACAACAGTCTGAGTAGCAGCAGCAGCAGCAGCAGCAACAAGAACAATGATGATAATAATGATGAAAATTTACCCATTACACGCCTCTTCTCCTGTTGTTGTTGTTGTTGTTGTTGTTGTTGTTGTTGTTCTTGTTTTCATTATTACTATTATTATTATTATTATTATTATTATTATTATTATTATTATTATTATTATTATTATTATTATTATTATTATTATTATTATTATTACTACTACTACTACTACTACTACTACTACTACTACTACTACTACTACTACTACTACTACTACTACTACTACTACTACCACCACCACCACCACCACCACCACCGCCGCCACCACCACCACCACCACCACCACCACCACCACCACCACCACTACTACTACTACTACTACTACTACTACTACTACTACTACTACTACTACTACTACTACTACTACTACCACCACCACAAGTATTTCCATTTTGTAAGTACATTTCAACCATTACCACTACCGATCTTCTCCGTCCCCCCCATCTCTCCCTCTTCCCTCCCCTACCCTCTCCCTAACAGCCCTGTCCAGGAGCCTTAGTGGACACGCGTGTTGTGTTCTTATGAAGCCAATGGGTCCCCTCATCCCCTCCCCTCCTCCCCCTTTTCCCATTCCTCCTCTCCCCCCTCTTAGCGTTTCCGACACCCTTTGTAGGATGTTCCCTCACCCCCTCCCCCTCCCACGCCGTTCCTTCCCCTCTATCACACATTAGCCTCCTTCCTATGTTCCCTTCCCCCGCCCATCATCTTCGTTCCCTTCTTCCCTCTTACGTCTTCACTACCATTTATTTGGGTCTTCCTTCCTCTTCCTTTACTTGCCATAATCTTTATTTTTACCCCCTCTCTATCATATGTTGGCCTTTCTTTCTTTCTCTTTCTTATTTCCTTTCATCTTCTTTATCATGTATGCTTTGTTTTCTCTCCTCTTTATGTCTTCACTGTCATTTGTTTGGCTCCTTCTTCCTCTTTCTTCTCTTCATCATCTTCCTCATCATCTGCTTCGTTTCCTGTTTTCTAATCTCCTCCATTAGCTTCATTTCTTCGCCTTCTCCCTCTTCCATCATCTTTCTCATTTCTATTCTATTCCCTCTTCTTCCTTTCCTCTTCACTATCACACACTAGTCCTCTTCTTTTCTCTTCCTCCTCTTCTTCTTCCTCCTCCCCTCACTATTTCTTCCTTTTGTCATCTTCATCTATTTCCTCACTATCATACATTAAGATCCTTCCTTCCTTCCTCCTCCTCCTCCTCCTCCTCCTCCTCCTCCTCCTCCTCCTCCTCCTCCTCCTCCTCCTCCTCCTCCTCCTCCTTTCACTATCCCTTCGCTTTGTCATCTCCATCATCTTAGCTCTCCCCTCACTCCTTCACTCCCTCACCTCCCCCTATTCAGTCACCTCTTCTCCCATCACTTCACCTTCTTATTTAATCTTCTCTCTCTTCTGTGTGTATAGGGAATTAAAAGTAAAGAATGGTACATGAATGATAAAAAGAACCACTACTCCTTTCTGGTTCGCTATGGAAAGTGTGGGAAGAAAAATGGTTCTCACCCGCATCTAATTTTGGTAAAACTCCCTGGATATTTGATTTTTGTTATGAAGGAAATAAACTCGGATAAAGTAGAAATTGAATTAAAGAGGATGGGATGGGAACGTCAGAGAGAGAGAGAGAGAGAGAGAGAGAGAGAGAGAGAGAGAGAGAGAGAGCTTCTAAGTAACAGGAAGATGAACACAATAGACAGACATCCTACAGTAACTACAGAGGCGTAACATTCTGGTCTCTTTATATCGTTCACTGTAGGCTTACGTAGAGACACGCGAGTCTATAATATCTCTCCTAGGGGATCTGTGGCTTCCATACACTATACATTATTATACGCGGCAGAAAGGAGGAATTGAAGTGTTTTTAAAGTATCGCCACTAGTTTTCTTTCACTTTAATAATTGATGGGCAACGAAAAAGAAGGTCTCGTGGTGAAAATTGCGTGTTTGGAAGTTGAAGATGGTGTTGTAATGAGAGGTGTACTTTTTTTTTATCTATTTTTCTTTTCTTTTTTTTGTAGGGAAGGAAGTTGGTGTGTGTGTGTGTGTGTGTGTGTGTGTGTGTGTGTTCTTATGTAATGGTGTGAATTATGATGATTCGTACGCACGCTCAGGGTAGCTGTATTGATGTGTGGGTTGTGTTAGTATGAGTAGTGGTGACACACACACACACACACACACACACACACACACACACACACACACACACACACACACACACACACACACACACACACACACACACCAAACATTCTCTTCCTCAGTGTTTTCTTTTCTTCTTTTTCTTTTTTTCTAAGTCTGTCTACCGTTTATCTTTCTGTCAGTTTGTCTTATTTTTTGTTTTTCCCTAATTCTTTCAGTCTTCAGTATAATGTATGTACTTGTGTCACTATTTGTTCTGTAGTTAGTAAGCGAGGTAGTTAGTTAGATAGTTACATACAAAGTTACTGTGTCTATCTACGTTGATTGTGTCTGTCTATCTGTCTGTCTGTCTGTCTGTCTGTCTTTATATTTATCTCTCTATCTCTATCAGTGTGCACGTCTGCCTGTGTCTCAGTCTCATTCGTTTTATCCCTTTTTATGCCTGTCTGTCTGTCTGTCTGTCTGTCTGTCTGTCTGTCTGTCTGTCTGTCTGTATCTCTCTCTCTCTCTCTCTCTCTCTCTCTCTCTCTCTCTCTCTCTCTCTCTCTCTCTCTCTCTCTCTCTCTCTCTCTCTCTCTCTCTCTCTCTCTCTCTCTCTCTTCCCCCCCCCCATCCCGTTATCAGGCGCGCCACTCTCACTGTGCAGCGGGATCCTGACATAGTGGGCGTCAGCTCCCTCTCGAGGGCGGCTCACACGTCCCCTGGGGCACTGCGCAGCTGTATTTATGGCCGCCCGGATTGTGCTGGCCCTGGGTTCGATTCTCATTTCGCTTTTTCTTACCTTTTCCCTTCGGTATCATCCCGCTCGTTTTCTTTTTTTTTTCCTCACTTCTCTTCCCTTTGTGTGTGTGTGTGTGTGTGTGTGTGTGTGTGTGTGTGTGTGTGTGTGTGTGTTTGTTGTGTGTGTGTTCGTGGCGTTAGTTCTTTTTCTTTCTTTGTGTTCGTGTGGTGGTGGTGGTGGTGGTGGTGGTGGTGGTGGTGGTGGTGGTTGTCGTTGTCATCGTTGTTGTCTTCTTTCTCTGCCCTCTCCTTCCTCTTCTCTCTTTTTTTTTGGGTTTTATTGCGGTTTTCATTGTTTTTTCTCCTATTTTCATTTCCCTTATGTGTGTGTACATGTGTATCCGTTTATTTTTGTTTATTTCTCTCATGTTAGTTCTTATGTGTGTTTTTTTCTTTCCTTCTCTTCATTGTCTGTGTCTATATCTGCTTTTGTGTCTCCCGAGCCTTCGTATATTTTTGATCGCTTCTTGCTCCCGCTCTCTGATTTTCTTCCCCGTTGTCCGTTTCAATTTCTCTTTGTTTTTCATTTGTTTTGTTGAGTTTTCTTCAAGTTTGTTCTTTTATGTTTTATAGTTTTTCTTTTCTGTTGTGCCTTTCGTTCTTTCTTTCTTTCCTTTTATCTTTCTTGCATTTTCTTGTGTGTTTCCCTTTTTCTTCTTTCTTTCTTTCCTTCTTCAATTCCTTCCTTCCTTCCTTCCTTCCTTCCTTCCTTCCTTCCTTCCTTCCTTCCTTCCTTCCTTCCTTCCTTCCTTCCTTCCTTCCTTCCCTTTTTCCTTTTTTTCTCTTATCTTTCCTTTTTCTTTTTCTTTCTTTTTCCTTCCTTCCTTCCTTCCTTCCTTTCTTTCTTTCTTTCTTTCTTTCTTTCTTTCTTTCTTTCTTTCTTTCTTTCTTTCTTTCTTTCTTTCCTTCCTTCCTTCCTTCCTTCCTTCCTTCCTTCCTTCCTTCCTTCCTTCCTTCCTTCCTTCTTACTTTCATTCTCTTTCTTCTTTTCTTCCTTCTTTTCTTTTGTTTGTTTGTTTGTTTGTTTATTTATTTGTTCGTTCGTTCTTTCTTTCTATCCTTTCTTAGTTCCTTCTTTCTATCTCTTTCCTTTTTCTTTTCTTTCCTTCCCTCCTTTCTTTTTCTTTCATTTTTAGATTTTAAATTATTCTTCTTTCCCTTCCATCCTTCCGTCTATCTATATGATATATATATATATATATATATATATATATATATATATATATATATATATATATATATATATATATATATATATATATATATATATATATATATATATATATATATATATATATATATATATATATATATATATATATATATATATATATATATATATATATATATATATATATATATATATATATATATATATATATATATATATATATATATATATATATATATATATATATATATATATATATATATATATATATATATATATATATATATATATATATAATAACTAAGGCACATCAAGAGAGAGAGAGAGAGAGAGAGAGAGAGAGAGAGAGAGAGAGAGAGAGAGAGAGAGAGAGAGAGAGAGAGAGAGAGAGAGAGGTCAAAATCAGTAAGGCACATCAAGAAAAAAAATGTTGTATGTGGTTTTTATTCAATACTTTATGGTCCATTTCCTCGAGTCGTCACGCTAGGTGGCTGAGTGGGCTGCGATCTGATTCCTCGAGTTATGAGGCTCTCTCTCTCTCTCTCTCTCTCTCTCTCTCTCTCTCTCTCTCTCTCTCTCTCTCTCTCTCTCTCTCTCTCTCTCTCTCGTATTTTTTTAGTGTTTACGTTTGTTTGTTTGTTTTTCAGGTTTTTCAGTTTTTTCAGGTTTTATGATTTTGTGTTTGTGTTTGTGTACGTGAGAGAGAGAGAGAGAGAGAGAGAGAGAGAGAGAGAGAGAGAGAGAGAGAGAGAGAGAGAGAGAGAGAGAGAGAGAGAGAGAGAGGAACGTAAAAGCCGTCGACTCTCAATTTTCTCACTCAGCGAGCACCGGTGTTCTTCTGGAGCTTAACTTTCCCCTTAACCTTCTTTCCTCCCTTTCTTCCTCCTCCCCTTCCCCCTTCCTCATCCCCCTCCCGCCTCTCTTTGTTCCGTACCTTCTCCCCCCTTGCAGGTGTCGGGAGGGGGGAAGAAAGGGAGGATACAGGAGGGGTACGTTCCGAGAGAGAGAGAGAGAGAGAGAGAGAGAGAGAGAGAGAGAGAGAGAGAGAGAGAGAGAGAGAGAGAGAGAGAGAGAGAGTATTGCCTTGTGGTTTTGAGGTAAAATTGTGAAAAGTAAGAAGTAAGAATCTCAACATTTGAGAGAGAGAGAGAGAGAGAGAGAGAGAGAGAGAGAGAGAGAGAGAGAGAGAGAGAGAGAGAGAGAGAGAGAGAGAGAGAGAGAGAGTTAGTCAGTCTATTACGCAAATATAACATTAAAACGCGTCCATTTTACATAGCCACTCAGACCTCATCACTCATGCAGGGTGGGCAGCGGCACCTGTTAACTCAACTCGTTCATAACTGACTAATTTTCACACGCAAATAGTCCCCTGAATCATAGGGAGGACAGGCAGGACTTTTGATTGGCGTGTGGTGAAGTGCAGGACTCGAACACTGCATGGCTTTCCCAGATCAACGCCCTTACCTGTCTGCGTCTGGTTAGTGGTAAAGTAAAGAGATGAGATGTCTACGTAATCTTCTCTTCTGTGCTTCTGTTCTGGTCTTGAATATTTTTATTGTTAGCAGAAGAGGAAAGTAAAAAGGTGGAGTTGTTTTATAATTAACTTCCTCTTCTTTGTTTCTATTCCCTGGTCATTAACTTTTTGGTGGTAGAGGGAAGTAATCGAAGAGGTGAGTTGTCTTGTACGTCACCTCGCCTTCTGTGTTTCTATTACCAGGACTTGATCTTTTGACTGGTTGGAATGTGACGCGTGTTGTTTCATAAGGTTGATCAAGTTGTCTCACGTTATCCCAAGTTACCTCGTCTTGTGTGCTTCGATTTACTGGACATAAAGTTTTTGACTCTTCGTGGAGTGTGACATTTGCTATTTCATTAAGCGATTTTACTTAGAATGAAAGCCTTGGCATTAAAAGGTTTTCTTCAACTCGAGCTACGTAAAGAGATGGGAACTGTCTTACGTTACTTTATCTTCAGTACCTTCAGTAAAAATGACTGCATGGATATGAAATTTTTGACTCTTGTTTGATTATGGCACTTAATATTTCATTAGACGAGTGATCAGGTTGTCTTAAGTCACCTCACCCACAGTACTTTGATTCTTCAGGACAGTGAGCCTGCATGACACTGTTACCTCATTAGACGATTTTACTAAGCGAAAATTAAACCACAGCCACTAAAAGGTGTACGAGTATAGAGGTAAAGAGACAGAGGCAGAGACAGACGTACATACCGGCAGAGAGATGGAAAGATTGAGACAGACACAGACAGACGAGCAGAGAGACAGGCAAAGATAAACATACATTCCGAGAGAGAGAGACGGAAAGACAGACAGACAGACAGACAAGCAGAAAGACACAAACAGGCTCAAAAAAAAAAAAAAAAAAAGACTTCTTGACCACTTGTTTTGCTCTCAGTGATGTCTTTCGAAATTAAACTCCAAAATAGTACCTGGCCATTTAAATAAACCTGCATTAACCCTTTGAATGAGATATGCAGCAGTTCACAGCACTAAAAGCAAGGCATGTGACATAAGCATCTACAAGAAAGAAAGAAATACAAAAAAAGAATATATTTTGCAACTTCTAGCCAGTATAATGCTTGGCGGTAGCTGTAGGACAAGAAAGAAAGCACAGTTATTAAGGAAAAATGTACCAAGAGCAATGGAAGCCTTAAGAGGAGCCACAGATATCAAAATGTAGCTTCAGAAATGCCACTCTCGAATACTCACTCGCGGTATTATCGAAATATTGATAACGTCCCACATTTCACCTGGGAGAACGCTGCTAATTTTGCCAATCTGTTTTAATAGGATTTGTTACGTTGGGAGGCAGGAAAGCTTCTTCTGCGGTACATTGCCTTGGACGAGGGAAGAATTGCACCGCGTATTCATTTGTGGTGTGAGTTGTTGTGTGACTGAAGGTTCCCTGTGAGTTCATTCTGCTGATGTTACTTTGTTGTTAATTTGTTGTTGTTACTTTATTGTTGTTGGTATTGTTAGTGACAGTCGTTCATTGACTCAGTTTATTTTTGTCTGCTGTTATTACTTTATTATTGATAGTATTGTTAGTGGCAGCTAGTTGTTAATGTACTCAGTTTATTTCATCTGCTGTAATTACTTTGCTCTTGATGGTGTTGTTAATGGCAAGCAGTAGTTCATTTACTCAGCTTATTTTGCCCTCGTAGAAAAAAATATCAGTCATCTTTTAAAACTCAAGGCATTATAATACCTAATAGATAATAATATTATTAGTGTTAGTATAATTAATGATGATTCATATTTAATCCCTTTAGTATTATGGTCGTCCTTCAGTAACATTCAGAGCAGTATAGAAGTATAGTTTGCATGATAGAGTAAAGAGATAATATAGGATTAATTTTGTATCTTTAAGGCTGCAGGGATATTTAACATGCTTTACTACAAAAAAGTGTATGAAAAGCTATAAAGGATTGTGTGAAAAGAATGCCTAGCTGTGAAAGGGTTAGCTCAGATAGGCCGCGTCTCATTGGTGGTGCATTGTCTACAGAAGGATGCTCTCTCTCTCTCTCTCTCTCTCTCTCTCTCTCTCTCTCTCTCTCTCTCTCTCTCTCTCTCTCTCTCTCTCTCTCTCTCTCTCTCTCTCTCTCTCTCTCTTTCTCAGTAGGCCTGTTGGCTCTCCTCTCACCCACGTGTATTTTCTTTTATCCAGTGGGTGATTGAGGTCCGTGCGTGTGGTGCTGATTAGCTTCCAGGGCTGTGTTGGGTGGTGGGGTGATGGGTGGCGGGGTGTTGGGGTGGTGGGTGTTGTGGTGGTGCAGTGAGACTCAAGAAAACACACCACTGACCAGTCTTAATTAACAGATGGCTCATGTGTCGATGAAACCCACTAATTAGATAGTGTAAATCGTTAAGCCCTTCACTAGAGTTGCTGTTAAAGTAAAAGGAGTAAATAAAAGGAAGAAAAAATTAAAAGGGAGGTGCCTGTAAACAACTTAGTAATAAAAAAAATTAAGAAAAGGGTGTAATGAGAATAAGGTGTAAATCGCTAAAGCATTCACCAAAACTGGGGGTTACAAGACAAGTAAGAAAGAAAGAAAATAAAGGAAGGTGCATTTATACAACTTTGGAACAAGAAACGAGAGATAGAAAAAAAAAACCCAAACATCAGCGGGAATCGAACACGTGTCTATCAAGTCTCTGCAGCCTCGCTTTAACCACTGAGCTACGACATCATATTGACCCCAGGCATCGACTCGAGATCCCGTGTCATCATGATAGGCGTAAAACAAGTGCCCCTGGTGAGGCTCGAACTCACAACCCCGGCATGGCTTAGCAGCGAACACTGTCTATAAGTACCGTGCGCTAACCGATTGCGCCACAGGGGCATGGGACGGATGGGGAGGCTGGACGGGCTGGAGCTGCTGGAAAGTTCAATGGGTTCCTCGTTCTTCATTGTAGTCATTGTTCTTATTATGTATTGTCTTTTGTCCTCGTCCTCGTTGTCCTTGTCCTCTTCGTTCTCTTGTTCTCGTCCCGCTACTACTACTACTACTACTACTACTACTACTACTTACAGACTCCTTGAATCAATTGCCGTATCACCTCCTTTCCCTCTATTCCCTCACCACCATCACCGCCACCACCACCACCACCGCCTCCCCGCTTTCCATAACAGCGTGTAAACAAGTCGAAATTCGGGTCCTTTGTTGGCCGTGTGGCGGAGTACAAAGGGAGACTGAGATACAAGGACTCCGTTGTTTCCCCCTCGCGCCCTGTTTCCTCATGAGGCTAAGTACCGCCCGGAGGCTGTATGGGCTGTGGTGGTAATTGATTTTGTAGAGAGAGAGAGAGAGAGAGAGAGAGAGAGAGAGAGAGAGAGAGAGAGAGAGAGAGAGAGAGAGAGAGAGAGAGGAAGGGTTTATGTTGATTTCTCATTGTAGTACTCTCTCTCTCTCTCTCTCTCTCTCTCTCTCTCTCTCTCTCTCTCTCTCTCTCTCTCTCTCTCTCTCTCTCTCTCTCTCTCTCTGTGTGTGTGTGTGTGTGTGTGTGTGTGTGTGTATTTTCTTTAATGCCTTTGAGAATGTGTTTCCTTAGGTTGCTTTTATAGCGAATACGTGATTTATTCTCTCTCTCTCTCTCTCTCTCTCTCTCTCTCTCTCTCTCTCTCTCTCTCTCTCTCTCTCTCTCACGTGGCAGTTGCAGCAGCACCACCAGCACCCCCATTGTGTCTATTTTCACCGCCTTGTTATCGCTCAGTTATCGTTCGGTAATTTCCAAGTTGTTTCATCCGGCAGCAGCCAGCAGTAATCAACCACTATTGAGTTGTTGCCATAATTGTTCGTCCATGGAGCAGCTCAGACGAGGGTGAAGCTGACGACAGTTCCAGCCTTTTGTTGCGTAACGTAATGCTTTGCTCTCTCCGTCTCTCCGTAATCTAAAACACTTCTACACTGCACCTCCACTACTTTCCAAAGGCCCTGTTTGAAGCTACATTGCTTTTAAGGGTGTTTCTATGGTTCTAGTGACAGGTTAACTTGATTTCTACATTATTAACTGGAGAAACGCACTTGAGAACCCGGCACATCATTTCTGTGGCCTTGGAAACTAGTGGTGAGAGAGCAAATGGTTTCTGTGTGTGTCTCTCCCTCTATCTCCTTCCTTGTGTCTGCCTAGCGCTGTGCTGTCTCCCTGTTTCTGTCATGTTCATCTCCCCGTCTCTCCCTTTGTCTCTGCTTTCTCCCTCTCTGTCTCTGTGTCTCTCTCGCTTTGCTGTGTCCGCCTCTGTCTCCTTTTCTCACCCACTAGATGTCGTGATGGTTTGCGAATTGTCTACTTGGCCTTTCAACCGATAGATGGCGTTGTATCTTTGTGTTTGTTTTGCATAATTGGTGGCAGCGGTGGAGCAAACTTTCTTTTATATTTTTTTTTGTTTTTTCTCCTTTGTGTGTGTGTGTGTGTGTGTGTGTGTGTGTGTGTGTGTGTGTGTGTGTGTGTGTTTCTTTCTGGAGGCACTTATGTATTGCCTTTTTCTTTTTTTTCAATGCAAGTTTGAGGTGCGTAAAATTTTGAAGTTGTTGATCTCTTCTGCCAGCTGGTTTTATTTATTCATTTGGGCATTTGTTTGCTGTGAGGTGAATTTGGGAGCACGTACTTTTTTGTCCTCAGTGTCCTGTGTGTGTGTGTGTGTGTGTGTGTGTGAGGCGTCCAGCTCGGGGCACGTGGCAAACATTTCGTGACGCATTTGCACACGGGGAGCGAAAAAAAAGTAAAAAAGAAAGCTGTTCCTAAACTTTTTTTTTTAGAGAATTGTAGCTTTTCCCTTGCGAGTTTCTGCATAGTTAGCCTCATATTGACGGAGCTGCTCTTTTTTTTCTTTTTTTGCGACGAGGAGGAGGAGGAGGAGGAGGAGGAGGAGGAGGAGGAGGAGGAGGTACGGAATGGTAGTCACGAAGTTGTTATGCAATTTCATGTAGCTTTTCGGAAATTCGTGAACAACAAGAGTTCGGTTTGGGGACATTTCTCGTTTTTTTCCTCACTTTTTTTTTTTCTCTCTCTCTCTCTCTCTCTCTCTCTCTCTCTCTCTCTCTCTCTCTCTCTCTCTCTCTCTCTCTCTCTCTCTCTCTCTCTCTCTCTCTCTCTCCGCAATGGACATGTGAGGAAATGGCTCTTGGTGGGATAGAAAAATGTTTAGGAAATTATTTGTTGTCTCTTGGAAACCCAAAAGAAAATACTGATATGACTGGCGTTACATTGCTCTCTGTTTGAAAGTATACATTTTTTGGTTTCTTTGCTACATCTGCTTTGAGGTCTTCATATTCCCCTCCTGGTGGAATATAAAACTGAAAAAAGGATGTGATATTGATAAACGAAGGCAGATTGCTAGTTTACCAATTAAAGAGACACATTGTTATATTTACTTTTGACGTGTCTGTATATTTCCTCTCCTTGTGGAATGTTAAGTTAATTAAAGAGGATATTAGTAAAGGAAGGCTGAATTCTAAAGTTTACCCGTGAAACAGTTAAAGGGACTAAGTATTTTTGCTGCATCTGCGTCTTGGTATTCCCCGCCCGGTGGAATGTTAAGGTGAATAAAGGTGATCAAACTAAACGAATGTAGTGTTTCTGAGCTTACCAGTGAAAGGAGGAATGAAGACACCGGTTGATCATTGCATTACTACTTGTTTGTTTGTGTTTTTGTGAGGCTTCATTAAGGAAAACCGAGGATGATTATTGTTGTCATTGGGAAAGAAAGGTAACTGTGTGGAAGGCTTCTCATTTCTTGACATTTTGAGGGAATTGAGTCATTAAAGCACGCCAGGTAACGACACACACACACACACACACACACACACACACACACACACACACACACACACACACACACACACACACACACACACACACACACACACACACACACACACACACACACAGGTTACTCTACATCAACGCTGAGTGAGTCGGGTGTAATTCTTGCTGTGGTGTGACTGTTTGTGCGCACAACAGCAAAGCCAGTCTGGGCAGTTTGCTTCTCTCTTCCTTGTCTCCTGTTATTTTGTCTTGTTTATGCTGTTTGTTGTTGTTGTTGTTGTTGTTGTTGTTGTTGTTGTTGTTGTTGTTGTTGTAGTTGTTGTTGTTGTTGTTGTTGTTCGTCCTTGTCGTCCTCCTAGACCTCTTACTCGTCCTTGTCTTCGTATCTTCTTCTCCTCCTCCTCCTCCTCCTCATGCTGTCCTGTCTCTCTTCGCTGTAGCTAGTTAGAAGTAGTTACCAAACAGCCTTACAAGGACCAAAAGGTCTGTTGCTGTTTGGCTTTCCTTTGTATTCCTTTGTATTCCTCTTCCTCCTCCTCCTCTTCCTCCTCCTCCAGCAGAACAAGAGGGAGATTGACAACCCTTTCGTCTGGTTTGGGTACGGAGCTTAAAATTCCTCCTTCTCTCTGATCCAATAAGAAAACTTCCTGCCCTTGTGAGAGATAATCCTCCTTTCTCTGCCTGACGTCGAGAGGAAAGAGGAGGAGGAGGAGGAGGAGGAGGAGGAGGAGGAGGAGGATAGTGATGAAGAAGGATACTAGGAGGAAAGGATTGTAATTATGTTTAAATATGCTGATTATTTAATTTTTTCTTACTACTCCACTGTTACTACTAATTGTATTCTCTCTCTCTCTCTCTCTCTCTCTCTCTCTCTCTCTGATGACATGTTGCTCCTCAGTCAGATGTAAAAGTTTTCAAATCATTCGAATCATTAGTTTCGTGCCTCATCTTCCTTCCTTCATTATCGGTCTTCCTACCTCAGCTGTGACCTCTCCTCCTTCCCTCCCTCCATCTTTCCTCTCTCCCTCTCTCCTTCTCTCCTATCTTCCCCCTTCCCCTCTCTTTCCACACATGTGAGGAGAGGTGCACTTAATCACTTCCCTGTCTGCCTGTCTGGAACTGTTTCGAAATGTCTCTCTGTCTGGGTTTGTGAAAATGTCATGTGTGTGTGTGTGTGTGTGTGTGTGTGTGTGTGTGCTATTTTGTTAGTTTTGTCTGTTTCTTTTTTATCATGCAGTTGTTGTTTTTTTGTTGTTGTTGTTGTTGTTGTTGTTGTTGTTGTTGTTGTTGTTGTTGTTGTTGTTTCTCATTTTGTTCTTGTTCTCTTGATTTTCCCTTTATGAATCATTTCCCAGTATTCCTCCTCCTCCTCCTCCTCCTCCTCCTCCTCCTCCTCCTCCATGCCTTTCCTCACGTAATAATTGCCATCCTCCTGCAGCCTCAGTTCTCTCCCAGTTCTTCCTATTCCCTCTCCTCTGCTTCGCCGCGCTGCTGTCCTCCTCCATCAGTGCAACCTGTAATCTTCACCCCGGGCACCCTGCATCCGCCATTCGTTAGCCCGTTTTCTTTATTATGGTAGTGTTCCCCCGGCTGCTCCTCTTAGGCCGTTTTCTTTGATGAGTTGCCACCTTGTGAGGGCTCAGACGGTATGTTACCTCGCCCCTGATTGGTCCAAATTCCACCCCGTGTTTGAAAGCTTGCCTACATTTCCCGTTTTTTATGTATGTGTATGTGCTGGGAGAAGTTTTTTTTTTTTTTGCTCTTTTCTCGTAAACTTGATTAGGGTTTCGAAGGAAGTGTTTTTTGTAGCTTTTTTTTTTCTCTCAGTTTAAGGAAAAATGCGTAATTTCCGTAAAACAGATTTTTTTTCCTTTTTATTAGATTTGCAAGTTTAGGAATTTTGTTGTTGTTGTTGTTGTTGTTGTTGTTGTTGTTGTTGTTGTTGTTGTTGTTGTTGTTGTTCTTGCTTTTTATCATTGTCATCATCGTCATCATCATCATCGTCTTCATCATCTTCATCGTCTTTTCTTGTTCTTCTTATTCTTGTTCTTCTTGTTCTTGTTTTTGTTTTTGTTCTTGTTCTTGTTCTTGTTCTTGTTCTTCTCCTTCTTCTTCTTCTTCTTCTTCTTCTTCTTCTTCTTCTTCTTCTTCTTCTTCTTCTTCTTCTTCTTATTATTATTATTATTATTATTATTATCAGTTACAGAGGAAACAGTGATATGGCAACTTATGTAAAGAAAAAGAGTATCTAATATAAAACAAAGTACAGTGAAAAAAAGTAAACAGGTAAATGAAAAGAGAGTATAGTGAAACATACCGTAAAAAAAAAAAAAAGTAAACTCGATAGATGCAAAGAGTTGGCATGGGTATTTGCTATTTTGTAACTCATTATCATTTTTACTCGTGTGTAAGATAGAAAAGTAGAATAAAAAAAGCACAAAATACAAAGGAACGCTTAATAAGTAAAGAAAAAAGTTAAAACGAGGGACCTGCTTCTTTCCCACTCATTTCCTCATTTTTACTCACATGTCGTTTATTCGCATTGTACTCATTTTTCTCTCATCCCGCTTAATTATGTTACCTGTAATTTGCTTCATACGAGGAGCGCCGCGCGACTTTCCCCAGGTAAGTGTTGATGACTTTATTCATTTACATACAAATTATGCTTCTCTGTCGGAGCAACGTTTGTTCTTGCGGAAAACGTGTTGGATGTGTCAGGCAAACGTTTCGCCGGCTGAGTTTTAATTAAAGTTGATCTGCGCAGGTGGAGTTAGGTCGGCCGTCTTACCTGTGCTGGTTATCTTTGCTAATTAGTTACTCAAGGTGAGGCCTCGCTTCTATATGTATGTATATATATATTTTTTGTTTTGGTAAGTGTGTGTGTGTGTGTGTGTGTGTGTGTGTGTGTGTGTGTGTGTGTGTGTGTGTGTAGTTCAATATTTCGCATCGAGAGAGATAGCCAGCCAGTCTGCCAGACAACCAGCCAGACAGCCAGCCAGGCAACCAGACAAACAGACAGGCAGACAGACAGACAAACAGACAGGCAAAAAGACAGACAGAGAAGACAGGCAAACAGACAGACAGACATGCAGACATACAGATAGACAGACAAACACAGGTAAAACACACACACACACACACACACACACGACCCTGATGCCAGATAAATGATACTACCTATGTACCCAAGAATATATATATTTTTTTATTAAATAGCATATATTATTAAACCATTCCAACAATTTTTTTCTCTTAATGAACTGCCACTGATATAAATGGTTCCACACGCATACACTTATACCTAATTTTCTCTCATTTATATTGTATTGGACTTTTGTGTGTGTGTGTGTGTGTGTGTGTGTGTGTGTGTGTGTGTGTGTGTGTGTGTGTGTGGTGGTACGTAATTCATTGCAATATTGACCAAAATATTCCACAATGTTTGTATTTTCCGCTTATTTTCGTTGCGATTCGATTAAGAAAACATTATTTGACGCCACAATATAATTTACTCTGTGTGTGGGAGAGAGAGAGAGAGAGAGAGAGAGAGAGAGAGAGAGAGAGAGAGAGAGAGAGAGAGAGAGAGAGAGAGAGAGAGAGAGGAAAAAAAAAACCCAACATAAAACACATGCGTTATTGTCGTGATTTTTCCCTTTCTTTCCTTCAGTCACAACTTCTTGCTTTGATGTAATTGCCTGATAATCTCCACTTTTCCACGGCACTTTTTTCTCCCTTTCCTCTTTTTCATTCCTTTTTTGCAACCGGCGGCACATTTTCTCGCGATTTTTGAGCGCTCATCAGACTCTCGCTGTTATTTCCGTAGGAGCGTTATCTGTCTCTGGTAACTTTGCCTAATGAGGGTAATTGTGCCTTCCTCCACAGCCTTCATCCCGAGTTGGTGGCGGTAGAGGGAGGGACGGCGGAGAGGGAGAGGTGAAGGAAAATACTGGGAGATAGGAATGCGGGAACGGTGTGGTGAGGGAAGGGTTATGGAGTGGTGAGAAGGAGGGGAGGGGGAGGGTAGGAAAAGTGGAGGGAAATGAGGAAGAGAGGTAAAGGGAAATAAAAGATGGAGAATATGGGAAACGGTTTGGGAAAGGAAGATTTAATGGGTAAGAAGGAAAACAAAGAATATGCATACACAAGGACAGGGAAAACGAGAGGAAATACGATAGAAATTAAATAAAAGGGGAGAATATAGGAAAAAAAAAACAGTTGGAAATAAGAAAGGTCTGGAAACGCATTAGAGAAAAAAGGTGTGGAAAAAAAAACCGGGATAGACTTGAGGAAGAGAGAAAAAAGAAAAGAAAAGCAGATATAGGAGGTAACGAAAGGGATAGATGCAGAGGAGAGATACGTGGAAGACGGGATGGGGAGGGGAGGTAAGGGAACAACAAATAGATGAGGGGAAGGGGAGGAGTAAAGAATGTAAATTAAAGGAACGCTGTGGTTAGTGAAGGAATGGGGAGGAATGGGGAGGCAGGGAAAGAAAAAACTCGGAAGGGATCAGGAGGGAAAAAAAAAGCGGAGGGAAAAACTAATTGGGAGAGAGAAATAAAAAAGAGAGAGAGAGAGAAAGAAAAAAAAAGCAGGGGTCAGGGGAACAACGAGATTGAAAAAAAAAAAAAGAAAATGTGGGAGGAAGATGAGGGAGGGAAAAGGAGATAGAAGTAAGTAGAGATAAGGGAAGGAAAGCAGAAATTGAGGAAAATGAAGGAAAGAAAATAAGAAAGCAGGATGAATGCTGGATGTAAAAAAGAGAATAAAGAAAAAAAGAAATAACACGCAAAAAAAAAGAAAACAATAAAGAATATACGGAGGAGGAAACACAGACACAAAAAAAAAAAAAAATAAACGTCAGGAAGACCAGAAGAAAATAAAATAACAAAACAAGACAAGACAAACACAAACAAAAATAAAACCATAGAAAATAGAAATTCAATTAAAAACGTGAGATAAAGCGGAGAGGGGGAAGAGAGGTTATAGCGAGGAGGAAGAGGAGTTGGAGGAGGAGGAGGAGGAGGAGGAGGAGGAGGAGGAGGAGGAGGGAACTGTGCCATGGTGAATTATTTAGCAGGACACAAGCGGTACGGAAGGCGAGCAGTGTGTCGCCTTTAATGAATTTCAGGTGTGTGCCAGAAAGGGTGTGGCGCCAGGTGTGGTGGTGGTGGTGGTGGTGGTGATCGATCTTGTTGTTCTTTGTGGTGGTAGTGGTGGTGGTGGTGGTGGTGGTGGGAAAGTTGCTTTTTTTGCTGGTTGTTGTTGTTGTTGTTGTTGTTGTTGTTGTTGTTGTTGTTGTTGTTGTTGTTGTTAGTAGTAATAGCTGTAGTATTGTTTTTGTTATTAGTTTTTGTTGTTATCATTAACGTTGTTGTTGTTGTTGTTGTTGTTGTTGTTGTTGTTGTTGTTGTTGTTGTTTTGTTTAATCAGCGGATAAATAGATTAATTAGGTATTTTGTTGAGTGTGTGATTGCTGTGGCAGTGATGGTGATGGTGGTGTTGATTTACAAGGCGTAAATGATGGGGAGATGAACAAATTCCGTTTTTATTATTATTATTATTATTATTATTATTATTATTATTATTATTATTATTATTATTATTATTATTATTACTAACATTGCCATCATCGTCATTATCACCATCATCATCATCATCATCATCATCATCGTCATTATAAATTCAGTGTTTTCCTAACCTCTGTTAAAACCTGTTAACCTGTTAAAATTGAGTGAAAAAAAGAAAAAAAAAGCGAAAGGTTGGGAACATTTTCCTTGGTGACCGTACCTACGAAAGAAAAAAAAAAGGAACGAAAAGAAATTAAAGAGATATATTTGTTTATTTTTATTTGTTGTAGTTTTGTTTATTTCATTTCCTCTTTGTTTACTTTCCTCTCTCACGTACCAAGAAAAAAGTGTATAGGATTTTTTTTTAATATTTTCTATAGATTTTATTTAGTAGAACACTGAGTAAAGAAAAGATAAAGGAAAAAAACAAAAAAAGCGCATTACCAACAAGTACTAATACCAGATACTACTAATACTAAAAGACTTCCGGTTATGTGTCCTCCTATTCTCTCTCCCTTCCCTCTTAACTCTTCTCCCCTTTGTCCTTCTCTTCCTCCGTCTTTACTTTCCACTCCTTTCTCATTCCTCCCCTTTCCCTTGCCGTTGTGCCTTTCTGAATCGTAGATAGCTAAAACACACACACACACACACACACACACACACACACACACACACACACACACACACACACACACACACACACACACACACACACACACACACACACACACACCTCCGGTTCCTAGCGTGCAAATAGCGCCTCTCTTTCCCTTACTTGGACGTGCAAATAACAAAAACTAGCACCCCATCGCTGTATCCCCGGCACTGAGACACGTTTGGTGCCAATGGAGGGGTATATGGCACCCTCCCCCTTGTAATTCCTGGCCGGGGTGGCACTAATGACGCGCTGCCACTGTGCCGCTCATGTTACGCAGGTTTTTGAGCGCTGGCGGAAATTCGTGGCCGTGAAAGCTTGACGGGAAAAAGAAAGGATGTAAAAAAAGTGTAAAAATATGGAAAAAAAGAATGGAAAGTAAGCAAACGGATTTTTTTTTTTTTTTTTTTTTTTGTTAGGGATCGTGAGCTTGGGAATAATGTTTTTGTATTTTTGTTTTATTTATTTATATGTTTTTTTCTGTCCATTTTAGTTTATAGTCACTTGATAATGGCGGGGATGGTACTCGGGTCATATAGGCCTCTGGTCAGCTGATCCTCAAGACAGATCGGCCTGAGTGCAAACAGGCCTCAGGACGTTTGGTGCTTGAGACACTTGGTACCCAAATCACTTGGTCCCCAAAATGTCTCTAGACTCAGACCTCTGAACTACAGGCTTCGTGAAGGCAGCACGTAGCTCCACACACACACTAATATAATGTTGACCAAGCCATCCATCTATCCACTCAACCACTCATCCACCCCACAATCCACTTACCCATCCATCCATCCAACCATGATCTATCCATTCATCCACCCATCCATTCAATCATTTATCATTTACCCATCCACCAACCCTCTCACTCATCCATCCATCCACCTACCCACCCACCTATCAACACAGCCATTCACCCTCATTCATCCACACACCCACATACAACCCATTTATCCATCCATTCATCTATCCAATCATCCACCCACTCACCCTTCCATCTACATAACACCCTTCCATTTATCCACACATCAATACATCTACGCATCCAGACACACACACACACACACACACACACACACACACACACACACACACACACACACACACACACACACACACACACACACACACACACACACACACACACATCTATCCGCCCAGCAAAATATCTATCCACACACCAATTTATCCACTCACCCATCTACGCATCCACCTACACATTTGCTCACCCATCCAGCTATTTATTCGCAAGCTACCCACCCCTATCCACCTTTCCATACACCCACCCACTCGTACATCCGTCCTTCATCCATTAATCTAAGAGAGAGAGAGAGAGAGAGAGAGAGAGAGAGAGAGAGAGAGAGAGAGAGAGAGAGAGAGAGAGAGAGAGAGAGAGAGAGAAGGGATAATGGACAAAAGGAAAAGAGGAAACACACACACACACACAAAAAAAAAAAAAAAACACAAACGAACAGATAGAATAGGCCTCGTACATGTAAACAGGCCGGAGTCCCATCCCCCCTCTGGCGCGGGGCAGGCCACGTGTAAGTTTGGCAACAGAGGGGAGTGGAAGGGGCCCTACCACTACAGGGCGCCCTCCCCCATCCATCTCTCTTGATTCTGTCTCATTTTACGATCGCTAGCATTTCTTTACTGTTTGTATTTCTGCCCAATATGACAGCGCCACGCAAGAGAGGAGGAGGAGGAAGAGGAGGAGGAATACAAAGGAATACAAAAGAAGTCCAAACAGCAACAGACCCTGAGGACCTTACTAGGCTGTTTGGATAACTATTTTACTCTAACTGTTAATGGTAGAGACAAGATAGCACAGAAGAAGCACAGAAGGAGGAGGAAGAGGAGGAGGAGGAGGAAGACATGCATGGGTGGCACTTACTCACATCCACCCACCCACAGACATAACTCTATCCATCTATCCACCGACTCACTCACCCACCCACTCACCTTCATTAGCCACCCATCCAGCCAGTCACTCAACCACATCCGTATATCCACCCGCCGCACACTACTTACAGGCGGAATCCGGACAATTTGGCCACGGACGATTTGGCCACGGACGATTTGGCCACGGGATGTCACCCTAGGACGTTTTGGCCACGGTGGGTAGGACATTTTGGCCACGGGAGAAAATACTAGGAATCTATTGCACTTAGTAGCTTGCTTATTAAGTAAAGGAAAAAATCTTTAGTCTGTTTTATTATCCAAAAAAGTTCTCTAATCTGTTCTGTTAGGTTAGGTTAGGTTAGGTTAGGTTAGGTAATAAATACGAATATTAATAATAATTGTGAAAATATGTAAATAATACAAAATATAATATATATTACAGTAAATATGTTTCATGGCCAAAACGTCCACCTTGGGAAGTTCCCGTGGCCAAAACGTCCTACGGTGACATCCCGTGGCCAAATTGTCCGTGGGCAAATCATCCGTGGCCAAATCGTCCTACACCCCTTACAGGCCCACCCATCCATCCATCAGCCCGTCTCCTATCCACTAAACCATCCACCAATCTCACCCACACCCAACAAACCATCTACCTAACAGCCCATCCACCTTACCATCCTCTTCACATTGACCTATCCATCCACAATCACAACCACCCTATAATCCATCCACCTATTTACTTACCTGCACCAAACTTACCATCCAGACCTCATCCACACATCCTATCACCTACACCCTCCACTCTTTCCAGCAACTCAGCGATCCACCGACTTATTTATCCATCCATCCAAATATCAATCCGCACATCAGTTCTTCCACCCACACATCCATCCACACAGTAATTCACCCAACCACCCATTCACATGTACATCCAACCAGACGTCTACCTACCCACCTATCCACCCATCTCTCCACACATTCGCACATCAGTCCTTCCATCCACTTAGAGAGAGAGAGAGAGAGAGAGAGAGAGAGAGAGAGAGAGAGAGAGAGAGAGAGAGAGAGAGAGAGAGAGAGATCTTTACCTCTTTACCTGAGACTTAATTCCTTTGTACTGTTGAAATAGTTCGCCTGTTTTCTGTCTTTTTTTTCTTTTTTTCACGGATTTTCCCAAGCCGCGTTAAAGGTTTAATGATAGTGAAGTACATTTATTTGGTGAATGGTCAGTGGCAGTGTGTGTGTGTGTTTGTGTGTGTGTTTGTGTGTTTACTCTCTCTCTAAAGCACGTTAGAATTTTAATGATAGTGAAGTACAGTTATTTGGTGAATGGTCAGTGTGTGTGTGTGTGTGTGTGTGTGTGTGTGTGTGTGTGTGTGTGTGTTGCCCTGTCAGTCATTGTACAGATGGTGATGCAATGTGTGTGTGTGTGTGTGTGTGTGTGTGTGTGTGTGTGTGTTTTGGCCTGTCTTTCAGTGTGTAGATGGTGATGCAGTGTGTGTGTGTGTGTGTGTGTGTGTGTGTGTGTGTGTGTGTGTTGCCCTGTCAGTCATTGTACAGATGGTGATGCAATGTGTGTGTGTGTGTGTGTGTGTGTGTGTGTGTGTGTGTGTGTGTGTGTTGGCCTGTCTTTCATTGTGCAGATGGTGATGCAGTGTGTGTGTGTGTGTGTGTGTGTGTGTGTGTGTGTGTGTGGCCCTGGCTTTTATTGTACAGATGGTGATTGGTAGATTGATGGGTGTATGTAGATGAATTGATGTGTGGATAAATGGATAGGTGAATGGACTGATAAGTGGATAGAAGGGAGAGTGAGTGGATGATTGGAAAGATGGATGGGTGGATGAATGGGTTGTAGGTAGTGTGTGGGTAGGTGGGTGGATGAGAGGATGAATGGTTATGTGGATGGGTGGGTGGATGTATGAGTGGGTGTGTTGGTAGATGGCAAGTGGGTGAGTGGATGGATCGATGCAAAGACTATTATAGATGGCAGTTAGTGGTTGGATGGATGGTTGGGTAAGTGGATTGTTGGGTGGTTGAGTAGATGGGTGGATGGGGTTGAGTAAATAGATGGATGGCTTGGTAAACATCATATTAGTGTGTGTGGATCCACGTGCTGCCTTCACGAAGCCTGTAGTCCAGACGTCTGAGTTTAGAGACATTTTGGGGACTAAGTGGTTTGGGTACCAAGTGTCTCGAGCACCAAACGTCCTGAGGCCTGTTTGCACTCAGGCCGATCTGTCTTAAGGATCAGCTGACCAGAGGCTATATGACCCGAGTACCATGCGCCTCCCCCCACCCCCAACCCCTCCCAATACCAGGTGATTTGCTCCCATCTATTTGGTATGTGTATCTGTCTGTCTGTCTGTCTGTCTGTTGATTATCTATCACTATCTGCATGTCTGTCTGTCTGTCTGTCTCTATCTATCTATCTATCTCTGTCTGTCTGTTTGTTTATCTATCTATCTACCTCTAACTGTCTGTCTGTCTGTCTTTATGTCGTTGTAGTCTTTTCTTGTCCATGCATAACTCAGGTTTAAATGAGAATAAGTTACATTGAATAATATATGTTAGGTTACTAAAGAATGTGGCTTGGTAATATTAAGTGTTTATTCAGTAATTTATACCCTGCATTTTCTGTTGTATTTAGTGTTTTTACATTCCTTTATCTGGTGGAATTTACGAGTGGTGTGTGTGTGTGTGTGTGTGTGTGTGTGTGTGTGTGTGTGTGTGTTGCTGTTTTCTCTGATGTTGTGATGATGGTGGTGGTGGTGGTGGTGGTGGTGGTGATGATGATGATGATGATGTTATTATTTAAGATGGTGGTGGTGATTTGTTGTTGTTGATGATAATGATAATGCAGAAGTAATGTTAATAACAGTGGTAGTGATAATAACAATAATGATATATCTTATTCTCTAGTAATGATAGCGATAATAATAATTTCTCTCTCTCTCTCTCTCTCTCTCTCTCTCTCTCTCTCTCTCTCTCTCTCTCTCTCTCTCTCTCTCTCTCTCTCTCTCTCTCTCTCTCTCTCTCTCTCTCTCTCTCTCTCACTCTCATCAAAGCAAAGACGTGATAGCATTGCAGTTTTTAGCATCATGTCTCTGATTGGCCATGTTACTTATGACATCATTAAAAACTAAGGACGTTTACAAGGACGGACTTATTTGATTGGCTGGATACTTGTGCGTGCGTGCGTGTGTGTGTGTGCGGTGACGGTGGCAGTGACAGCGCAGGT
>NC_087169.1:15366141-15383641 GCF_035594125.1 Scylla paramamosain
AAAAAAAATACATGGGCGCTTTACTGTAGTGTTATTATTGTAGAAACTTGTGGGCTTGGTTATAGTGTGTTATTTCAGTGTTTTTTATTTATTTATTTATTTATTTTTTTTGAGAATCTCTTATTTCTCCTGGTTTATTTTGTTTTTGTGGTGTTTATTGCTAGCTGCTGGTGTTGAAAGTTGTGGGTGTGTTTGTTGTAGTAGTATGTTATTGGGGGGAGTTATTTATTTATTTATTTTTTGTTTATTTTTTTTTTTGAGATTGGTTGTTAGTAAGTTGTGTTGCTATTTTTGCTTTGTTGTTGTTGTTGTTGTTGTTGTTGTTGTTGCTGCTGTTGTTGTTTTACTTGTTCTTCTTGTTCTTGTTCTTCTTGTCATCATCATCATCATCATCATCATCATCATCATCATCACCTTAAGATAGTTGTAATTACAGTAAACATTTCAGATTCACTGATGGGGAGGTATTTGTTGCTATTGCTTTGTCTTACCTAATGTTCTTACCAGAGTTAATAGTCCTTAGGGAGCCAGGCAGGTGTTCTCTCTTGCAGGTGATCGTATTAATTACTTGTGGTTCTGGGTCTCGCTGAACGATCGCTTTTATCTATTTATGTATTTATTTATTTATCTGTTTGTGTTTTTATTTATTTATACTATTAAAACTGGTGTTGTATTTTTTGGCTGTGTGGGGAAAAGAGAAAATCCAGGTGTTGGCAAGTAAATCAATAACATTTTCAAATTTACTTAAAAGGATTAATTTAATTTTCACATGTATAAGGGGTTCCATTCATACTGCTCTTTTGAAAATGGTGGAATCAAAAGTATTTTTTTTATCTTGAACTCCTCTCATGCAAGTGACTGTCTTCAGTTGTCTTCAGCCTCTCTCTCATCGCCGAGACGTTGCATCTGTTGCTATTCTGTACCGTGATTTTCAATCTAACTGCTATTTGATCTGCTAACTGGTTGCCTCCCCTCCTCCCGCGACCTCCTTGCACAAGACTTTATACTTTCTCTTACCTCTATTCTGTCCACCTGTTTGATGCAAGAGTTAATCAGTTTTCTCAATCATTCATCCCTTTTTCTGGGAAGCTCTGGAACTCCCTGCCTGCTGTTGTATTCCCTCCTTCCAATAACTTGAATTCCTTAAAGAAGGAGGTTTCAAGACGTTTCTCTTCCAGTTTTGAATAATGCTTTTGTCCATTACCTTAGAAACTGGCACCTCAGTGGACATTTTTTGTAAGGCAGTGCACCTCTTACGTGGAAAAAAAAGAAAAATATCGACAAGTTTTAGTATAGTAGAAATGGGGCTGTTTTTGTTGTTGTTGTTGTTGTTGTTGTTGTTGTTGTGTGTGTGTGTGTGTGTGTGTGTGTGTGTGTGTGTGTGTGTGTGTGTGTGTGTGTGTGTGTGTGTGTGTGTGTGTGTGTGTGTGTGTCTAAAGGATAAAATTTTGGTGACATGACAGCGTGAGGAAGAGTGTGTGAGTGGGTGTCTGTGTTTGAGTGTGTGCAGGCAGACATGCGGGTGACGCTGTTGAGGGCGCGGCACTGCATGTGGAAGTTGGCGCTGGTTGAAAGAGAGCGAATGAGAGTGAGAGTGAGAGTGAGAGTGAGAGGAGGGATGCGTGTGGCGGTATTTTAAGAACGCAGATCCCATTTGCATTTCTTGAAAGGACTTCCAAACTTTGTCCTCTAAACATAATTATTCTTCTGCGCCTGCTTGTACGAATAGATAAATACATGGACGGATAGACAGATAGATAGATAGATAGATAGATGGATATGCACACAGGGACCGGCAGACGCACAAATAGACTGATAGATACAGATAGAAAAATAGATAGATGATTGATATATAGAAATGCGGGTAAATAGATGAAAATGGGTAAATGAATCTGTAAATAATTTAACAGATAATCTCCGCTTCTGTAGATAGACACGTGTAGATAGACAGATAGATAGGTAGATAGGTATACATATAGACAGCTAGATAGATAAAATAAATTAATTAATAAATACGTAAATTAATTGATAGTAGACTGCTGGATAAATAGAGGAATAGGTAGATACACTAATAATAGAAAAAAAAAAACTCTGCCTTGATAGATACATTCGAGTAGGTAGGTAGATTGATAGCTAGATATATAGATAGGTGGGCAGAAAGATAGATACAAAGATAAGCAAATAACCAGTTGTTTAGATAGAGACAGAGACAAGCAGACAGACAGACAGTGACAGACAAGCGCGAAAATGCTGAAAGATACATAAAACTGAAACAGAAGCTGACAGACTGACGGACGGACAGGCGAACAGGGAGACAGATAGGTAAAAATCACACACACACACACACACACACACACACACACACACACACACACACACACACACGAAAGAAGAAAACTTGTTATACGTTCATTATACTCTAAAAAACCTTACTGTACGCCCCTCTAAAGCTGTGAACTGTGGGAGAATCAGTGTCGAGGAGCGTGTGTGTGGCCGCGGTGGTGCCTCGCCGGGGAATAAAAGACAATTATAGTTGTGAAAAGTGGCACATGGGTGGAGAGATTCATAACGTTATTTACTTGAATGAAACAACAAATACACACGGGAAGGAGGTTGGAGGAAAATGAACAGCAAGAGGAGGAGGTGATGGAAAACGAGGAATAGAAGGAGGAAGAGGAGTAGGAGGGAAAATAAGATAAAAAAAAAAAAAACAGGAGGCATGAAATAGTTTGCGTGGAATATGGAAGAAAAAATATTTCTGGCATAGTTTCACATATTTTGTTATAACATTGTAACTAAAAACACGGCAGGTGGAGTTGGATGAGGAGGAAGAAGAAGAGCTCGAGGAGGAGGAGGAGGATAAAGATGAGTAGGAAAAGAGGAGATGGAGGAGGAAGACGATGCGGATGAGGAGAAGAAGGAGGTGGAGTTGTAGGAAGAGGAGAAGGAAGTGGAGTAGGAGTAGGAAGAGTAAGAGGATGAAGATGAGAAGGATTAGACAGAAGGAAGGGAGAAGACAAATACACGAGAGAGAGAGAGAGAGAGAGAGAGAGAGAGAGAGAGAGAGAGAGAGAGAGAGAGAGAGAGAGAGAGAGAGAGAGAGAGAGAGAGAGAGCAGCACTGTCCCTCACGAAATATTCAGATGCGCCGACTCACACCTGACTCGGGATGCTGACGCGAGGGGGATGAAACTTAGATCGTGACTCATGACTCACCTCACCTCACCCACCTATGTGACCTTGTACCTGCGTGACCTGTTGTGACCTTGTGTGACCTTGTAAACCCACCACCACTCGACTAATTTCCTACAGTTTCTCAAATGTTCTCACGTCACATTCAAGCTCTCAAGTTTCCTTCCTCCACTTCTTGTGTTTGTGGTGTGTAAGGGCAGAGAGAGAGAGAGAGAGAGAGAGAGAGAGAGAGAGAGAGAGAGAGAGAGAGAGAGAGAGAGAGAATTTCACTTACAATTCTTCTATACAGTCTCTCTCTCTCTCTCTCTCTCTCTCTCTCTCTCTCTCTCTCTCTCTCTCTCTCTCTCTCTCTCTCTCTCTCTCTCTCTCATTAAGTCCTAACCACGTAATTAGGCGGGAGGGACTCAATTTAACGCCATGTAATTAGTGAAGAGGGCATAACTCCACGCAAATACCGCCTTGGACTCCTTACCTCTCTGACTTCTCACCTGTATTTTACTGCTCACCTTTTTCCTCATTAACCTTAATTGTAACGTACCTGTATCGTCCTTCCCTCATACTTGGATTACAAAATTTGCCTTTACTTTTTTCTTTATTTATTTTTTCTGTTTTCCTGTCCCATTTGTCTCCTTGCTCACCCTGTCTCTCGTATTTCACCTGCCCTGAGTAATTAAGCAAGGGGTTACCGGCCTTCACAGGTAAAAGGCGGTGGGAAATTTAATCAAAGAAGCACCTGAAGAGCACCTGAGTTTGGGGTGCTGCAAACTTACCCAAGGAGTTGTTGAGGGGAGAGGGAGAGGGAGAGGGAGAGGGAGAGGGAGAGGGAGAGGGAGAGCCATGTGGTGTTAGGTGTGGGTGGTGTAAGTTTTCTATGTTAATTTTTAAGGGTAACTTGACAAAAGGCTCCGAAACTACAAAATTTTTAGCGTATTTACCACAGCTTATTATTGTGTTACAGGGGTAGAGAGAGAGAGAGAGAGAGAGAGAGAGAGAGAGAGAGAGAGAGAGAGAGAGAGAGAGAGAGAGAGAGAGAGAGAGAATGTGGTTGCATTAACATTATATAGACCACACGTTCTATACTACGTGTGTGTGTGTGTGTGTGTGTGTGTGTGTGTGTGTGTGTGTGTGTGTGTGTGTGTGTGTGTGTGTGTGTGTGTGTGTGTGTCCGTCCTTCCACGCACCCACGTAACTTCAGATCCATCTATTTCCATCCTTTTATAAACTTTTACTAACGTCACACACACACACACACACACACACACACACACACACACACACACACACACACACACACACACACACACACACACACACACACACACACACACACACACACACACACACACACACACACACACACACGAACTTGGCCAATCAAAGGAGGGCCGCAAAGGAGGGAGAAGAGAAGGAGGAGAAGCAGGAGAAGGAGGAGGAGAGGAGAGGAGAGGAGAGAAGAGGAAGGTTACTAACATCACCCTCCTCCAATTCTGTACCCGAGCGATATCTTGCAAACACAGAGCAGGTACCAATGCCTCTTAACTCTGGCGGGGAAACTTATAACTAACATATGAAAGGAGGAGGTGGAATGAACGTTAGGAGAATAGGAGTAAAGGGGGGAATGAGGCGAAGTGTCAGGCTGCGTCAGTTGAGAGTTAAACATGAAAGGTAATCGGTTTAGTGGTGGAAACTTGGCATCAAGTTGTCTGGCGAAGGTAACAGTCTGACGCACCTGCCCTTGCTGGTGGTAGTGGTGGTGGTGGTGGTCGTGGTGGTGGAGGGACGAGTTGTGTGTGGTGAGTGTGGTGCATGTGGCTGTGGTGGGTGTGAATGTGATGAATGTTATTGTGTTATGGTGTTGGTTGTGACGATGGTGGTAGTGGCTGTGATGATGGTGGTAATAAGGGTGAGAGAGAGAGAGAGAGAGAGAGAGAGAGAGAGAGAGAGAGAGAGAGAGAGAGAGAGAGAGAGAGAGAGAGAGAGAGAGAGAGAGAGAGAGAAAAATTAATAAGACATTAAAATTGTCCTCTGTGCAAGTGAGAAAGGGAGACAGAAACACAGAGAGAGAGAGAGAGAGAGAGAGAGAGAGAGAGAGAGAGAGAGAGAGAGAGAGAGAGAAAGAGAGAAGGAATAGTTAGAGTAAGGAAGGGAAGGAGGGAAAGAGGGAGGGAGGGAGGAAAGTTTTGTTGTCTGGCGTGCTGGTAAAGAGAGAGAGAGAGAGAGAGAGAGAGAGAGAGAGAGAGAGAGAGAGAGAGAGAGAGAGAGAGAGAGAGAGAGAGAGAGAGGGGGGGAACTATGGTGTTAATGTCTCTGGATGAAGGGAAAGGAGGTAAACAGGAAAGGGGAAGAGATTTCTTTTTTTGCCCTGAGGGAGGAAGGGAAGGAAATGTGTAAGGAAAGAGAAGAGCCACGCAGAAGAATAAAGGAGGTAATAGTAGTAGTAGTAATAGTAGTAGTAGTAGTAGTAGTAGTAGTAGTAGTACTAGTAGTAGTAGTAGTAGTAGCATTATTACTCGTATTATTAGTAGTAAAAGCAGCAGCAATATTAGAGAGAGAGAGAGAGAGAGAGAGAGAGAGAGAGAGAGAGAGAGAGAGAGAGAGAGAGAGAGAGAACGGTACTTCGTCTGGCTGTCCAACGACGCGAGGAGGAGGGAGAGAAGAGACAGAGAAAAGTAGAAGTACAGGGAGAGGGAGAGGGGGAGGGAGAGTGATAGAGAGAGAGAAGGAAGAGGAGAAGAGGAAGAACAGTTGTAAGTGGCGATTGAAGACGATGGAAGAGTCTAGAGAAGTAAGATAATGATAGGGGAGGGAGAGAAGGAGGAAGAATAAAGAAGAGAGGAAGAGAAACGTACTCACAAAAAAAAGAGGAGGAGAGGAAAGAGAGGATTACAAGGATGGAAGGAGAGATAGAGAGGGAAGAGGAGAAAAGGAAGGAGACTTGCGATGAGAGAAGGAAGGGGAGAGACAAAGAGAAATGCACCGAGGAAGATAAAGAAAAGAGGGACGCGGAGAGTGAAGTAGAGGAGAGAGAGAGAGAGAGAGAGAGAGAGAGAGAGAGAGAGAGAGAGAGAGAGAGAGAGAGAGAGAGAGAGAGAGAGAGAGAGAGAGAGGGATGAAGGGAAGGAGGTACTTTGTCGAGGTGTCTGGAGAGAAAGAGATATAAGTAGAGGTAGGGAGAGAGAGAGAGAGAGAGAGAGAGAGAGAGAGAGAGAGAGAGAGAGAGAGAGAGAGAGAGAGAGAGAGAGAGAGAGAGAGGGGATGCGGGAAGGTGTTGGTTGCCACTTTTATGTCACCACCACGTAAATCACACGATATTGGCCATTTCCCTCACTTCTCAGTCTTGGGGGAGGGAAAGGGGGGTAGAGGGAAAGGAAGATGACAAGACAGCCCCCTCTCTCTCTCTCTCTCTCTCCCTCCCTTATCCCTTTGTATCCTTCCCTCGTCCTCTTATTCCCTGTTTCCTCCTCCTCATAGTCAGTGTCTTTCCATTTTTTTCCTTTTCATGTCTTTTTCATTAATTTTCATTGTTTTTCTTCTTTTCTTTCTTTTCTTCTCTACGTATCTCCGTTCTCCATTACCTTCCCTCTCTCGTGCCTTTTCAAATATTGTTTTCTCCTCCTCCTCCTCCTCCTCCTCCTCCTCCTCCTCCTCCTCCTCCTCCTCCTCCTCCTCCTCCTCCTCCTCCTCCTCCTCCTCCTCCTGCAACGCCGCTGGTGCCGCCGCTGTCTTCTCGCGGCAGAATATTAATCTTGGGAGTGATAGAGAAAGAAGCGGAGAAGAAGGAAGGAATAAGGGGGAGAAAAATTAATGGAAGGAGGGAAGTACGGAAAGAAAAAACAAATAGAGAAGATGGAGATAAAGAAAAATGTGAAAGAAGTTTGAAGGAAAAGAGGGAAGGAAGGAAGGAAGGAAGAACTAGAGGTGGAAAGAGGGAAAATGAAGGAAAGAAGGAAGGAAGGAAGGAAGAGAAATAGGAAGAGAAATAAATGGAAACCAAACCGTATATTTAAGGTTAATTTTACTTAAAACTTACGCCACATTAACCATAAGTGAGCCACAACTCTCTCTCTCTCTCTCTCTCTCTCTCTCTCTCTCTCTCTCTCTCTCTCTCTCTCTCTCTCTCTCTCTCTCTCTCTCTCTCTCTCTCTCTCTCTCTCTAATTATTAACCCAGTCTGACTTTTACTTTTTCCGGGTCATTTTGGGGTTTACTTAGGAGTGAAACGGGAGGTTTAGGGGGATAAGGGTAAGGGGGGAGGGTGAGGTCAGGCCAGACTATAATGGATGACCTCAGGAGCCACAGGTCAAAGAGAGAGCAAGACTAAGGGTGGCATTGTTTGTTCTTATTTTCATTTCTCTCTATTTTTTTCTACCCTCGCTCTTTTTATGTCGCATTAAGGTGAAATATCTTTGATCCTACCTTTTTGTGTGGAACAGAGAGAGAGAGAGAGAGAGAGAGAGAGAGAGAGAGAGAGAGAGAGAGAGAGAGAGAGAGAGAGAGAGAGAGAGAGAGAGAGAGAGAGAGAGAGCTTTAAAGGTAGAGAGGGCGGTAGTCAATTCACAGGAGACCAGACTTTAAGCTCGGTAATATTCTAATGCTCTTTCTTTCCTTTATATTCCAGGCGGCGAGAATCTCCTGGATCCCCAAAGCGACAGGCGTTGGGAGCAGCTGACTCTCGGGCTGTTGAGTCGAGGCGGGGAGTGCAGAAGTCAACGCCGGGGAACCAACTCTTCCCGTCCGCTTCCCTGCATCGAGTTATGGAGCGTGTGAGAAGCCACTAATATGTGTCAGGCAGCAGAAGACGCGACTCTGTTAGAACACCACTGATGCCTGACGGAGACGCTGCAGAAGTGTGGAAATTTGGGAATGACTTGTCTTATGACCTATCAAGCAGCAAAAGACATGAATCCGTTAGAACACCAGTCGCACCTGACGGAGACGCTGCAGAAGTGTGGAGATGCGGAAATGACGTGTTATGACCTCTTTCCAATGCTTTAGCTGGCGTTGAGGGATGTCAGCCGTGGAGTGCCGCAAGTATAAGGCTCTGGTACCCTCGCATCACCAAGGGCAACGAGGGGAAGGATGGAAAGGAGGTTGGATGCTCAGACCCCTTCACTGTACCTTTCACGTGGACCCAGCAGCTCAGCCTCAGTCCTGGAAGGTAAGGATTTCTTCTGTCTCGTATTATAGAGCTTTGTATGTCAGTGAGGGTCGCGTTCCCGATGTGTGTACGTGTGTGTGGATGGTGTGTGTGTGTGTGTGTGTGTTCCTTTCTTGGGGAGAACCAGTGAGGACTGCGGTGTAAATTATTAGTAACGTGTGTGTGTGTGTGTGTGTGTGTGTGTGTGTGTGTGTGTGTGTGTGTGTGTGTGTGTGTGTGTGTGTGTGTGTGTGTGGCTCGGGGGCAAATGTGCGTATGTGTGTTTAGGTGTGTGGATGAAGGCGAATAGGGAGTCACACACATACAGAGAGAGAGAGAGAGAGAGAGAGAGAGAGAGAGAGAGAGAGAGAGAGAGAGAGAGAGAGAGAGAGAAACATTAGGGTATTACTCGTGGTGGCAGGAGACATAATGGTTGTGGCAAAGCTCCTGACGGTGGGAACTTATCTCTCTCCCTCCTTCTCTCTCTCTCTCTCTCCCTTCCTTCGCCTTCGGGTGGAGCGACAGATAGATAAAAGGAAAATGAACGTAACTCAGAGATAAATAGCCACACGGAAGGGAAATGGATACACCGCAGAGGAGATAAAGAGAGATAAATCTTTTCCATATATATCTTAGAAAAATTTCATTACAAATACCGGAATTCTATGAAACACTGGAAGCTGGAGTCAGAAGGCGAGGGAGGATTATGGAAGACAGAGAAGCTTATAATCGAGTTGCTGGTGGAAAAAAGATAAATGTTTGAGGGGAAAAAAAATAGACCCACAGGAAAAAAGGAAGAGGCTGGTTTTCTTATTGGAGTCTCGTATTTTAAAGTTGAAATTTGCTTTTGTCATGTCATTTATAATCGAGTTGCTAGAGGGAAAAAAATAATGTTGAGGGAAAAGAAATTGAGTTAGGTTTAAGAAAGAGGCTGGTTTATTTATTTTTTTTTCCTTATTGAGATTTTGTATTTAAAGTTGAATTTACTTTTTTTATTTTATTTTTTTGTCACGTCACTTATAATCGAGTTGGTGGTGAAGGAGGAGTGATGTTTGAGGGAAAAATATATTGTAAGGAAAAGAAAGACTCCGGTTTACTGTCCTTGATGTTATTTCCTTATTGAAGTCTTTTACTGAATGTGAAGTTTGCTTTTGTAATGTCACTGTTGTCATTGGCAGGTCCTTTACCGTTCGTCCTTTGCTTCCTCAAGAGACGGCAATGTGTTGAAATAATTAGGTTTTTTTTTGTATGCTTTTTCTTCGTGACTTTCTTTACTTAGTTTTGTGTAAGTTTGTAGGATTTTCTTATTTACATTTTTTTTTTTTTTGCGTCTTATTATTATATTGCAATTTCTTCCCCCTCCTTTTTCCTTCCCTTGGCCTCCTGCATCTCAGTTTTTCTCTCTCCTTTCTCTCAGGTTTTCTTCACTTCGCTTTTCGCTTTATTTTTATTTATTCTATTTTTTTTCCTCCCCTGATTTTTCTTACACTGCTGTCTGTTGCACCTTCCTTTTTTGTGGAAACTTTCTTTTTTTTTTTTTGAATGTTTCCTGTGCCTTGTATTTTTTTTAACACACACACACACACACACACACACACACACACACACACACACACACACACACACACACACACACACACACACACACACACACACACACACACACACACACACACACACACACACACACACACTCTCACTTTTATTAGTACATTATTCAACTGTTTTTTCTCACCATTGATGTTTCTTACACTATTGTCTATTGTACTTTCCTTTTTGTGAACACTTTTTTTTGTTTTCCTTTGTGTTTCATTTTTGACGATAAAGAACACATTTTTTCATTACTTGTATTTATTGAAGTTTTCTTGCCAGTGATATTTCTTACACTTGCCTGTTTTATCTCCCTTTTTTTCCTTTTTTCCCCTCTCATTTCCTTCTCTTTTATTATTTAACCACACACACACACACACTATTTTTTTCTCAGTACATAATTTAGTTTGCCTTATTTCTTATGTACGCCAAGCACGTTCCTTACTTTACCTTTTTCTCAGCTGTTCGTAACCATTTTTCACGTTTACTGCTTCACCTGCCCTTGTGTTGTCGTCTCACCTGTCCTGTCTTCTTTCTTTTGCCTTCCCATCTCCCGCAACACTACCCCCATCCTCCCATACCCTTGCTGTGTATTCTCCTCCTCCTCCTCTTCCTCTTCCTCCCCCTATCACCCTTCTCTTCTTCCTCTTTTTGTTTATTTATTTTATTTGTTTAATGTCTTGTTTTTGTTTTCCTCCTCTCTCCTCCTTTTTCTTTTTTTTTTCTACTCAACCATTGTTTTTATTTTCTTGTTCCTGTTTATTTTATTCTGTCTTTCTTTCGATGATGTTTGTTTGCTTGTTTGTTTGTGTGTTTGTTTTGTTGTTGTTGTTGTTGTTGTTGTTGTTGTTGTTGTTGCTGTCTTCGTCCTTGTCCTCGTCTTCGTCTTCGTCTTCGTCTTTGCCCTCCTCCTCCTCCTCCTCCTCCTCCTCCTCCTCCTCCTCCTCCTCCTCCTCCTCCTCCTCCTCCTCCTCCTCCTCCTCCTCCTCGAGCTTTCCACGCACTCACGGTAACGCCTCAAACATGCAAATAAGTGGGCGTTTAAGTACGCTAACATTATCCTGGAATATGTAGGGCTCTTAACTTATATTTACGACCGCCAGCCCCCCCACTTACATTGCCATAAAAGTGCGTGTGTGTGTCTGCAACGTGCGGAGAGAGAGAGAGAGAGAGAGAGAGAGAGAGAGAGAGAGAGAGAGAGAGAGAGAGAGAGAGAGAGAGAGAGAGAGAGAGAGACGTTTGAAAAGGAAGGGCGTTGTGGTCTTAATATTATCTTGGATTATGACACGTAGACTGGGACGCCATCTTTGTATTCTTTATTGAGGTGTTGAAAGGTTCAGGACAAGGGGGAGGAGTTGTGAGAGGCTGCGAGGGGAAGGGGTGAGGACAGGATGGTATACGAGTATGTATGGGTGGAAGAAAGGAGGAATGAGTGGGTATTATGAAGGAAGAATAAAATGAAACGGGGACAATGTATTTATAAAGGAGGCTGTTTGTAAGAGAAGTGATGTGAAATATGGAAAAAAAAAAGAGTATTGAGAATATGTGAAGAAAAGAGACTGCAACCATAAATAAGAAAAGGAAGAAATGCTATGTGACAGGGAACAATAAAAGGAAAGTGTTGGGAAGAGGGAAATAGTAGAGACGAAGGAAGGTTTTGAGTTGAGTTGTGTTGCAGGAGTGATGTGTGTTTTGAGTGACGGGGTGTGGCTGGGAAGGGTGGAGGAGATGTATGGCAGCAGGGCAGAATAATGGAGAGTGGAGGAGAACATTCCAGGGTGGAGCAAAACGAAGAAATGGAGAGATATGTATGTGGCGGGAACTTACGGAAAGTGGAGAAAGGTGGATATTACGAGCCGCAGGTACGTAAGTGGGAGGTGGAGGAATGGAGGAAGGGGTGGAGGAGGAGGAGGAGGAGGAGGAGGAGGAGGAGGAGGAGGAGGAGGAGGAACATCAACAACAACAACAACAAAAACAATAACAACAACAGCAGCAGCAACATCAACAACAACAGCAGTAATAGCAACAACAACAACAACAACAACAACAACAAGAAAACAACAGGGACAACAGCAATAAAAAGAAGAAGAGGATGACAGCAACAACAAGAGAAACACAACTTAAGGTGGAGAAGAACGGACGGAGGTAGGAGACAAAAATAGAGAACAGAAAAGACACAGAGACGTAGAAGAAGAACAGGAGGGGAGGATAAATACAAAAGTACCGGAAGAAGTGGTAGTACTCGGAGGCGGAAGAGAATAAAAGGAGAGGACGAGGTACAGGAGAGTGAAGGGAGGGAGGCATGAATCAGCAATCAGGGAGAGGGAGGAAACCGGGAGTAAACTTTGAGTAAATTGAGTAAACTGAGTAAACTGTGAATAAATTGAGTGAACTGAGTGAACTGTGAGTAAACTGGCAGTAAACCCTGGGTAAACTGCGAGTAAACTGAGGAAACTGAGTATATTGAGTAAACTGTGGGTAAACTGTGAATAAACTGATTAAACTGTGGATAAACGAAGTAAACTGTGGGTAAACTATGGATAAACTAGGAGTGAACACTAAAACACTAGCGAGGGAAAGAGAAGAAGAGGGAACCGAACATCTACGGCCGTCCCAGGATCTCAGTCTAATAACTCCACGCCGAAGGGCTGAATAACACCCCGCCGGCGTAAACACCAAGATTACCTCCGTCCTGAGGAAAAAAAGGTCCCCCCTGAGCTGTACGCGAACACTGCTGAGCCTCCTCGGGATGGAGAGGATTGTGGAAAGGCGCACGAGAGAGAGTGAAGAGAGTGAGGAGGGAGGAAGACACTGAGGGGAGGGAAACGGAAGATTAGAGGGAGAGAAAGAGTAGAGCTGGGAAGGGAAGGTATTATCAGTATGGAAGGAAATAGAATTGATGATAAGAGAAAGGACAGGAAAGAAAGGTGTTGATAGATACTGGTGGGAGAAATGTTTTTGATTGCACTAATATATATTTTACTGCAGGAGGTTTTAGTTAAGAGGCGTAAAATACCGTATGGATATTGTTTAGAAAAATTATGTTTGCGTTCACGTATTATATCAACAGTCCAAATAATGCATAATTAATCGGACATTGCTTCAGAATATATGTGCGTTTTCATACGTAATTTACCCAACGCAATGTATACAAACACACAATCCCACTAAGTAATCAATCAATAATTACATGTATTAGATGCAGACGAGGTAGTTTGAAGCACGGTAATTAGAGCCTTCCTTCTAACAATGCTGCCTGCTGCCTACCTGCCTAATGACCCCTGCTGTGAAATAACGCCAGGTGCCCCAGGTAATCACGGACTAATTACGCTTGATACCTGTACTGACCCCCATGAGCAGTGACAAGTGGCGCTAATTAACGAGTTAGGCTCAGGTGTGTTTGCTCGTAATTAGCCAAGCGCCAGGTGTGATTGGCTTTGGGTGTAGGAAGCACAGAGAGAGAGAGAGAGAGAGAGAGAGAGAGAGAGAGAGAGAGAGAGAGAGAGAGAGAGAGAGAGAGAGAGAGAGAGAGAGTCTTAGAACGACAAGTATTTCATGTGTAAGTCTCCCCAGGTCATGTCGGATCACAGGTAGGTCAGTGTGGGTGTGATCTGCGTTGACCCGACACGCTGGGAGCAGGTCACACGCTATTGCCAATTAGGAATGCTTTGTGATCGCTTCCCGTGCCCCTTCCCTTATCCCCCATCCATGAGCGCCGAGACAGAGGGTGTTGATTGGTGAATATTACATTGCACCTGATTCTCTCTCTCTCTCTCTCTCTCTCTCTCTCTCTCTCCTCGCTCTCTCTCTCTCTCTCTCTCTCTCTCTCTCTCTCTCAGGTTTTTATCAGCTTTTATTTTTTTTCTGGCCCTTTTTTTTTTTTTTCATTTATATATATTGCTTTTCCATAGAGGACGTCGTAAGAAGATTATACGTTCTTCATCGTCTTTGCTTTGCAGCTCAGCTCTGTTGGTGGTGGCAGAGAATGGGTCTCTTTTGTATCGTCCGTCGTGAACAGAAGATGGAATAGATTAAATAAAATAAAATATGGAAAATAGAAAAGTAGAAAGAAAAAAAAATCTTCGTGTTAGTTGTTTTTAGGTTGAGCTTCTAATTTTTTTCATTTAAAGTTGTGATGCTGATGATTACGTTGATTTTTCTATATCATAACTGAGCTGTTCTCGTTTACTCTATAAGAACAAATAACGATTCTCTCTCTCTCTCTCTCTCTCTCTCTCTCTCTCTCTCTCTCTCTCTCTCTCTCTCTCTCTCTCTCTCTCTCTCTCTCTTTCTCTCTCTCTCTCTCTCTCTCTCTCTCATATCAATACAATTAATTGCTTTTTTTTTATGTTGCGTATATATATTCCTCAATTTATTCACTTTTTTATTTATTTTTTTGTCTGCACCACTATCTCTTTAACTGTGGAATCCAATGTTTTGTGCATCGGTAACCGTTCAGGAATTAAACAGCCTGTTCGTTAGTTCCTTCCTTCCTTTTATTCTTTAATTCCTCCCTTCCTTTTTTTCCTTCTTTCCTTTCTTCTTTCTTTTTCCCTCGTACTTAAACCAAGGTAACATTCTTGCTTTTAATGTTTCCATCCTTCCTTTTCTCCCCTTCCACCGGCCGCCCCTTCCACTCGCCATCGCCTCCCGCTAACTTAAGGCAAGAATCATGTCACCCTTCTCCCTCCCTGACACAGCCTTATAATATACGACACCCTGCCTCTCTCCCTCATTCTCTCTCTCTCTCTCTCTCTCTCTCTCTCTCTCTCTCTCTCTCTCTCTCTCCTGTGTTTATATTCCCTATGGTTTTACTCTTTTCAAATGGGAAAGAATATATATGTAAAAAAAGAAAAAAATATATGAATTGAATCCCAACTCTGCAAGATATTCTATTTTTTTCCGCCATGAATGGAATAAAAAAGGAAACCAATTAGTGTTATAGAAATTGGGACTATTGGAAAAAATTGGGCACGTAGAAAATATGAAAACCACGAAGTTATTTAAGTGTGAAATAAATCATACAGGAATTTGAATGGCCGTGAAATCCACTCGATGTAAAATGAATAAGCGGAAGGACTGAACACGTAGAAAACGGAGTCGAGGTGAAATTGGCTGGAGGTGACGTCAGCCAATGGGACACTCAAGAGCAGGCGGAACTAACCAATCAGGAGAGGCCTTGGTTATGTCTTTAGGAGTGAAGCAGATTCATCAGGCGAAGCTCCAACGAAATTGATGCTGTTGGATGCCTCTCTCTCTCTCTCTCTCTCTCTCTCTCTCTCTCTCTCTCTCTCTCTCTCTCTCTCTCTCTCTCTCTCTCTCTCTCTCTCTCTCTCTCTCTCTCTACACTCACTTTTTCACGCATTTTACTCTTTTTTTTTTTTTTTTTTTACCTCGCGCATCAAAGTGAAAAATTTCCATATCGTATTTTTGTGATGTCCTTCCATTACGACTTCCATACCTTTTCATTCTTATTTTATTGCTCAGGTAAAATATGTATACGTATAACTTGAAGCGTTTGGGAGGTCGTAATCCACACGAGTCCCTTCGCGTCCTAGTGAGTAAATGGACAGGTGGGTTAACAGAATGCCAGGGCAGCTATAGAAAATCGAAGCCAAAACAGACACGGAACGAGATGGAGAGGCGAGATTAGATTATTCGTGAGAGCAAAGCGGGATAGACGAACAGCTTACTTGCCGTGATCTCTACGCGGAGTCTGGAGCAGGAGGAGGAGGAGTAGGAGGAGGAGGAGGAGGAGGAGGAGGAATGGTCTTGTTCTCTAATTAGGTTTTTTTACGATGAGTATCAGTAATTTTATTTTGATTTTGTTTGTTTTTTAGTGGTGTTCTTAGTCTTGAATTTCTTTCGTTTGGTTCTTTGTTACCGCAAGTTTTTATATATATTTTTTTCATCTTTGCATTTTATTCAGTTTTGTTCCTTTTCTTTGTTTATCGACTTCTTTTTAATTCAACTTCTTTACTTCTTTTTTTTCCTTTCTCTTTGGCGTTTCATTTCATGGTCTATCTTTTCTTTCTCCCAGTCTCAAACCTTTCATTCCTTTCCCTCTCTGCACCTCTGTTTCTTCCCATCCATCTTCTCCTTGTTCCCGTCCTCGCCCTTCCCTCCCAGGCTCTCTGTCACTCCTTCCCTCCTTTCCTTCTTCCGTGTGGCCACTACTGCATCTGGTGTGCTGTATATTCTCCCTTTGTCCGCCCGCCAATATCCATCAGAGGCCAACGAGTAAGATTGGTCTCTGCTCTGTTTAGGGTGACGGCTCACAAAAGCAGTGGTCCAGGGTGAGTCTGGTCTCAATATCGGGCGGCTGCAGCTCTTGGTTTGGGCTCTATAAGGCGGCCAGCGGTGGGTTTCAATATTAGGAACTCTACTGCCCAATTAGCTCCGCGCCTGCCGTGGTGGGTGATAGTGAAGCGCGGCCGTCCTCCCCCGTAGAGTTTATGGTCGAAGTTTATTCCTCTCACTTTCATACGTGGTGTCGTTTTCTTGCTTGTTTGGTGATAGTGAAATGTTTCCATCGTCCGCCGTAGAGTTTATGTTGGAAGTTCAGTGCCGTTAGTCTCCCGTGTTGATTTCTTGCCGTACAACTTAGAGTTGGTTAACGTGGCTGCCGCCCTCAGTTTAATTTCCTACTTACTGCTCATCCCTGCGTCCTATTTTAACTTTTGGTTTGTTTTGCTTCCCTTTTCTCTCTCTTTCTCTTTGCTTTATTTATAATTTCTCTTTCTGTTTTCCTCTCTTCCTGTTTTGTTTTTTCTTTGTTTTCTGTATTCCTTCTATTTTTCTCATGCTTCACTGATGAGTTGTGTGAATTTTTCACAGGCAATTTGATTTTAGTATTGTGTTGCGTTATTTATTGGTGCAAATGCAGGAAATTAAAAGCTTTATGTATTCGGAAAATTTGATAATTTATCAAACACACACACACACACACACACACACACACACACACACACACACACACACACACACACTCACACACACATACACCATAACAGTATCCGGAGCCTACCATCAGACAGTGCTGCCAATAACCAAAGGAAACAGAGCTGCCAACAGATGCGTCCCATTACCACTCGCTTCCTCCCTACTTCTCCTGCCCCTCTTTGCGGTATCAGCTGTTGGGTGTAAACAATAACTCGTTTCCATGGCAACCATTGTCGGGCCCGAGGACACCATCTGGCGGCCGGGGGATAAATCTTTCTTATTACACCAACTTGGCTCTAATTACATGTTGTGTATTGCGAGTTGTTGTTGCTTTTTAGGCTAAATGGTGGTTGTGTATTGGTGTAGTTGTGGTGGCGGGAAGGCTGAGGCTCGTGGATTTAAGAGCGGGGTGTAGGTAGTGGAGGATTCTTAGCGGTGATGCTTTGATGGCGGTGGTGATGGTGGTGGTGGTGGTGTGTGTCGTGTTTGTTACTGTAATACATACATGTACACATGAAGCGCTCCGTAAATATTGCATAGAAATTTATTGTGAGAAAGAAATTAACAAAATTTTTGCCCAAAAATATTGTTAGAGAAAAATTATTGTGAAACATAAAAAAAATTGATTTATGGATGAAACA
>NC_087169.1:15388641-15391141 GCF_035594125.1 Scylla paramamosain
TCTCGCACTGCACACTATTTCACATTTCTACAGCACCTCATCTTCTCTCGCTACAACATTCCCAGCATCCTCTTCTGTGCCTTCAGTAATCTCCCCTTATCCACCCTTTCATCTCCTTTCATTAAGAAGCGGTAGTCTGAAAGTTTTTTTTTTCCCTCTTCTGGTGTATTCATTCTATCTATCACGGCTCCATTCTGGCGGGTATCTATCGGTGTTTCATCTGTTTCATATCGTTTCTCGCCACACAGCATCCCTAAGCCCCTGCGGGAGAGGTTATTGCTTTTGTTTGCATATTTGCGTCGATTTATTTATTTTTTCACGTGTGGATGTGGTGCAGTTTTTCAGTGTGTTCTCATATTTCCGATCCGCACCTCGTGGCTCAACTCGCCAAAACTAATTCGTAAAAATCCTCGTGAAACTCGCCTCAGTATTGAAGGGCGCGCACAATGGAGACGCGGTGCGGTGTGTGTGTGTCCGAGGAAAGTAATCAAGTCCATTCTCAGGAATAGCTTTGGCTTCTGCGTCACTTGGAGCGCGAGGTCGGCGGTCTCTCTTCACTGGATTGATATGAAGAGAGGTATTTTATGGACCGCAGCGACACGTGTGTACACTGAATGAGGCAGTGTTGGCTTTGGATGTGTGTAGTGTGTATCACAGTATCCCTGAACTTCATAGGCGGATAAAATGTACTATTAAGAGTAATGTTTGCGCTTCCCCTTTTATTAGATACATATAAAGATAGATATTTTATGGAAAACAGCAACACTTATATAGAGTGAATGAGGCAGTGTTGGCTGGATCAGTGCAATGTATCACAGTATCCCTGAATTACAAAGGCAAATAAAGTACACCATCAAGAGTTATGCTTTCGTTTCGCTTCACTAGATAGATATTTTATGAATCACAACAACATGTATATAGACTCGATGAAACTGTGTGGCTTCGTATCCAATTTAATCTTATAACACAATATCTCTGCACTACAAAAGGGAAGAAAATATACCATCAGTAGTTATACTTGTTTCTCTTCACTAGATGGATATAAAGATCGATATTTTATGGCCCACAAGAAAACATATAGACGGAGTGAGATAATGTCGGTTTTTATTTTAACCTAATCTTGTATCACAGTATCTCTGAGCTACATACAGAGATAAAATACATCAAAGACTCAAGGGTTGGGCTTTAGGAATTGGCATTTTCAGTTCGCCTTTTTGTGTTTTTCATTTTTCATATATATTTTTGTTGCCCTTTGTCAGATTTCCTCTAAGCATTAAAAAAAACAGTAGTTATTTTTGCTTCAGGAGGCTTACAAAGGGCGAGGGAGGAAGTTCTTTGTATATATATCCCGTTACTTACAGTGAGATGAACAGTGGAGGAGGCTGTGGGCACGGGTATGGACATCACGCCCTAGAAACTGTAGCCATCTGCTCTGTGTGATCGCTCAGTTCAGGCATTACTTCACACTCACATACACCCTTGCTTCCTGTCCTACTTACACCCTCACCCTGGCTAGTGATGACGCAGGTGCAGACAGAGTGGTGTGTGTGTGTGTGTGTGTGTGTGTGTTCTAATGAAATACTAATGATTTTTATTATTGAACATATTTGTTTTTTGCAGTTTTAATAGTATTCACATTGTACTGTGTGTGTGTGTGTGTGTGTGTGTGTGTGTGTGTGTGTGTGTGTGTGTGTGTGTGTGTGTGTGTGTGGGGGGGGGGGGTAGGGGGATGGAGGGGGGAGATAGAATTAGCTGCGGCTTAGCTTGCAAGGTAATTAATTTATGTTGAAATGACAAGTAATCCCACAGCGCGAAGAATAACAATGCGCAGCGGAGGTGTGTCCATCTGCAAATTAAATGAGGAGCCTTGATTACCGTGGCCGAGGGTGTGTGGGCAGAGTGGAGGGTGTTCACCTGCGGGGCTTGACGAGCATACCTGTGACGGCCACGGTGGTGTTACCTGTGTGAGTCTCGTCATTCGCATGAAAGATTTAATATGTTTCTCAGTTTGGAATCGTGAGGGAACTGTTGAAAAAAAAAAAAACTCGTAAGGAAATTCTTGGGAAGTCGTGAGGAAAATATTGAAGAAAATTCGTAGGAAAGACGCAATATACTTTAATTTTAAGAATTCTAAGGGAATTATTGAGGGAAAAACTTCTACGAGTCCTAAAATCTTTAACAATTTCGATTCATGAGAGGATTACGGTAGTATTTTTTCCATATATAAAACTTAAAAATTCTTAACCTTCCCTACTCCAGTGTCGTGTGTATGATAAGATCTAGAGACTCTCGTAATGGTGTGCTCAACATTTACATTTTCTTATGTTTTCAAGTTAAATTTATCATAAACTGGAGGTCTGTATGTTTTTCGCTCCGCAGCCTTTTGTAAATATTAGTGAGCGGAGAGTTTTCAAAGCCGTGTTTCAGATTTGATCGTCCGCTTCGTTATCCACATTCTCGCCCGTTTTGAACACACACACACACACACACACACACACAC
>NC_087169.1:15396141-15403641 GCF_035594125.1 Scylla paramamosain
TCAGCCAATGGGAATTCGGCTCTTCTCCTCCCCGCTGGTTTTTGATTGGCTCTCGCGGCTTGCTGCTGAGTGTGACGGCCAATGACACGGTGGAATGATGGAGTTTGCGTCCGTGATTGGTTGGAATTGATTGTTGTTTGTTGTAAGAGTTGAGTGTTGCTTATATTTTGCTGTGGATGCTGAATATTTACTTGCTCTGTGTGTGTGTGTGTGTGTGTGTGTGTGTGTGTGTGTGTGTGTGTGTGTGTGTGTGTGTGGAGTTTTATTTTCTTGTGTTTTGTGCCTTTTTATGTAGGGAATGAGTAATTTATTCAGTTATTCATTTATTCAGAGTGCGTCAAATCGGAGGGACACCGTTGGATTTGCGAATATTTATTGGTTACCTGCTGATTTCACCGTTTTAAAATATAAATTTGCTCTGCTCTACTCTCGTTCATATTTTAAACACGAATGTGAATTATTGAAGACTGGACACTAATATCGCGTCAAGTGTCCCAGTGAGTCTTGGGAATGCGTGGGTGCTGTGGTGAGGGTGTGTGAGTGGCGAGGATCAGCTGTCCAGGCGGCAGATGAACAGAACACACTTGTTGCAGAGTTCACTTGTAGGTGCTGAATGTTATAAGACTCACATCCTGAATCACTTCTCCGCTACTCCTCCAGTACTTTCAAAAGCCTCTATCTGAAGCTATATGGGTATTTAAGGGTTTTTGTAAGGTTCTAATGACAGGTTTAACAAGATTTCCACGTTATTTAAAGGATAAACGCTCTTGCGAACCCGGCTGATCGTCTGTGTGGTCTTGGAAAATAGTCGTGGTGAGAGAGCAAAGCGTTTCTGAATACAGGCCTGAACACACCGTCCCCACAGACACGCCTTCACAGCGCCGCCACTGTCACTCCTCCACTGCCACACTCCACCTGTAAAAAGTGAACATTACCTGTCAGAAGGGGTTGGGTGAGTGTCACTTAAGTCCTGATGTACATCCCAGTGTTGTAATAGTGATGTATAAAGTGCAGAGATGTGTAGCCACTGGACAAAACACCTAAGAAAAGAACATACGAACATAAGCTAAGAAGAGAAGCTGCAAGAAGAGATCAGGCCAACACGTGGCTGTCGCTGTATGAAACGCATCTTCCTATTTCCATATCAAAGTCCAGGCATAAGTCGTGCAGTGAAGTTACAGTCACGAGCGGCGATAGGCGCGTGTTATTATGTGTTATCAAGCCGCTCCCCTCGCCCATAGCCATCACCTGCGCCGCTCCTCGCAGGTAACGACGCGCTGCTGGTAACTCATTTGCACACCTGATATGGGGGATGTAAACACTGGCGATGGTTGCCGGCCTGGTGGAAGCCGTGGGTTGTGAGCGATAATTGACGGTGTACCGGCTATATTATGTTACTGGCGGATCTAACTAACCATTAAGCACGTGGTGATGACGGTAATCCATAGCAGTAATCCATAGCGGTAATCCTCGCCATCACCTGAATTGCTTGCGCTTACACTTACCGTCACTCTTTACCGCCGCCGTTCTTGCTCTGTCCACCTGCCTTCCCTAAAGTACGTGTCCCTGTTTTTATGAGCAACCGGACCTATCGATGGCATGAGAATATTTCCTTGCACATTTTCTTCAGTTCAATATTTATCTTATTTTCCTTCCCCTGTTTTTTTTTTATTATTATTATTTTACTGTATCTTTTACTGTTTTTATCTTTTTCATAATCATAGTGAGATTTGCTTTTAATTTCTGTGGATTTGTATGCTTATTTATTTTATTTTTGTTCGTGTAATATTCACCTAATTTCTCTACATTTGGTTTTATCTTTTCCCATCATTTATGTAATTCATCCTAAATCTCCCGTAATGATCGGGACTCGCTTTAATGCCTGCCCTTCTCGTTGCCTTTCCCATTTCGTTATTTTCTTTGCGTTTCTTGTTTTCTTTTATATCCGTGTCATTCCTCCCCTCCTTGTTATCGTCCCCTGTCATTTGTATCATTCATCTTTCATGTCTCCCATAATGATACGGAAGATTCATTTTAATCCTCACTCTTATGTTTACCTTTTCTGTTTTCTTTTTAGTGTTCATCTCCCTTATGATGATCTTTCCCTATCATTTATCATCTTGCATCTGGTTCGAAATGGTCATCCCTTGTCTTTGCTTCCCGTCTTTCCTTGTATCCCTCTCTTCTCCGTCTTTTATTCCCGTTTCATCCTCTTTCTCCCTTTCACCTGTCAGTTATCTCCCTTCAGTATCAGTATCCTGTTACCTTTGCTCCCCCTCTCCCCTGCCTCCTCTTCCGGTTCACCTGTCCATCATACCCTCTTTGTGCCTCAGGTGAGTTTCCCAGGTGTATCTGCTAACGAGACTTCTACCCCCACAGGAGCCTCACTGTCCACGTCTCTTACAAAACTATTTTTCCCATGATACTCAGCGGAAGAATCCACGTTATGGCCGAGGGGAATAGTGGTCGGTCTTGCTCGTCCTGGGTTTGGTATATGCAGATCCCCAGCATAATTAAATAGGACGGCGTGTGTTTTATTGCGAGTGACTGACTCCTCCAAAGGGAAAAAACAGCGCGTTATGTACGGAGCAAGCCAGGGCGTATTTTGATGTGGTTTGTTGCGCTCTCTCTCTCTCTCTCTCTCTCTCTCTCTCTCTCTCTCTCTCTCTCTCTCTCTCTCTCTCTCTCTCTCTCTCTCTCTCTCTCTCTCTCTCTCTACGTTTTAGTGGTGTGGGAAATTGCGCTTTTTATGATGTGTTGTAATGGTCGTGTCATTGTTTTTTTTTTCTTCTCTCCTTTGTGGTCGTATTAAACAAGGGACGACTTGAGAAGAGGTAGTCCAGCCTGTCATCTCATTTTCCTCCTGAAGGAGATCCTGTCCTTTTAAATATGTATGTATTTATTTATTTATTTATATTTTTTTTTGTGTCGTGAAATATTTTGCCTATATTCTCTGTACCTCTCATTTCAGTATTTATTTATTCTGCTTTACGTATATATATATTTCAGTTTTATTCTTCTATAGTCTTCTTTGTATTTCTCCTTGTCTTCCTCCTCCACCTCTCCTTGTTTGTTGTTCTCATCTTTGTATCCTTTCTACACCTCTTCCTTGTCCTCGTCCTCCTCCTTGTTGCCTCTCCTCTTCTCTTTTATCTTTGCTTTCTTGTACTTCTCCCCTGTGACCTTTTCGTCCTCTTCTACCTGCTTCCTTTCCTGTTTTCTTGTTCTTTGTCTTATTAATTTCTTTCTTAATCTTATTTTTTTTCCCCTCACGTCTTCCTCGTCCTCGCCTTCCTCCTCCTGCTTCTCATTTTCTCCTTCTCCAGCAGTAGAGATGTTTACACTGTTTAAAGGACCCAATAATCTAAATGTGAACGATTACTTTACAGTTGATCGATCAAAAATAGCAAGAGGACACAACACCCTCAAGGAAATTGGTAAAAGTTTCGCATTGAATGAAGCCATCTTTTATTTTTTATTGGGCTGTTGACATTGGTAACTCTCTCCCCTCTAATGGCTTCGATACTTCAACAGTCTCAGCTTGTAAAGAGATTGAACTAATATTTGGATTCTGATTCGCAACTGAAATACAATCCATTCTCGTATTAAATTGGAATTCGTTTAGGTTTTCTGATAAATTGTCGCTTTCCTGAGTCTGTTACGGGTTATCTAGTTCCGGATTGAAGTAAAACTTTTAATACTTCTCATCTTTTCCTTATTGAATTTATATGTAGTTTCTCCACACTGAATGGTATACCTCTCTCTCTCTCTCTCTCTCTCTCTCTCTCTCTCTCTCTCTCTCTCTCTCTCTCTCTCTCTCTCTCTCTCTCTCTCTCTCTCTCTCTCTCTCTCTCTCTCTCTCTCTCTCTCTCTCTCTCTCTCTCTCTCTCTCTCTCTCTCTCTCTCTCTCTCTCTCTCTCTCTCTCTCTCTCTCTCTCGTCAGCCCTGGAGGGAGCAGTGATCAGGGAGGAGTGTTCGTCTGTGTTATCTTATTTCTTTAACTGCATACTAGATCGTAAAAGTCGCCACAGACAGACCCGTAAGAACCAACATGTCTGCTACTGTTTACTCTGTTGTCTTCTAATCCTCCTCCTCCTCCTCCTCCTCCTCCTCCTCCTCCTGTGCACGGCGTCCCTAAAGGAAAAGTACACAAACTCGGTGGAGTGACCGGAGCTGGGGCCTGATTGACTGCTGCCTCCCAACAAAGCACCAGTCGAGGCTGCCGCACCATCCCTCGGCAACCACACTGTGCCTCCACCAGCGATATGCACACACCACATTACACAACTTCCAAGCACTTACACCCTCGCCATAAACAAAAGTAGACGTAGACCACAATTCCTCTGAAATTCGATGTGGCTTTTCTACACAGTTTACTAAGGACATCAAGATATGTTTGGTCTTTTATATTCCTTTTGTATTCCTTTATATTCTTCCACCCAGCACCACCGTTCAGACAGTGATCTAAGTAAACCACCTCCACGCTTCTCCCAATCTCTATTCCTGGCTTCCTTCCCTCTCCCTCCCGGCCTTCCCTCCCTCCGCGCCAGGTAACAGGGGACCTTTCACGGCATCTGTATAATCGCAGTTCGTCTGTGTGCCATTGTTGCGCTTGCTACACCTGTCATGAAGGCCGACTCGTATTTTGCTCGCTAATTGCCTTGACTACCTCGCCTTGTTGCAAAAGGGGGAGGTTGTGTGTGTGTGTGTGTGTGTGTGTGTGTGTGTGTGTGTGTGTGTGTGTGTGTGTGTGTTTGTGGTAAATAGTGAAATGCGCGGCGTCGTTAGTGTAGAGAACAAGAGATACAGGAGAACATAAGGAAACTCCAGAGAGAGAGAGAGAGAGAGAGAGAGAGAGAGAGAGAGAGAGAGAGAGAGAGAGAGAGAGAGAGAGAGAGAGAGAGAGAGAGAAAGTGACACTGGAAAGCTGGGGAAAAAGGATGGAATTCTTGATATTTTGTGAAAGAGAAGAAGAGAGAGAAACTGCATTTGTGGCCACGAATTGGACGGGTCTTGTGCGAGGAGAAAATGAGGGAATTTGTGGAGTGGAAGATAACTGGTGAGGTTTTGTGAGGTGTGCACGGAGGGGGTAGGTAAGGAGGAAGGAAGGAAGGAACTAGGAGGGAGGGACGAGAAGGAGAAGGAGGTGGGGGGGTAGCGGAGGTTTTGTGGGCGGAGAGCTGGAGAGGTGCCAGGGAGAGAAAGAAGGAGAGAGGAGGGAGGGAGTGGAGAGGAGGGAGAGGCTTGGTTACTGAGCTTCATTACGGAGTCTGTCTGTAAGCGAAACTTTCTACTTGCCTACTTAACTTACCATACGCTGATGACGAGAGGAACGGCATCAACTACTACTACTACTACTACTACTACTACTACTACTACTACTACTACTACTACTACTACTACTGCTACTACTGTGTTGGTGTCCATGTGTAATTTTTTGGTAGTGTTTGCTTTTTATATTTCCTTTTCCTCCCTTTCTTCCTTGTTTTCTTCGTTTTTTTTTATTATTGTCCTCTTTGGGCTTTCTGTCTGTCTGTCTGTCTGTCTGTCTGTCTGTCTGTCTCTGTCTGTCTATCTATGTACGTTTGTCTCTGTCCATCTCTCTCTCTCTCTCTCTCTCTCTCTCTCTCTCTCTCTCTCTCTCTCTCTCTCTCTCTCTCTCTCTCTCTCTCTCTCTCTCTCTCTCTCTCTCTCTCTCTCTCTCTCTCTCTCTCTCTCTCTGGTTCGCACGTTCCATCATTGTATAACGTTGTTTTCTCTTCTTTTATTGACCTTTCTCTCTCTTTCTCTTTCCTCTCCTTGCTCTCCATCTCCTCCCTTCAGTTGCACCATCACGTGTATCTCTTCTATTAACCTGCTTCTCGTCCTCTTTCTCTCTATTTACTCTTTCGTCATTGTTCATCTTTTTCCTCCTCTCTTCGTTCAGCATTTGTTCTTTTCAGCGTGTTTTTTTTTTCTATTTCCATCACTATATATTTTTTTTATCCCACTTCATTCTACTTTTTTCCCTCCCTGGTTCTCCATCTCCCTCCCCCTCCATATGTTCCTCTTTTTCTTTTTTATATCTTCTCATTCCCCGTAGTTTTTTTTTTTCCCCTCTCTTTTATGCACATGTACTATTTTTCCTCTGCAATTTACCGTCCATCGCTCTTTATCCCTTCTTTCTCTCTTTCTGCTTATTTCGTTCTGTCTTTCCTCTTCTGCCATTTTTCCTTGACGTTATCTATATCCTGTCTTTTTTTATATTTTGTTTGTTTATTTATTTATTTGTGTTTTGCTTTTCATTTCTTTGTTTTTATTTTTTTTTCAGCTGTATCGTATTTTTAATTGATTTTTTTTCTCTTTTTTTTCGCTATTTTTTAAATTTTACTTAAGCCAATGTCTGTATTTTGTCTTTTCTTTCTCGCGCGAATTTCTCTCTCTCTCTCTCTCTCTCTCTCTCTCTCTCTCTCTCTCTCTCTCTCTCTCTCTCTCTCTCTCTCTCTCTCTCTCTCTCTCTCTCTCTCTCTCCAGCTCGTTCGCTTTCTCCCCTCTGCTTGTTTTCGTGTCTGTTTTTTTCTCTCTCTCTCTCTCTCTCTCTCAGTTAACGCAAACTTACTTTCACTCTTTCTTCGTCTATTTATTTTTATTTCCCATATCATTGTCTCTTCCTCACTTCCTTTATTTCTGTTTCCCTATTTTCTCGTGTTTCCTCTTTCTATTTGCTTCTGTCTTCCTATTTTGTATTTTTTTGTGTGTTTTCTTATTTATCTTTTTATTATTTTCTTTGTCGTCTCCTCCCCTCTTCCGTCTGTCTGCAAATCTCTTCATGGTTTCTCTCTCTCTCTCTCTCTCTCTCTCTCTCTCTCTCTCTCTCTCTCTCTCTCTCTCTCTCTCTCTCTCTCTCTCTCTCTCTCTCTCTCTCTCTCTCTCTCTCTCTCTCTCTCTCTCTCCATGTGTGTGTGTGTGTGTGTGTGTGTGTGTGTGTGTGTGTGTGTGTGTGTGTGTGTGTGTTTGTTTACATTCTTCCTCTCTCCCTTTCGCGATGTCTCTGTCTGTGTATTCTCTCTCTCTCTCTCTCTCTCTCTCTCTCTCTCTCTCTCTCTCTCTCTCTCTCTCTCTCTCTCTCTCTCTCTCTCTCTCTCTCTCTCCCCCCAAACGATCTGTGCAACCCTTTATTCCCCCCATCCCTCTCACCTCCCTCCCTCCCCCTCTCACCTAGCAACCTTCCCTTTTCTCACACCTTACTCTCCCTTTCTCTCTCCCTCCCACCCACACACCAAGCCTTTATCTCCTTCCCTCTGCATACACCTCTTCTTTATCCCCTTCTCTCTATCCATACCCTTACTCTCCTCTCAGCCCTTCTCCCTCTCCCTCTCCCGCTTCTTCCCACTTTCCCCAGTGCACAAAAAGCGTCCCTCTCTCTCTCTCTCTCTCTCTCTCTCTCTCTCTCTCTCTCAGTGTGGGGCGCAGGATTACTGGTATATATATAAACATTGGAACAGCTGATGGCAGGAGGGG
>NC_087169.1:15408641-15413641 GCF_035594125.1 Scylla paramamosain
CCACCACCACCATTTCCTAGTACCGTCAGTTAAATATAAAAGGCTCAAGGGAGTCGAAAGGTGGAAAATCTAATCACATCGCAATGTTTCCACGTGAGGGAGAAGCGAAATGAAAAGGCCACACGCAGAGGCAAACAGCGGCGCACGTAGTTGGCATTATGAAACAAACAGCTGAGAAGGAGCGTAAAACCGGCAGATTAAATTCACTTAAGATATCTGCTGCATTTAACGATATAGCGAGCAAAGGAAAACGGGCGTCATAATGGAAGGAAACACCCAAAATTTACATACCGAACAAAAAAACGGACACTCCTTTATAAACCCCGAAAGAGGCGACAGAATTAATGGCTTGGTCACGTATTCCTTGCTTCCTCTCTCTCTCTCTCTCTCTCTCTCTCTCTCTCTCTCTCTCTCTCTCTCTCTCTCTCTCTCTACGACGGTAATTTCTTCTGGTTTTATTTTTGTTATTCTTGTTTTTTTATTTTTTATTATTTTCATTCTCTTTCTTTTCAGTCTCTCGTTCCTTCTTGTTCTCATCCTTGCGCTCCTCCTTGTCCTCCTCCTTTCCTTCCTGCTTCGTCTTCTCTTTTCCTCCCTTTCCTCTCCCGTCTTTATTTCTCTTCTCTCTCCTCTTTCCTTTCCCTCTTTCTCTCCCACAGACATTTTTCGACATCCTATCCTCTCTTCTTTTGATTTCATTTGTGTTGTCCTTGAGTTTGCTTTCTTTCTCTTCATCCTCTTCTTTTCAACTTCTCTTTCTTTCTCCTCGCCCTTCCCCTCCTCCTTGTTCCATCTTCTCCTTTCCCTTCCCCTTTTATTCCCTCCTCCACCTTCATGTCCTCTCCATTCCTTCTCACATCTCCGTGCAATATTTTTCCAATTCTCCCTTCTATTTCTTCCCCATTGCTTTCCTTCCTATCCTTTTCCCATTTCTATGCCAGCCCAGTTCTCTCTCTCTCTCTCTTTTTTTTTTCCTTTTACCCGCTCCCTTTGCATCTCTCCATTCCCCTCACATCCCTTCCCCTTCCTTAGACCATCGCTGTCGACTAGATAAATACAGTTTACTATATTCTAGCGCTGTCTCGTAAAGCAAGGGGAGTATTCAGCCTTGCAATATTTACGTGTGCTAGGGCTAATGTAATCACCGTGTTTGCAAGGTAAATCTCCCCATCTCCGTGGCTGTAATCCCGCTCAGGTGTAATGAGAGGGAGGTGGGATTACTGCCGAGTTATATACAGTGTTGGCAAAGGTGATATTGCTGCCCGAAGTAATGCAGGTGTGGGTTCTTACCTTTTTTTTATTTTTTTTTTCCAGGTGAGGTTAGGTTAGTAGTGGCGGTGGAGGGTTCAGCCAGGTGTTGAGAACGAGAGAGAGAGAGAGAGAGAGAGAGAGAGAGAGAGAGAGAGAGAGAGAGAGAGAGAGAGAGAGAGAGAGCGTGTGTGTGTGTTGGTATAGCTTGTTTTTGCGGATGTACACGTAGAGAGAGAGAGAGAGAGAGAGAGAGAGAGAGAGAGAGAGAGAGAGAGAGAGAGAGAGAGAGAGAGAGAGAGACATTCACGCAATAGCCGGGCAATCGACGCATTAAGCCCAATTTTAACGCGAATCGCAGCTCATTTTCCCATTTCCTCGTCCATTACCGTGTTTACTTCCCATCACGTCGCGGCAACAGGCGGCCCATCACTCCCACTCACCCATCACTGCGCCCCATCTCCACACCTATTTTTTAAGCTGGAGAACCTCGTAAAGAAAGCTTAGGTGCGGATTTAGTGGTAAAAAGAGGCTTTACATAATTCCCTGGGAGAGAGTCGCCGTGTCTACCTCCCAGCCTTTTGTTTGGGGCTGTTTTTCGGGGAGTTGCTGTCATATAAGCCTTTGTCCCCGCTGTGTACTCATTGTCCCTGTCAGTCGCTGGATTTTCCCTTCATTGTTGCCCAGACGTCGCCGCGATCAAGAGAGAAGCCTTCCCTGCGACGGTCGATCTGCCCTGACGGATTGCTGGCCTGGGAAGTGACGCGTGTTGCACTGTCTGTTTTCTTGTGTTTTTCTGTTGTGTGTTGTGTTTTTTTTTTTTTTTTTAGTGGTTTTGATGTGGACCTTGGCGAACTGATGTGGGGAAAAGTGGTCAGTGTTAGTTATAATAAAGAACATGTATTTCTTTGTGTTATTTTCTTTTTTTATGGCTATTTTGATGTGGCCCTTGACGAATTGATATGGGGAAAAGTGGAGAATGTGCTTTTTTATGATAAAGAACTTAAGCCACTTGTACTTTGGCGGTTTTTAGTGGTAATTTTGATGTGGCGCTGGTGATGAATGGCTGTGCTGGAAGTGGTGAGTGTTCCTGATGAAAAGATTATATGTTTTGCGTTGGGGATTTTCATATATTGGTGTTTCACTCTTTTGCTTCTTTTACTCTTGTCATGTGGGTCTTTTATGCTTCTTTTATGTGGTTTTACTGTTTTAGTGTTCCTTTTTTTCCGCTTGGGCATTTTAATACGTATTTGGTTCGTATCGTTTATTTTTATCGTATTTTTCTTTTATTGTAAAGATTATATAATTTTATTTCTCGATTTTGATTGATTTAAGTTTCAGTTTTGTGACGGAAGTGTCAGATATTCCGGATTAAAAGGAATCAAATGGTTCTGGATGTAATATTTTTACACCGCTGCTTATAGGAACGCACGCAAAAACTGTTATTTCTCCGGTTACAGTATTTTTACAAGGCACCCACAAACACTTTTCATATGCCACAACTTGGAAAAGAATAATTCCACGCCAAAAAGGTCCCCCCCAAAAAAAAAAATCGTATTAACAGAAATCTTACCTCAGCAAAAACTTTTCTTAATAAAAAAAAGAGAAGCTGGAAAAAAAAAATGTCCAGAAAGTTTTTCCCCTTCAAGAAGAGATCGCGTCACATCCAACATTGTCTCCGGCACCAATATTTCACGCGAACTCAAAGCTCATGAAAGTAAAGGAAGTACAAAACTATTTTCTTCATTACATTTTGCTTCAGAATCTCAGTATGAAGTATGTATGCTATTTTTCTCGTTGATATTTTCTTTTCTTAATCTTTTCTTTATCACTGCTATAACATTATTACTCTCTCTCTCTCTCTCTCTCTCTCTCTCTCTCTCTCTCTCTCTCTCTCTCTCTCTCTCTCTCTCTCTCTCTCTCTCTCTCTCTCTCTCTCTCTCTCTCTCTCTCTCTCTCTTAGTTTTTCAATATGTAGTATGTAGTATTATTTTTCTTGTTGACACTTTCCTTTTTTTTTTTTTAAACCTTTTGTGTATCACTGCTATAACTTTTCAGGGAGTGTATCTCGGCCCGTAAATCTCGACAATATGGATTTTAGAATGAAGGGGGAAAAAGGGAAAGGAGAAGATAAGGGCAGAAAAACAAGAACATTACCGCGGAGGGAGAAGAAGAATGTAGGGAAGTAAATAAAGAGAAAAATAAAGAAGGAGAATAATATTTGCGTTACACCAGAACGAGAGAGAGAGAGAGAGAGAGAGAGAGAGAGAGAGAGAGAGAGAGAGAGAGAGAGAGAGAGAGAGAGAGAGAGAGAGAGATGGTGGAAAGAAAGTAGTTAGAGTCTGAATAATCACTGAAATCACGTACATAGGAAACCAACATGACTTTAAGTAAAATAACAACAAAAACAAGAACAACAAGAACAGCAACGATAATAATAATAATAATAATAATAATAATAATAATAATAATAATAATAATAATAATAATAATAATAATAATAATAATAACAATAATAACAACTAATCCACAAAAGCATCTAAATTTTACGAAACAAAACTGACAGAATAAAGCACAGTTGAGGTAAGACGGGCTAAACTTTCCCCTCTGTATGCAAAGTAAGGATTTCCAGGCAGATAATGGCTCTTGGGATTCATGGCTACACTAAACACCCGGCCCAGGGGGAAGCGAGGCACGGCTACTTCTGAGGAGAGCTTGGGGAGTCTACAGCTGAAATGGTACAGGAGGGAAGGGGGACTGGCTGGCCTGTGCTGTGTTTTGTTAAGGAGAGTTTTCGACTAGGGATTGTTGACTGTCTGTGTGTGTGTGTGTGTGTGTGTGTGTGTGTGTGTGTGTGTGTGTGTGTGTGTGTGTGTGTGTGTGTGTGTGTGTGTGTGTGTGTGTGTGTGAGGGGGTGTTCCTTGGGGGAGGGTGAATTTTTGTGTGTTGTTTTGTGGGGAGTTTAGAAAGGATTTGTTTGGATGGTTTATTTGTTTGTTTATCTACTTGTTTATTTGTGTGTTTTTGTTTGTTTTGGTTATTTACTCGTTTACTTATGTTCTTGTGTTGAGAGTGCCAAGAATGATTTTTTTTTTATAGGGATTTTCATATCAGTTATAACTTTCTTTTGTGTATTTGTGTGTCCTATGTATATTGACGTATTTATTAATCTGTTCGTTTATTTATCTATTTGTTTTGTTTATTTATATATTTATGTTCACTTTTACTTTTATATTAAACTTTGGTGGAAGGTTTTATTTTATTTTTCATCATAAAAGGTGGAATGTTTTAATGTTTGTATGATGCAAGATTTTTGTGTTGTTTTTTAGCTAGAATTAGTAGTTTTACGCTGCTGTGGAATTTCTGTATTTTTTTTTACGAGTATGTGTGTGTGTGTGTGTGTGTGTGTGTGTGTGTGTGTGTGTGTGTGAGTTAATGATGCAAGGTTTTATTTTTTGTAGTGCTTAATATATTTTTCCTTTGCTGATTTCCTCAGATTATGTTTGTTTTTATAAATGTCACAGGATTTGCATTTATTTCACTCTATTTATTTATTTATTCATTTAACTAAGAGGAATGTCAAAAGTTTGCCCTGGAATTTTGCTTGTTCGTGGTCTGAATACGAATGTAATACACACACACACACACACACACACACACACACACACACACACACACACACACACACACACACACACACACACACACACACACACACACATTCATTGACAAAGGAAAAATTCTTAACGACT
>NC_087169.1:15418641-15423641 GCF_035594125.1 Scylla paramamosain
TTTCCTCCTTTTTCCCCTCCCCTTCACTCTTCCCTCATCTCCATTCATTCCTCCTCTATCTTTCCTCCCCCTAACCCTCCATTAATTTCTCTCCCCCATTCATCCCCGTCCCTCCTCACCCTTCCCTTCTCCATTTCTCCTCCCAACCTTCCTTCAACCCTCCCTTTATTCCTCCTTCCTCCCTTTCCTCCTCTTAATTCATTCCGTCTTCCCTCTCTTCCTTCATTCCTCCTCCCTTTCATCCCCCCATTCATTCCTCTACTTTCTACCCTCTCCACTGCACATTTCCTCATCCCTTCACCCTTCTCCCTGTCAACCTTCTCCCTCATACTTATATTCCTTCCCCTTCTCCTCTCCCTCTCTCTCTCTCATCTCCCCCTTCCCTTCTCCTCTCTCCTTACTGCTTCATACTCTTTCCCCCTTTCCCCTCTCCCTCTCTCTCTCCTGCTTCATATTCCTACTCCCACTTCCCACTTCTCCCTCTCTCCCACGGCCGATCTCGTATCCGGAATATTTCAATACTTCTCTCTCTCCCCTGACGCGCCATTTGTCAAGCGGCAGCCACGCCACTCTCCCCATGTGATTTTTGACTCGTTAACCGGATTCAACGCTTCAAGAACGCTCCTCCATCTTATTATATCGACTTCATCCGGATTTTTTAGGGATGCCAAAAATTTATGTCCTCTGAGTGTGATTTCTGAAGTCGATTTTTATGTTTATTTGTTTGTTTATTTATTTATTTATTTATTTTTTATATGTGTTTTGAGGTTTGGTGCTTGTTTGAATTGTTTTGTTGTTGTGACTTTTGTTGCGTGTTTTTGTTTTTGTTTTTTCTTGTTTTTTTGTGTGTTTCAGGTTTGATACTTTGTTTGGTGTTTTATTTGTGTTTTTATTTTATGCTCGTACAGTTTTAGTATTGCAGAACATGAAAATATAGGTGAAAATGTAACAGAATTGCGGATAAGACAAAATAAACTCTCTCATTTAATTTAATATCTTTTAAAACCTATAATTCCTACCATGAATAAAAAATGGTATGGATCATCTTCACATTAAATCGAGAAGTAAAATTATTATTATCATTATCATTATTATTATTATTATTATTATTATTATTATTATTATTATTATTATTATTGTTATTATTATTATTATCATCATCATCATCATCATCATCATCATCATCATCACTCTCATCAACATTATTATTATTCTCCTGGTACGGTGCGCAGTAAACAGACCCATAAACCAATAGCGTGTGTTTTACGTACGACTGGAGTAAGTATAATTTGTTTTAGCTGTAAATCCATGACGTAAACAAACCTATAAACCACAGGCATTTTTCCCTATCGAGGCACTGAGAGGACGGGGTTGCCTCACACTGGGCTGCAGGAGTGGTTAAGACAGGCTAAGACTCAGTAAAATAGTGTAGGATAGGATAGGATGGGGTCATGCTGTGTTTTAGTCATGTTATATCGCTGTAAGGGAGGTTTTGTTTAGGATATATTAAGAAGGTTAGGTTTATGTAGCTCGTCCTTACTGGTGTACAAATGTTCTTGATTCTGCTGTTGGTAATTTGTAACGTTATGTGCGTGAAAAATACTTGTCATGAATATTTTGCATCCTTTCATTATTAATTCAGTTGTAGATTTTTACTCTCTCTCTCTCTCTCTCTCTCTCTCTCTCTCTCTCTCTCTCTCTCTCTCTCTCTCTCTCTCTCTCTCTCTCTCTCTCTCTCTCTCTCTCTCTCTCTCTCTCTCTCGGCTGCTCATGTATGTTTGGAGAGAAAACGGATCGTTCCCTGTCCCTATGAATGAGGGACTTTAATATTTCGTTCATCAGGTGAGCGTTTGATAAATCCAATATATTATACATTCAGAATACAATTATACAGCCGCGTCCCTGTATTCACTGGGTGGAGGAAACTATATTGTGTGAGTATGCAAACACTCACTCACACGCACGCGCATACACACACACACACACACACACACACACACACACACACACACACACACACACACACACACACACACACACACACACACACACACACGAATAATGATGACACACATACCCACGCACACCTACACGCACCTATACACATACACGGATGCTGGTAAAACACACACACACACACACACACACACACACACACACACACACACACACACACACACACACACACACACACACACACACACACACACACACACACACACACACACACGGATGATGAAAGGCAGCCGATGCTACATTCAAATGAAGTTATCAATTTTCTTTTTTTTTTATGCGAGCAGATAAAGTTACAAATCTTGAAAAAAAAAAGTCTTGAAATTCCCACTAAAGTAAGCTGAGATTTTACGTCAACTTGAGAGTTGAAGCATAAAGTGGCGGGAAAGAAAATAAGGCGTCTTCTCACAAACAGGAATTAACAGGTAAAGAAAAAACGCAAACTTTGGCGAAAATTTTAGTCAGAAGTTCAGAAGAGATAGTTTTTTTGTGTTGGGTATTTTTTTTTACATATATTTATACCTTATACGTGATATTTTTTCTCCCTCCAGTTTTCTCCAAGGAAGATGTGACACTATATTTGTGGAATCAGACTTGCGGGATCTTTTCCACCTGTCCACCTGTCCTCGTCTGTCTTCATGTACTGGGCTTCCCTCACCTTGTCCCGGCTCTCTCTCTCTCTCTCTCTCTCTCTCTCTCTCTCTCTCTCTCTCTCTCTCTCTCTCTCTCTCTCTCTCTCTCTCTCTCTCTCTCTCTCTCTCTCTCTCTCTCTTTCACTACACCTGCTTTCTGGCGTCTTGTCAACACTAATCTCTCACATGTCCACTTGCGTATATTTCCTTGTCTTTCTTTCCATTTCTTCATTGTTTAGGTAATGCATCTCATCCTGCCTTTCTCCAACAGCCTGCCCTCCTCACTGCTTGCTCCTGTCCTTCTCTTCTGGTTCTTCTTACTTCCTCTTCCTTGTTCTGGCTTCTTATGTTTCTCGGTTTTCCTCTTCCTTTGTCTTGTTCGTAAGCTCATCATTGCTCATTTAATTCCTTGTTTTCCTTCTTTCTTCTTGTCTGTCTTACTTTCGTGATCAGTAGTTAGGGTCTTTGTGTGTGTGTGTGTGTGTGTGTGTGTGTGTGTGTGTGTGTGTGTGTGTGTGTGTGTGTGTGTGTGTGTGTGTGTTATTCAGTGTTCTCTTGTTCTAGTTCTCTCTTCTTTTCGTATTTTTTTGTGCGTAATATTTTTTTTTCTACGTTGCTTCTTGTTCTTTTTTGTGTTTGTTTGTGTTGGTCCTCTTTTTATAGACATTACGGTGGCAAGAACGACACACACACACACACACACACACACACACACACACACACACACACACACACACACACACACACACACACACACACACACACACACACACACACACACACACACACACACACACACACACACACACACACACACACACACACGGTAGTAGTTCACAAGTATCTTTTAGTTATGTTTAAGGTTTGAGTGGCTTGTAAGAGTGGCTGGAATCTCTCACACTCCTTCTACTCTCCCTTTCTTCTCCCTCTGTACATCCTCTTCCTTCCCCATCACCATCATTTCTCCCTCTATTCCTGTTCTCCATTCCTCCTCTTGTACTTCATCTTTTCCTATGCATTCTTCCTCTTCCTTCACTTTTCTTTCTCCTCTCTTCCTCTTTGTCTTCATCACATTCCCTTCTTATACCTCATAGCTACCACATATCGAACTCTTCCTGTTCTTTCTCCTCCTCCTTCTCCCCTTCCCCTCTTTGTTGTGTCGCCTCTTCTCTCCCCCGGGACGACCAAGGGGAGGGAGCAGTGAGTTGGCTTCCCTGGGAATATTGGAAAATTCATCCCAAACCCCCTGTGGGAAAAGAATTGGGGTGGATGTTCCGTTTTTTGTTCAGGGAGAGAGAGAGAGAGAGAGAGAGAGAGAGAGAGAGAGAGAGAGAGAGAGAGAGAGAGAGAGAGAGAGAGAGAGAGAGAGAGAGAGAGAGAGAGAGAGAGAGAGAGAGTGGGGTTGTCGTAATGAAAACTGCAGTTAAGAAAGAGCATACACACACACACACACACACACACACACACACACACACACACACACACACACACACACACACACACACACACACACACACACACACACACACTCAACTCGGGGCGACAAAAGAGGCGAGTTTCTTTTTTTCTCTTTTTCTCACTTGGATGTAATTTTCCTTAGCAAGCACGGATTTCTTTGTGTTATTCTTGGGATCTTACCTCCACTCTCTCTCTCTCTCTCTCTCTCTCTCTCTCTCTCTCTCTCTCTCTCTCTCTCTCTCTCTCTCTCTCTCTCTCTCTCTCTCGCTCTCTCGCTCTCAACACACCTGCAGTTTCACCTTTTCACTTTTCCTCCCACACATGCTCCGCCTTTCCCACACCTGTCCCTTCACTCCTCCACACACCTGCCCACGCCACGTGCTCCCCTCTGTGACCTGTGACCTTACGCCGGGCCAGAAGGTCATGGTATTTCACGAGGTCAACTCAACTTTGATTCCGACAATTTATTGGTTACTCACTTTTGTTGATGTGGGGGTCAAGGTGGTGGTGGTGGTGGTGGTGGTGGTGGTGATGATGGTGATGATGTTGAATTTTTCATTTGTGTGTGTGTGTGTGTGTGTGTGTGTGTGTGTGTGTGTGTGTGTGTGTGTGTGTGTGTGATCATTTTCACGTTTCATTTCCATTTTCTTTTTTTCTTTTTTGACGCGCCAAATTGACCCTTTCAATTTTTTGCCATTTCAACCCAAAATTTTTAACTTCTTTAAGTCAATCATCGTTTACGAACTTACATTTCTACTTTGAAAGGCTTTACATGATCAGTACCAATATTCTCTCTCTCTCTCTCTCTCTCTCTCTCTCTCTCTCTCTCTCTCTCTCTCTCTCTCTCTCTCTCTCTCTCTCTCTCTCTCTCTCTCTCTCTCTCTCTCTCTCTCAGTG
>NC_087169.1:15428641-15431141 GCF_035594125.1 Scylla paramamosain
GAGAGAGAGAGAGAGAGAGAGAGAGAGAGAGAGAGAGAGAGAGAGAGAGAGAGAGAGAGAGAGAGAGACCCCTAAAAAAAAAAAAATCCCTGTCGTTCCGAGGATTAAACATGGAGTCAACAGGAGCCATAACAAACACATCCCACACCAACCAGAAGCAGCGACAGGTTGGAGCAGAGCAGAAGTGAACATCTAAGTGGCTTCGGACCCCAACAAACTAAGACGGTTCATGGCTGCTCCTCCCTCTCCGGCCGCACTCTCCACCCTCCTGACGCTCCTGACATTCACCCTCTCACTCTCCCTCACCCTCACTCCTCAACCATCTTGGAAACTATTAAGCAAATTGACTCCCTCTCACCTTCAGCCTCTGCCTCATCGTCTTGGAGATAATTGAGAGGCGGAGATGTGTCCGGAGGAAGGTAATGAAGGGGTGAAGGAGCCGCCCAGAGAGAGAGAGAGAGAGAGAGAGAGAGAGAGAGAGAGAGAGAGAGAGAGAGAGAGAGAGAGAGAGAGAGGGAGAATTGTGTCTCTCTCGGGAGGTTAGAGGAGAATAGGAGGAAAGGCAACGGGAGGTGTGGAGGAAAGTGTTGACTTGGAGGTAAGGGAACGAAGCTGGAGGGAGGGAAGGGAGGGAAGTAAGATTTCCCAGCGTGGCGGAAGGGAGGAGAGAATGGAGGAAGGCAAGATGGAGAGGGAAAGAGAGGGAACTGGGATGGCGAGGAATTAAAACAAGGAAAAGAGGAGAGTTTACAAGGAATCTAACGAACAGAGGAAACAAAAGAAGGGAAGTATAAAGAAGGAGAGGAGGGAAGTTTGGAGAGAAAAGAATACGTAAGGAACAAGAGAAAAGCAGGAGAGAAAGATAAAACTGAAGGAAAGAGAAGAGGAGAGAAGGTAAAATGATTGAAGTAGAAGGAGGAGGAAAATGAAAAAGGAGAAAATAAGGGATTGGAAGGAATTGTAGAAAAGCACAACGAAGAGGGGAATTAAAGAGATGAGAAGGACTATTGAAAGAAAAGGAAATAAGCGGCTAAGTAAAAGAAAGAAAGAATAAAGATGGAAATGAAAGGGAGAAAAAGAAGTGTTGGAGGAAATAGAAGGATGGGAAAGGAATTGCAGCGAACGAACAAGAGAATCAAGAAGATGGGAAGGAAATAAACGATGAGATAAAAGAAGGAAAGAAAAAGAAAGAGGAAAATTAAAAGGAGAATAAAATAAAGAGAGGAAAAGAATTGCAGAGAACGAAGAGGGGAATTAAGAAGATGGGAAGGAGTATTGGGAGGAAGGGGAGGAAGCGATGAGGTAACAGGAGGGAAATGGAAGGGAAGGGGAGCTTTGTTCGAGCCCAGTCACGCTCTTGAATCAATAATATGTTGAGCATTAGATAAAGGTTATTTATGTCACCCAGAGAGAGAGAGAGAGAGAGAGAGAGAGAGAGAGAGAGAGAGAGAGAGAGAGAGAGAGAGAGAGAGAGAGAGAGAGAGAGAGAGGGGAACAACATGAAGACTGTTCAGGACAAAAAGAAAGTAATCTCAATCTCTCTCTCTCTCTCTCTCTCTCTCTCTCTCTCTCTCTCTCTCTCTCTCTCTCTCTCTCTCTCTCACAAAGCCCCCACCACGATCATTGAGGGAACGTCTTGGGACTCTTCCTTATTTCTCCTCCTCTTCGTCCTCCTCTCCTTATCCCTCTTTTTTCCTTCCTTTCTCTATCATTCCCTCCCTTTTTCTCCTGTCCTCTCATTTCCTTTCCTCTCTTGTCTTTGCCTGCTCTTCTTTTCCTCCCGTCCTTTACTCTCCCCTCCTCTCCTCTCTGTGTTCCCTCTTATTTTCTCTGCGCCTCCCTTCTCTCCTCCTGCCTCCTCTCCTCATCTCCTCACTTTTCCCTGAATGCAGACTCGTGCTTAGGATGAAAGCAGACTTAAGGAGAGAGAGAGAAGGCGACAGTAATGAAGTCATCGAGACGAACAGACAGAGAGAGAGAGACAGAAAAGTATTTATAAAAGGAAGCATGGCAAAGACGGGCTGAGACTGACAGACAGACAGACAGACAGACAGGGAGGAAGGTAAAATGACCGAAGTTAAAAGTGTAAGCCAACATCAGTAAGTAAATAAGCGGTAAAGTCCGTGCTAATTAGCGGAAAATGGTATCAGATTTGCGCTTCTCCGCCTGAATATTATCTGGTGAAAACTTTTAATCGGGAGACGCGCTAGAAAAAAATTAGTGGAAATAAAACGAGGAGCTAATTAATTTGCGCTCAGGTAAATGCCAACAGGTGTGGAGCGGAAATCCTGATATTTTGTAACCTTTGCGGTGTGGGATAGTTTTTTTTTTTTTTCAAGGGAAACGTCAAATGTGTTGTAATGACAAGTGAGGGGTTGCAGATTTAGTGTTGTGGTGACAGGTGTGGTCAGATAAAGGGTTGTAGATGTGGTGTTGTGGTGATAAGTGTGGTCAAATGAAGGGTTGGAGATTGTGTTGTGGTGATAGGTGTGGTCAGATG